>NC_139524.1:15102070-15420495 GCF_947247035.1 Vipera ursinii | reverse complement strand
CTTCTGTCTAGAACTGAGTTCAGCCCCCGTGGTTGACCAACCATGGTTTAGCATATTCTCTGAACCCTCTGCATTGTGGTTCAATAAGCCATATTTGTAAAAGCTAATTTTTTTCTTAATGAATACTGCCTGGATGGGAATGGATTCTGAGAACTTAAATCTGTTTGGCATCAGAAAACTTGCACAGATGATGAGTTTTGAGTGAAATTGGATCAAGGCTTGACCTGGTCTTCCCTTTGCTCCATTCACCACATGGTTCAGCGCCAACAATTCCTGGCTGAACATAGCAAGCGATTCCAAAGCAATTATAATTTCCATTCAAATTGCAAAGACAGGTGTTACCTTACCTGACCTGACAACACCTTTAACGTACCTTCACATTTTCACTGCAGATGAGCTGTCTCCCTTTGGCCTTTCAGCACTTTCTACCAGAAGATTTGGGCTTCTGCAGCTGAGAAGCAGGCAGAGGTCCAATAGATGTCACATTCCAAGCATCCTATTCCAGGAGGACAATGGCCGTGTTTGAACTTTGGCTGGATGTATAGCTATTGAAACATCTGCCTTGCGGTTGGGTTTGGGAGCTGGCTCCATGCTCACAGCAGGATTCTGAAGCTTCTCCTACCCCTAAATTTGATCATCCAGTGTAGGGACCATCCATGGCATGAGGTGGGGATGAAAACAAGTCAAGAAGACAGCCACAGTTGAAACCTTCTTTTTTGTGTTCTGCATGTAAAAAAAAGATTTCAGTCGGATCATGATGGCTGCCATCTCGACTATTTCCACATAAATCTACACAAGGGGTCTATGCATCTCTTGCGAGGAGGTACATTTTATGGGCTATTCAAGCAGCTGTTGGAAAGTCATTTAAGTGGCTTGCTAACAGGAGCAAAATAACCCATGATCCTGGCAAATCTATTAATTCAGGCCTGCCATCTAAGGAAGGAAAGAAGGGTCAGATGGACAGTTTACCCTTAATGTGTAAGATATGAATGTTGAGTTTACACACAGAATGAAGCCAGGGTTTGCTCTTGATGGGTTGAATACATGATCTTTGGTTGGGTTCACATAAGGTGCCGAGTCATAAAGCACAACTTTCAAGCCACAGCGGCATCACGCTACCCCAAAGCCAAATAGCACGGGGGAAGTCAAGGCGTGACTCCGGTTATGGACTGTTCTCAAGACACAAAGTCCTTTCTTCATTGCTGTTTTTCAACGTGCTCTGAATCCTCCAGCTCTGTAGAAGGCTTGGCTGAGCGACAGTCTTGGAGAAGCAGCTCACATTCCAGCCTGCTCCAGCCAGCCCTGTGTAGCAACTTGCAAACTCAGCTCAACTGACATGTGTCGGTAGGTGATGCTTGCTAGGGAGCTGAACAGAATACAGAATTAAGGCATTGCAGTTCCTGATTCTCTGCATGGCAAAATGATCTGCCGAAAGGCCCTGGAAGCAACACAAAAGGATTCCTCCTCTTTCTCCAAGAAACAGACCGATAGTGACCTAGTATATAAAACTAATATCACAATGTCTGGAGGAAGGGCCATAATTCCTGGCTCTTTGAGCTCTCGGGCCCAGGCTGAGGAGACATTCATTTTAATTGGGGTTTTTAATAGTACAGGGTTGATTTAATATTTTTTAAATTGGGTTTTAACTTTTGTATGGTTGATTTTTAACTCCCTGTAAACCGCCCTGAGTCCTCAGGGAAAGGGCGGTATATAAATGCAATAAAATAAATAAATAAATAAATAAATAAATAAATAAATAAATAAATAAACAAACAAACAAATAATTCACTGAAAGGAACTTGCAACAAGCCTTGTGATAAATATTTACCACGTCTTTCCCCCTTTCAAAGGTGCTATCGTGTTCATGATTCCAACAAACTCGTTCCACCATGGATTGCATCTTGCTCTGCCTTTCACCTAGATTTCTACTTTCCCTTTCAAGCTCCTTTCTCCATAGCTTCCTGAAAGTGGGGAAATTAAGGGACCATTCCTTGCCTGCTTGCAAGGCAAGCTGCTGCAGAACTATTTCCGGACCTCGTTCTCTTTTTATCCCAACTACTGCAGTCACCTGAATTCCCAGGCAGACATTGATACTCTGTCTCTAGTTGATCTGAACTACGTTCCTAGGATAGAAGCCTTGGCATCTCTATAAATTGCAAAAAAATGTCCTTGATCCCATCCTACAAGGATCCTTGGCCGGTCAACATGGAGCAGATTTCTCTTAACTCAATGGATTCTTGCTTTATTGGATGACTAATCTTCCTAGCCAGTGTTTTTAGGGGATGTTACCAATATTTCTCTACTTAAAAAGTTGGAGGCTAAGACTTTGAGGGGCACAACTCCACCATACATGGAGGAAAGAGAAAACGAGGGTGGCCTTGGAAAACTTGGCGCCGAACACTCAAGCAAGATCTTAAGATTATTGTGGACATGATGATGATGATGATGATGATGATGATGATGATATTAATAATAATAACAGAGTTGGAAGGGTCCTTGAAGGAACCCCTTGCTCAGGCAGGAAACCCTATACCATTTCAGACAAATGGCTGTCCAATCTCTTCTTACAAAGTCCAGTGTTGGAGCATTCACAGCTTCTGGAGGCAGGTTGTTCCACTGATTAATTGTTCTAACTGTCAGGAAGTTTCTCCTTAGTTCTAGGTTGTTTCTCTCCTTGATTACATTTCTTCTTGACCTGCCTTCAGATCCTTTGGAGAATAGCTTGACTCCCTCTTCTTTGTGGCAGCCCCTGAGATACTGGAAGACTGCTATCATGTCATCCCTAGTCCTTCTCTTCATTAAACTTGTTGTTGTTAGTTGCGAAGTCGTGTCTGACCCATTACGACCCCATGGACAACATTCCTCCAGGCCTTCCTGTCCTCTACCATCTTCTGGAGTCCATTTAGGCTCACGTCTACTGCTTCAGTGACTCCATCCAGCCACCTCATTCTTTGTCGTCCCCTTCTTCTCTTGCCCTCAACCTTTCCCAGCATTAGGCTCTTCTCCAATGAGTCCTTAAACTAGACATATCCAATTCCAGCAAACGTTCTTTGTATGTTTTAGCCTCCAGTCCCCTGATCATCTTTGTTGTTCTTCTCTGCACACTTTCTAGATGATGAAGATTTTTTTTAACCATCCTTTCATTCAAACTGAGCCAGGATTTGGGGCAGATTTAGCTGCTCACCTGTTTCATAATCCAGATGATCACGGAGTCATCCCTCTATGTTAGACCCATTGTTAAATATCTTTCTCAGCTTGGAGAGACATTCATTAGTGAGCTGCCACCCACCACCGAGAGTTGAATGTCCCCTTTGGCAGAAGTAAACAAGGAGTTACATAACCTTCATTAATGAGAATTATGTGGCAGAGATTCAATGCGGATCCCTTCTGTTGGGCCTGCCAGCTCAGGGGACTGGCAAACGACCTATTCATTAGCAACACTGGAAGCTCAGGATGCGCTGAGGATGCCAGCTTCATGCTGAGGGACATTATAATGGTTGCTAAGCATATGGAGATGCGGCATAATTTTTTAAAAACACAGCGGTGGAAGAATATTCCAGCGTTCCAACTTAATCAGGTTATTTACTCTGTGTCATGGCTCAACTCGTTGTCCCAAAGGATGACTGTACTTGCTGAAGGTCTCCTCTTTGGAGCAACAAACGATGTCTAGAAATCCAGAACCCCCTTCCTATCATGTTAAATATCTCAAAAAAAAAGAAAATGTTTCATTCCTGCTTGGATGACGTTGAGACTTGGTCTAGAAAGGTGCTGAGATTCCAGAAAGGGCAACAAAGATGATTAGGGGAAGGAAGGCTAAAACATACGAAGAACTTTTGCAGGAATTGGGTGTGTCTAGTTTAATGAAAAGAAGGACTTGGTGTGACATGATAGCAGTGCTTCAATATCTGAGGGGTGGCCACCAAGAGGAGGGGGTCAACCTATTCTCCAAAGCACCTGAAGGCAGGAAAAGAAGGAATGGATGGAAACTAATCAAGGAGAGAAGCAACCTAGAACTAAGGAGAAACTTCCTGACAGTTAGAACAATTAACCAGTGGAACAACCTGCCTCCAGAGGTGGTGAATGCTCCAACACTGGAGGTTTTCAAGAAAAGGTTGGACAGCCATTTATCTGAAATGGTACAGGGTTTCCTGCTTGGAGGTCCCTTCCAACTGCTTAATCTGCTACTATTATTTGTCCTTACACAGCAACTTGACTAAAGGCAAGCAAGGCACTGTTTACTTAGGTATATACTATATCGGTGTTAGGTTGTTGCAACAGCCACAGGAATGTAGCTAGGAAAAAATGGCAGCCAAAAAGAATAAGTCCTTAAGAAAAATACATAATAATTCCAGTTTGTTGTGCCTCAAGAAATGCCTCATTCTTTTAAATGAAAGAAACACTATTTCCAACAAAATAAATTAAAATCAGATAAGGGTTGCAGCTAGAAATTCTATTTCTGAATGCTCTTATGTGTGAGAAGGAAAAATCTGCAGATTTAAAATGGAAAGAAAATTCTCCCTAATTATATCCATTTGTTTTTAAAGTACAGTGATTTGAACCTGAAAGAATGTAATCACTGACCTATATAATCTGTAGCCCAAAAGAGAAACAAGCTTTACTGGTTAGATCCAGATAAAGTTAATCAGCAAACTCGTGTAGACCAGGTTAAGGCAGGCAAGATTTTGTAGATCCGGGCCAGCTCAATCCACCAAGTTCTGGTATGTTATGTAATTTAGAGCGACCAAGGTTAGCTGCTTGGCACCTGGTTTAACATTTAACATGTTCAGGCAAGCAGAAATCAGGACCTTGGAGAGAGTTAACAAAGCTGGTCACCAAGGTCTTCTAAGCAAGCCCAAAATGGCCTTTTCTTTCCTTTTCCCCACTCCTGCAGGGCTGTAGACTTAATAATTAGATTTTTTGCCTATTCACATTAACCAATTTTATTGAAAGACATAACCCTTCCTGGGGCACAACTCCCTTCATTAGATGCTCCTTCTAGTTTTGGTGTTATCATATAGACTAACCCGGTTCTCCTCCTCCTCCAACAGAAACCATATTATGTTTGCCATAGGTAGGTGAGAAATAAAGCAGGATATTTACCAGAAAATTACCAAACATGACGTTGCTATTGGATGATTAACTAGAGCTGCCTGAAAAAAAACTTCCTGAACTTTGAAACTATAGATTGAAATTTACGTCTGTTTGCCCAGTCTTGTTCAAACACTCATGATACAGCAATATATATATATATATATATATATATATATATATATATATATATATATATATATATATATATATATATATATGTGTGTGTGTGTGTGTGTGTGTGTGTGTGTGTGTACTGTATTTGCTATTTATTGTTGCCATGCAATTTTAATGGGAAGCTAAGCAACACGCTTGTTCCATGGAGCTACCATGCTAGCTGTGTTTATTCTCACAGAGAGGCCCATTGATGAAACTGAGGTTGGTAACATGCCCCTCGCCCCTTTAAGAGGCTGCCTCTGAACTGCAGCCCACCACTGACAAGTAACTCTGGTGCTGGAAGGTCCTTTGCTAAGCCCCATCCCGTCAAACGTGGAGCTTGGGTTAACTGCAGTCTTCAAACTTCATGTGAAGTTTGGAAAGAGCCAACTTGCAAAGAAAGTTTGCTATTATTGTCAAAGGGGGGAGGGGGCATGATGGCTCAGTGGTCTAAAATGTTGAGCTTGTCAACTGGGAAAGTTGACAGTTTGAGACCCGACTGCTGCAGGAGAGGGTGAGCTCCTGTTCCTTTCTCAGCTCCTGCCCACATGAAAGTCTGCAAATGCAAGCAGATAAATAGGTACCACTTCAGTGGGAAGGTAACAGGGTCTGTGCACCCCTAGTGTATAGTCATGCTGGCCACATGACTTCAGAAGTGTCCTCGGACAAGGCTGGCTCCCTCGGCTAAGATGAGATGAGCACCACCCTCAACAGTTGGACATGACTGCACAGGGGAAACCTTTATCTGTGCTTTATTATTGTCAAAAGGCAATCACTTAGCTGTTTCCCGCAACAGAGCCTTTTCAGTAGGAGCTCCATCAACTCTGGAACCCTCACCCAACAGCAACTGCCCAGCCAGCAAAACTGGTCCTTCAACTGTGATCTCAAGACCTTGATTAAGAGGGACATGAGGTGAAGTTTCCCCTACCGATAGCAGGTGTGCTATTACCAGGGCTTTTTTTTCTCATAGAACGCTCAGAACGGAGTTCCGGCACCTTTTTTGGATGGAACCTTGTAGGATAGGCAAGGCAGTTTGTATGATATGTGTGAGTTCCGGCACCTTTTTCTTTTACAAAAAAAGCACTGGCTATTACTATAGGTTTTTGATGATACTTTGATAGGTCCCAACAACGGTAGGCCTATTATTGCAGAGGTGAAGATCGATCTTCTGGAAAGATGTCATACAGCAGAGGTCTCCAACCTTTCTCGATTGATGGATCGAGGGGAAAGGGAGGGGGAAGCATTTTAGGCACGCGTGCACACAGACAAACGGGACTGTGAGCACGCGTGACACAAATGGGGCAGTGCTAGCGCCTGCGTGAAGCTCGCTAGCACTGCCCCATTTTGCTGCACAGGCCCTAGCACCGTCCCGTTTTTACTGCACGGCGCCCCATTTTCACTGCACGGTGCCCCGTTCTTGCTGTGCGGCACCCATTTTTGCTGTGTGGTGCCCATTTTTCGTAGCGATGGTGGCACTAGCACAAGTGAAGTTGAGTACACACACATGTGTGTGCACGCTGGCCAGCCTGTTCCGTGGCCCACAGGCTGGGGATCCCTGCCATAGAGAACAGGGGAAGATTCCTAGATAAACAGCCCATCTCTTTATCAGCTCATTTGTTCTTCAACAATTGAATTTGGCCACAAAGATGCAGGTCTTCAGATACAGGTCTTTGTCAGGACTTTTCTGCCCTGCCCTCCTTTGTCATTATGTCATAGTCATTATGGATTGCAAAGCATTCATTTTCAGGGGAAACTGCCTTTGGATAGCTCTAGGTTGCTTTGCATTGCAAATTCTCCTGCCTCTTAAAGTTTCTATTTGTTTAAATAGATTCATAAAGACAGAAAGGGGAAAGGTGGGGGGAGGAAGTTCATTCTTACACTGAAGCTCTTCTTCTCATCTCGCATTCTCACACACCAGCTCCGGCACAGAAGTAATTTTATCTTTGTATCTTGCCCCGTAATTTCAGCTGAGCACCCAAGATGCATTTAAAGCCTATCTGTTAAAAGTTTTATTTGCAAGCTTTAGAGTCCATTACATCTCCTTCTGATACCCCTTCACTTGTGTGGAGGCTGGGAAAGGCTGCCAATTCCAGCTGTCAGATCCAAATTGAATTTAAAGATAAGGTATATAAGAAGGAAGATTTGGGGCTTTGAAGATGCCCATTATAAGGACAGTACAATAGGCATAGAATAATAGATCATCCACTTACATAGATTTCCCAACACCGTAACTTGAAAGAAAGGGACCTACTCACTCGAAATCCATCCTCAACCCCGGGAGCTCATGGGCGAATTTGGGCCTGTCTTTTCTTCCCAATATAAGATGGGACAGAGGCCTTCAAGATTCTGTTACTAGAATAATAATCCCTCTATACCATTTCAGACAAATGGATGTCCAATCTCTTCTTTTAAACCTCCAGTGATGGAGCACCCACAACTTCTGGAGGCAAATCATTCCACTGAATTATTGTTCTCTCAGGAAATTTATCCTTAGTTCTAGATTGCTTCTCTCCTTGACTAGTTTCCATCTATTGCTTCTTATTTTGCCTTCAGATGCTTTGGCGAATAGCTACTTGAAAGTCTCTCCAAGTCTCTCTCTGTTCCGGGTTATAATTAAACAGCATCACGACCTCAGTCAAGTCAAGACTGAGGGGCAGGATATAGAATAATGGCCTCCACTTACAGGAAGGCAGATTTCTGTTGCTGCATCTTAGTGGCAGAAACAATGGAGCTACTATCAAAGGGGTTGACTCCCTTTGGCTGGGCGCTTTCAAAGTAAGAGTGGATAGCCATCTATTGGGGATACTGAATTCCAGCACAGAGCAGAGGATTGAACTGAATGACTTTTGGGGTTCTCCCTAAGTCTATGATTCTGTAAACATAGCCTGCCCATCTACAGGGGACAAGTGAACAAATACAGATTTGCATTTGCTCCCCAATGCATATATTTCCCATGTATTTTCCCAGGACACATGGATAAGGCAGTGAAAAGTCAGAGGCCTCCCTACCATACCCATGCACTACGAATCTATTGGCGATGTCTGTTTTGCTGTCCAAATTCATGGGTATTTAACCCTAACCCTAAGTGGATTTGGCCCCCAATGGGATTTATCCATGTATTTTCCCGGGACACATGGATAAGGCAGTCTCAGAAAGTCAGAGGCCTCCCTACCATACCGATGCACTACGAATCTATTGATGATGTCTTATCCATGCATGTAAACAGTGGAACCATTTTTTCCCAACTTGTGTAAAATAAAAGGTTTTCTTGTACCTACGAAGACCACTGGGGATGTGGGGATATGTTCTCTTTGGTAGGTATGGAGTTCTCTGCCTTTTTTAAAAATCAACTTTTGTTTGTGTGAATAACATAGATGAGGTAATCCCATTGGAATTTCATGCATTATTTGTGGTAATCCTCTTGAATAAAATCATGCTCCTGAAAATCAGCATTTTCCACCAAATTGCTGACCTTTAATGTATTTAGAGAAAAGGCAGACTAGACTGATAAATCTGAAAAGCGTCCTTGTATCGGGGCGCTCCCTGTGCCACTGCAATGAACTTACTAAAAGATTGGAGGACAGCTATTCTTATTGTTGGCTTCAGCCTCTGCCCCGCATGCCATCTCCACAAACATTCACCCACAAATCAATATACGAAGACAATGTTATACCGACGCTTTGTCAGGCACAGAGAATCAGGACCATGTACATTAACAGTTCAGGAGATTTATTGCTTAAGCTATATACAAGAATCTAATCAACAAAAGTTCAACACTAAATTGGCACTAGATAAGGGCCAACTAGATAAGGGCCAACAGAATTCATGAGGAGTTGGACTTAGACCAGAGGACACCAGGGGTCAGTTCCGTGGAGAGAGGTTTTTTCTGTGGACTGGAGGGTGCGTGGTTTTGTGTGCTGCCTGCATCCCATGGATGGGGCTTTGTTTGTTTATGCAGACCGGTTGCTGGCATGCTGCGGCCCAGTACCGGTCCACAGACCAGGGTTGGGGACCCCTGACTTAGACCATTTGTGGAAATGTAACAATCCTAGGCTGATGACTTGTTTAACTCTGTCCCTTGGCTCTGCCTGCTCTTCTTCTACAATTGGCTAGGTATGGTAGGTCAGTACTGTCTAGTAAAAGACCATTGTAGATATCTGAAGAACATCACAGAGATCCTGAAGAGTGAGGGCAAACATATCACAATATCTCCAGGACAGTTGATAGGTAGACCAGCCTTCCTCTTGTGACATTTTTTCCCCTTCTGTATTCATCCCCAGAAGATGAAAAAAATACATATTCTCTTAGGGGGCAGGTGAAGAAGACACTGTTCCCAGTGGCTAGACAGATGGGAAGAAATCAAAAGAGATTCATCTTGGAGAAGTGCCAGCTGATGAAATACTTCTCGGGGAAAAATAATCCCCAAACAGAAAGATTCCTAAAGGAATAGAAGAAGCGTGTGAACGTACATCCTAATCTACAGAAGACTGGCCTCGGTTTCAAGTCCTTCTCTCCTGTGTGTGGTGTGTGGATACCACCAGGTGCGCAGAAACATCTTCTAGTGCCTAGAAGTCTATCTGGCTTTGTGAAGCTGTCCTAATTCACAGAATGATGACTGATTGCTCACGAAATGAAATCTTTGGTGTTTTCCAGATTTAGGCCTTCAAGCTCTCTGCAGCTCTCCTTCCATTAAAATTGTCGCTCAACCCTCCTTTGTTCGTAGGCTTCCACAAACCCTGGGCCCTCCACTTTCATGGATTATATGCAATGTACTTCTGCAGTGAGCAAGGAGATTTGAAGTCTCTTCCGACGCCCAATTTCTCATATGGCCTCCATCAAACGCCTTGTTGATTTGCTTCAACAGACGGAATGGTGAAGGGACCAATCTCAGTGGAACTGGCCCGTTGCAGGATTGTTAACCCATAGGGATTCCTTCATCTGGGAGGTCCATCAGATCCTTAACAGGAACACATCCTATACAACAGGGGTCCCCCAACCTTGGCCACTTTCTGACTTGTGGACTTCAACTGCCAGAATTCCTCAGCCAGCTGGCTGAGGAATTCTGGCAGCTGAAGTCCACAAGTCAGAAAGTGGCCAAGGTTGGGGACCCTTGCTATACAAATACTGTAGTCCTTGAGTTACAGCCATTCTTTTAATGACCATTCAATGTTACAGCAGCACTGGAAAAAAGCGACTTATTATCGTTTTTCATACATAACAACGGTTGCAGTGTCCCCAGGGTCGCGAGATCAAACTGGCATGTCTTGATGACGGTTTGCAGTTCCCAGGGTCACATGATCCCCTTTTGCGACCTTCTGACAAGCCGAGTCAATGGGGAAGCCAGATTCACTTCACCACCCTATTACTACTAATTAGCAACTGCAGTGGTTCACATAACAACGGTGCCAAGAAAGGTCATAAAACGGAGCAAAACTCACTCAACCACTGACCTGCTTAGCCAAGGAAACTTTGGGCTGAGTTAGGGTTGCGGGTGAAGAACTACCTGTAGGTAAGTTTTTATACAGCAGGCCTCCTTGACTGGAAAGTTTTAAAACGGAAGAAGGAAGACTGGTTAACACCCAGCAGAGACCACATATATTTATTTTTTGAAGCACACGGATACATACCTGTGTACCTGGAGGCCTTGCTGGCACCGTGGCACCAGGCAACGTGACTATTTTGCATTGCATTGAAAGCATTTCCGAGTTCCACCTGAAAGTTAATTTTATTTTGCTGTTTGCCTCAAGGCATTCATGGGTTTGGCGACTTCACCCTCCTCTTAATACTCCTAGTAGCTGGGTGGGGCAATCAGTCTTAACAAAAATTTCATAATAATACCCATCACGCTATTTATTCCCCACAGTCTTTCGCAATAATAAAACCATCAGACTCAGTCTGTCCCCTTCCTGTCCCCTTTGGGTCTCAGGTGATAATTCCAAAGGTTTGGGGGTGCAATCCCCAATAGGGCAGATGCAGCTTTCTGTTGCCAAAGAAAAAGTAGCCATAACTTCTTGACATCTACAAGAGGGCAAACCCCGGTTCCTCAAATCGACCGATTTAAGAGTCCAACATTAAAACCCGTAACGCATGTTCAGAGTCCGTTCGTAAAGTTTTGATCGTCGTACCAAGATTAAGAACACAGGAAAGAAAGAAGGAATTTGGGGAGCTACAATCCTTCTGCAAGGGGTATCTTAAGAAGATATAGGCAGTCCTCAACTTACAACAGCTATTTAGTGACTGTTCAAAGTTACAGCATCACTGAAAAAAGTGACCTGACCACGTTTCACACTTACCAACGTTGCAGCCTCCCTAAGGTCATATGATCAATATTCAGACACTTGGCAACTGACTCATATTAATGACGGTTGTGGTATCTTGGTCCTGTGATCCCCTTTTGTGACCCCCCCAAGTCAAGGGGGGAGCCAGATTCAGTGAACCACCTTCTTACTAACTTAACAACGGCACTAAGCAACTACGGCGAGGAAAGTCGCAGAGTATGGCAAAAAAACCCTCACTTAACCAATGTCTCACTTAGCAACAGAAATTTTGGGCTCAGCTGTGGTTGTAAGTAGAGGACCACCTGTAGTATCTGGGAGAAGAGCCCTTTGTCCTGTTATCGCTGGGCCTCGGATAATTTACGTGATGGAAAGTGGGGTTTTGTCTTAATCACCACCTGCCCCTGGATCTGAAAATTGCACAAACAGGATATGCAGAGGAAGAGCTTCCTGTTGTTCAGACAGGAGTTTCGGCTGGAACGTTGGTATTTTTGGGAGCTTATTTCCTTTCAGGGTGTTCCAGATTTCATTCTGATTTTGTTCATGTTTTAATCTGGTAATGCAAGTCTCCGTGGGAGGGTTTCGCCTGAACGGTTGCCTCAAAACATTTTAAACAGGAATAATCGTGATCAGTAAACAGTAAACATTTGCAGTCAGTGTTACATATACTTCTCTGCACCGTATCTAACAAAAAGACGAATAGGCCTAAACCAGGGGTAGGCAACCTCGGCTCTTTTATGACTCATGGACTTCAACTCCCAGAATTCCTGAGCCAGCTGACTCAGGAATTCTGGGAGTTGAAGTCCATGAGTCATAAAAGAGCCGAGGTTGCCTACCCCTGGCCTAAACCTATGGAAGGCGTCTCGTAAAAAGGAAAGGAACAGAAGACAGGGCCGTCAGAATAACAAGGCAAACCTGGGCATTCGTGAAAATACTCCGCGCAGCATTTTTCATTCCTATGCGAAGCAATTCCCCAATAGTGGGCACATCCCCAGGTTACGAGAAGAGAAATTGGAGCTTATCCGAAGGCAGGAAAAGCGATGATCAAGTGCAATCCAGTTGCAATGAGCCAGGCAAGAGGAGCTGGCTTTGCCTAGAGGAGAAAGGAGATTAAGAAGCAGGATAACCATCTGAGCTGGCACTGGGCAAATTTTCCCACAAAGTTGGAAAACAAACATCCTACAGTATAAGGATAGAGATAAAGGTCTGTGGAATTTGCCAGTCATCCGTGGTTGTCTCAAAGGTGCCTTTTTAAAAAAAATAAAAATAAAAAGCAATTGGATTGTTTTTTCCTCGAAGAAGAAGACGTTTCGCTTCTCATCCAAGAGGCTTCAGCAGTTCCCTTCAGCAAGTTTCCCCCCCCCGCTGTCCTTATCAAGATTCATTCTTAATCTGGGGAGCTTTCTAAATGGGCGTTGATAAATAGTAGAATTGATACAGTATGCGATTAGTAAAGCTGATTTGAAATGAGCTGTTTCTCAAGGCAGGAGCATCTATTCTAAGAGACTGGATAGTCATTTGTCTGAAATGGTATGGGGTTTCCTGCCTGAGCAGTGGGGTTGGACTAGAAGACCTCCAAGATCCCCTCCGACTCTATTATTATTATTACTATTACTATTACTATTACTATTACTATTACTATTACTATTACTATTACTATTACTATTATTATTATTATTATTATTATTTATTAGACAGAATCATGAGACTGAATTGGAGTGCATGATCAAATGTACTAAGAACAATATTATTTCTCTTTCATTCTAAATAAAACTGAAGTGGTTTTGAGAGAAAATGTCAGACTGATTCATTCACAAGGGAAGCACTATGCTTTTTAAATCAAAGGCTAGTGGTTTTTGTTTTTTTAAATAACAACTAAAGCTTTTTGTTCATTTAGCCAATTCACTATTTTCAGTCAAATATCCCTTATTTTTGTTCGGTGCTGCTTTCTGCTGTTATCTAAATGTCACCCAAAACATCGGACATGAAAGAGGCCAAGCATGCTTATTACCAAATGGATTAACATCCTGCTCAACTAGAGCTTATGTCTTTAAGGCCTCAGTAGCTTGTTACGTAAAGCATTTTTCTTCCTTGTAACTGAAGGAGAGAGAGAGAAGAGAGCGAAGAGAGAGAGAGAGAGAGAGAAGAGAGAGAGGAGAGTGTGAGAGAGAGAGAGAGAGAAAAAAAGAGAGGAGAGAGAGAGAGAGAGAGAGAGAGAGAGAACTGAAGGCAGTTGACTAAGCAGGCAAGAAAAACAAGCCTTAGGATATTTGTGTCAAGCTTGGAGTCGTTCTTGTCATTCAAAGGTCAAAAGCAAGGTACAACTGGTTGCAACCCAGCGATCCAAACACCTCTGGCATTTGAAATGGTTTTGCTCTCGGTGTGTGTGTGTGTGTGTGTGTGTCCAGAGCTTAAGCTGGTGTGTGGCACAGCCATCCCTGAAGGCAGACTTGGTGAAGACCTTCAGCAAAGCAGAAAGTGCCACCCTGGAATGAAGGCAAAGAGCCAAGTTAAAAAGATTGCTGGGCACTTCTAAATCCCTCCCATTTCCAAGTTCACAAATATGATTGTGTCTGTGTTCCGTAAGTAGATGTGGAACTATGTCCTGTCCTCAGTTTGCTTTCTGAACTGGTGACCCGAAGAACGGAGGGACAACTTAAGAATATCTGCACTTGGATGCTAGGACATCTCCTCGCTCATGTCCTTGAGTTTTTAAGTTTTTAATTTTGTTCATTGTCTCCCTTTGATGTTGCCTCAAAAGGCATCTCCAAGAAACAGTCTAACACTTCTATCTATCTATCTATCTATCTATCTATCTATCTATCTATCTATCTATCTATCTATCTAACCCACCCACCCATCAATGTCAATTAACAACTGGAGGAGCTGCATTAATGATTGTGTCAACCAATCTTAAGTAGATCAAGAAACTGTCTGTTTTTTATGGGCAAGAAATGTACTTTATCTGAACTTTAGTTTAGGCTTCGGATTCAGTTCAGAAAGCCTATAATGCCAGAGCTTCTTGGTGGTGAAAGTAATGTCTGAGGAGATTCTCAGTCATCCAGGTCACGGTTGTCCCAAAGATGCTTTTTTGTTGTTGTTGTTGCAAAAAAAAAACCTGGGCTTTGTTTTTCCTTGAAGGACTGAAGAAGCTTCTTGGATGAGCAGCAACACTCAAGAAAAAGTAAAGTGGAAAAATCAGTTATTTCAATATCTCCGCAATAAAACAGTCCTGCAGAGGTGAAGGTTAGCTCAACCATGAATCAGCTAGACGTGGCCATCTCCTACAGTGTCCAGGGAACTATGAAAGGTCAAAGTGCAACCTAGCAATAGCTACACAACAACCGATTTACACATTTTAGTTCCTTTCAATAGTCAGCAGCATTTCCGAGGTGTGATTGCATCAAGAGATTCCAGCAAAGGCTGAGTTTCTGGAGGAAGACACCTCAAGAATATCATGCTACTGTGACATTGTAATCCAGGGGTGTCCAACTTTGGCAACTTTAAGACTTGTGGACTTCAATTCCCAGAATCCCCCAGCCGGCCATGATACATCTCCATGCTGGCTCAGGAATTCTGGGAGTTGAAGTCTACCGGGGTCAAAGTTGCTAGGATTGGTCACTCCTGATCTAAACAGAACACAACTCTTTGAATTCAAGGACCGTCAGAGTTCTTCTTTTGCTGAAAGAAGCTTAGCTGATTTCTGCTTTGCTTTTCTGTCCAAGGGAGATCTTTCAAGTCCATTGTGCATTCATTAGACTGCAGCATTAGACTGCAGCATTAGACTGCAGTTCATCCTTAACAGTTACTTGTTATGGGGAATGTTCTGTGTGTTCCCCCCCCTGCCCCCTTCTTCCCTCTTACCTCCCTCCATCTTTGCACAGAATGTTCCACGAAATCAGTCAGGAACGTCAAAAACAACAGTCCCTAACTGGGTCATTTCGAACAACTTTGCTTCTCCTGTTATTCAGATCACAGAGTTCTGCTCGCTTTGGACCCTGCCAAGCTAGCTTCAGAGAGGAGTGAGGTTTCCAGCCCTCCCATCCCTGTCAGGGAACATGAGTTGCTGCCATGAGGTCATGCTCATTTGCTTCAATGGCTTAAAAAGACTAAGCAGTACCCTTTGGAGGTCAGGATTCATTAGCCATAACTAGATTGGACCTCTGTTTTTAGCAGCAACGTAACTCTGAATAGCAGACCAGATTAGGAGGGTAGACGAGGGCAATTGGACGCAGGCATTGAAGGGACGAGGAGATGCTTCTGTTTTCATCCTGGAAATGTCTTCTTCTTTGTTGTCTTTTTATCTCCCCCTTATTAACAGCCCCCCCCTACTTTGCCAACCAAGTCTAGAAAACCAGAGAAAATTTACAGCTAGTCACATTAAAGGACAACCAAAGTGACGAAGTGGTTTTTTTTAAAATTTTAATTCCATTTATATCCCGCCCTTCTCCAAAGACTCAGGGCGGCTTACAAGCTTAGCAGTAGCCTTCATTCTATGTATATGCCTGCTTATTAGGGCTTTCACACACACACACCCCAAGCGGCATTATTACAAAGTCAGCTTAATTGCCCCCAACAATCTGTTAAGATACACACACACACACACACACACACACACACACACACACACACACTTTCACTCACTCTCTCTCACTCTCTCTCTCTCTCACACACACACACAGAGACTCTTGAAGAGGAAAGATTGCAGCATTTGGGACTTTCTAGCTGACTGAAAAGGTGGGTAAGTGAAGACACAAAACCAGGTGTGTGTAATAATTTTTTTTTCTTCCTTGCTTGCAATATTTAAACTCAGTTACCCAGGGAAGCTAACCGTGGGGAGATTCAGGATTGATAAAAGCTAAGTACTTCCTTGCATGATGCGTACTTAAGCAATGAATATTTCAACTCTGTTCCCTTAATTTAAACACCTCTTTAAATTCTGGAACTTCTTACTATCACTTCTGGTGCTGGCTGCCATTTTAAATAGACATCCAGGCCATCAGTGCTTACTAATCTCAATGGCAGCATCAGAATTATATATATTAGATCGGGATTCTTCAAACTTGGCAACTTTGGGATGTAAAGACCGCAACTGCAGAAATTTTCCAGCCAGCGAAGCTGCCAACTTTGAAAAGGCCTGAAGTGGCAAACAAGGTTGTCTTAAGGACACAAGATGAAGAAAAAGAGCCCCTTGTTTGTTGCGGAGACGCAGGTCCTCAAAGTTGTTTTCCACGCGTGGCAGCTTGAAGGACTGTTGAAGCAAAACACTCTCTGAAGCCTTGCATGGAGGTCAAACCTGCTAACATGCAGAGAGATTCCAGGATCTGTCTGGTTGGTGACGGATGTATGACGGAAGGGTTAACAGTCTTTGCCTGGAAGCCACTAAGCCTCATGTCTTCTCCACCCGCCTCTCTCTCTCCCTTAATACAGGTAGGCTTCAACAGTTCATTTAGGGACCGTTCAAAGTTGCAACGGCGCCAGAAAAAGTAACTTAAGACCGTTTTTCACACAGCCATTGCAAGAACCCCACAGTCACAGGGTCAAAATTCAGATGTTTGGTAACTGGTTTCTATTTATGACGATTGCAGAATCCCGGTGTGTGTGTGTGTGTGGGGGGGGGGGGTCACGTGATCCCCTTTTGCGACCTTCTGCCAAGCAAAGTCAACAGGGAAGCTGAACTCAACCGTGCTGCTAACTTAACAAATGCTTAACCCTTAACAAATGCGAACTTCACCCTTAACCGCTCTGGCATAGGGAAGTCATAAAATGGGGGCAAGCTCAGTTAACAAACCTTGCTCTTAGCAACGTCAAATTTGGGGGCTCGGGCCGTGGTGGGAACTTGAGGACTGCCTGTAAGGCTGTTTGATCTCACATTTAGAAATGAGAGAAGTGGAGAAGTTCTGCGAACTCTGCAAAAAACGACAGGATCGATTTTGCCAGTCAGAATCCGTTATTGCTCAACCGTTCCAAGCCTTTCCCAAACCTAAACAATCGACGCATCACGTGTAAAGTTTCCACACAGGGTTTATGCAGTCTAGACGGACTGCCCCTCCCTCCCTCCCTCCCTCCCCTCCTTCCCTAATGCTATTTTCATACAGGCATATCTCAAACCTGAAATTGCCCGATGCCTCGTGTGGCTTCAAAGTATAGTTTTGCAACAATTAAATTAAGCCCCTGGAAAGTATGCATAACCCCGAATTGCTAGGCAATTAACATTCTCCATTTTTCAGAGAACTGCTTAGCTATCTGTGGCCTACTTACAGCACAAAGGAAGGAGCAAAGGGTTCAGGGCATTGCTTGTTCTGAAAACAGCTTCATTTCTCTCTCTTCCCCCCCCCCAAAATAAAGGGCACCTTCTCAATGACCGGGGAGGGGGGGAAAGCAGATTCTTATACAATCTCATGAGGTCACAATGAATTAAGAGGATGCCCAAGTTCAACCATGGGTTCCTTTTCAAGGAAACTTTCAGTTCAATCTCAAAGGAAAACAAAAGAACGACGACAAAAAAATAAAAATAAATCAACAGAAGCATCTGACAGGGAGAGTTTGCCAAAGAGACAATTTATTTTATTTTATTTATTTATTTATTTAATAATATTTCTATACCGCCCTTCTCCCTGAGGACTCAGGGTGGCTCACAGGGCAAGAATAAAACACAAAGTTACAAATATTAAAAGGAAATTAAATAATTGCCCGATTTTAAAACAATTGATATATTACAATTATAAAACCCCCAAAATACAATATTAAGAATGCAAGAATAAAAAACAGCTCCGGATTGACAAAAAGAGCATTTTTTTTCCTTGTATGCCTATTGTTAATGACAATGCAAGGCTGCCGAGTCCCCAGCCTAGATCCAGGATCTATCTGGATTAACAGGGCTCTGCTGGCCAATAGTGATGCTTTGTGATGGAGATCAGAATTGTTCCAGGACTCATCTGCAAACGTCAAGAGTAGTTCAGTTAAGGCTTGTTCCACCCCAAAACTAGAGAACATTGAATGGGAACATAAGAGCTGTTTTAAAGTGAGCTGACTTCCCCAAGATCTGGGTTTGGAACCATCTTGTTTGGTCCTTGGATCAAAAATTACATTTATTCATTTATTCATTCATTTATTTTTAACATGCTCTTAGGGTAGGTTTCTCAAAGCTGGCACCTTCCGGATATGTGAGAACTACAACGCCTAGAGTTCCTTGTCAGAAGTAGTAGGGACAATGCTGGATGAGGACTGGGGGGCGGGACAAGGTTCAAATCCATCCTCGGTCAAAGAAGCTGATGGGGTGTTTTGGGGACTAAGCGGGGGTCCCAAGCTCAGCTCAACCGACTTCACAGGCTTGTTTGTTTAGAAGTAGTGAGTGAGTAGCGACTCGTACTCACTCTGGAAGGGAAGGTGGAATCTAAATGTAACAAAGAAAGAAGCCTGGATGGAAGTTCAGTTAGGGACAGTCTTGTTTAGGGAGAAACAGCAGACAAGATGGGTGTCTTCATGGATGCAACTTCGTTATGTTATTTTTAATGAAAATAAATAAATGCTGCAAATGTACACAGGCAGCCCTTGGCTTACAAACATTCGTTGACTGACCTCTCAAAGCGACAACGGGACGCCAAAAGTGATTTAGAATCGGTCCTCACATTTACGACCGTTGCAGCATCCCCAGGGTCACATGATCCAAGCACAGGAAGGCCTCGCCTTACCACAATTGAGCTCAACAATGTTGTGGCTAAGCGAGACAGTTGCGAAGGGAATTTCGCCCCATCCGGCGACCTTTTCTTGCCACCGTTGCTAAGCAAATCGCTGTGGTTGTTAAGTTAGTTACATGGTCGTTCAGTGAATCCGGCTTGAATTTGCTCGTCAGAAGGTCGCAAAAAGGGATGGCGTGACCGCCCCGGGACTCTGCAACTGGGGTAAGTGTGAGTCAATGGCCAAGCGCCCGGATCACGTGACCGGGGGTGGAAATGCTGCAACGGTTGTAAGTGTGAAAAACTTTTTTCAGGCCTGTTGTAACTTTGGATGGTCACTAAGTAAACTGTTATAAGTCGAGGACTACCTGCCTGCATAGTGATTCACTTAATGAGTGGGATAAAACAAAGTCGTAAAATCAGGCACACTTCATTGCCTTGCTTAAAATAAAAATCCTGCTCCCGGTTGTGATTCTAATCTAAATCGAGGACCTAGCAGGAAGTGAACAGACCAGGCGAACTAAACTCAATGCGAACTAAACAAGGTTCTGTAAACAAGCCAGATTTGCCCGATGGGGGTTGAAATCCATTGCTGGACCCTGGTTTTTTTTTCAAAAAAATAAATATGAAAATAAAAATAAACTTAAGGAGCACATCTGCCCGGGCCTGCTCTCTCTAAGACCACCCACCATTCCTGCAAAGCTACACTTCGTGGGAAAAACTCACCAGCAGATCCGCAGAGTCCTTTGCGAGAAACGCTTGAGCTTCAGCCTTGCACTCTCCCTGAAGTACGCTCAGCCTTAAGTTTTTTTTTTGAAAACCCACCCCGTTTCCAAAAATACGACAGGGCAAGCGAGAAAGGCCAGAGGTGAAAAGAGGGATTCAATCTAGGCCTCGAAAAAAGGCAACCTAAAACAAGAATCGTCCTTAGCACAGGAGACGGGCCTGGTAGGAATGCCGTTCATCGGTCCTCCGTTTGGGGGGCGGGGGGGACCTTCAGGGATGCAGAATCTCAGCTTGGCTGGAGGGGACTGGTCAGCTCATCGGTCCTCCATTTGGGGGGGACGCAGAATCTCAGCTTGGCTGGAGGGGACTGGTCAGCAAAGGCTGGCTGAGCGTTCACCCTGCAAAGGTGCCTTCTTCTGGGTTCTAGCCTAGTCTGATATAGTGTGGGACAGGACCCAGCAGCTCTCTGGCTTCAGGTCAGAGGAAGGAGTCAAAAAGCCACCCACTGGGGAAGCCGACATTAAATTAACTGGCATTCCAAGTTAAAATGTTGTCAAAGCCTCCCTCAAGCCTTTTAAAGGCTCGCTTTGGCAGAAAATTGGAAGCCATGGCTTATCAGGCATCTACTCTAGAACGGACAAGGCTGAACCTGCCCAAATTAGGTTTTATTTTTAAATCTCCCCCCCCCCCAAAAAAAAAACATCATACGAAAGGAAACTGTGTGGAAGGGAGAAAGAGAGAGCCGGCATGCTGAAATTATGGGGGTGGGTGGGTGGGTGTTTGGCTTGCTGTTTCATTCCTTTGTCCAAGACATACAATTCTCCTTTCAACATCCAACGTGAGCTGCTGGAATCTGAAAAAATACCAGGAAGAACAGAGTTTTTTTTAGTCTTCCAAATGGAACTATGTTTGGAACTGCTGATGGGAGCATTGAACTTGGGAACGGGCGCTCCCACCCTTCGGTTCAGATCGGTGGGGCTTAGAGATTAAGAGTCATCCCCAAACCAATAAAACGCTTCCCTCCCATTGTTATCTTGGCATTTTTCAAGACAACATCGATGGGGAACTGCCCTCTCAACGTCTGGGACCTTACAGGACAGATTTCAGAATCTTAAGGAAGTGACCTTGAGGTTTACGGCCCTTATCTAGGCATTGTACTCCCAAACCTGAAAGGCATCTTGATAATTTGCCACATTCTCGTCCTGTCACATCACCTTTGCCCTACTTTCATGGAGGAGTTTGGAAGGAAAAAGGAAAAAAAAAAACCACAACAAGCTACAACACAACAGCAGGAATGCCCTGCGGAAAGACAGAAGAGAACGCCGGGATTGCAACGTCAAGTAAAGGCAGGGGGAAGAGAGGAACTGATGTAAAAACTCAGCTCCTTGCAGGAAAGGTGGGACCTGGAATAAGGAAAAACGCTGGATAAGCCCAGTGGAGGAGATGACCAGGCTGAGCCCGAGGGAGGGGGTCAAATGCATCATCAGTCATGAATCCCTGCGCGCTCACAAGAGATCTAAATCCAGCCCACCTCGAATGCCTTTCTATTCTTAACGCCTGCTAATTTCCCTTGCCCGTTAGTAGTTCAGATTGTTGCAGAGAGCTTACACTTAACAAGTCTTTATACACATCTGAACTGCCTGGGTCTCTTGATTTCCCTGGCGCTTGAGACCCCCCACCCCCCGCGAAGGATAGGTTGTCTCCTCCCTCCAGCTATTCCTCTACTACAGGAAGGCCACCTCCATCAGCTTCTTCCTTCAACTGTACCCCAGGGAGGCGACACAGCCACAGGTTCAATCCATCAGCCCTTCTGAAGGATCAGCAGAGTTTTCAGCTGTAAACTGAACCACGGTAGTTGGCTCTTAAGAACTGGTTTGCAAACCTGTATTTCCTTCCGCGTGATGTCCCGTAAATGGACTTTTCAGCTGGTGTACTGCTCCTGAAGGTTTTCTGGCTGGGAAGAATAAACATGTTTTAAATACAGGTAGTCCTTGTTTCAACCACTGCCTGGTTTAGTGACCCTGTGCAGTTGCGACGGTGAGAAAGAAGCAACGTCACGACCAATCCTTAACTGTTAAGAGCGATCAACCCTTACCCTGAAGAAATGACTCTGAACATTTGATTTGTGCTTAGATTGTAAGCCGCCCTGAGTCTTCGGAGAAGGGCGGGATATAAATGGGATTAAAATAAATAAAGAATAAATAAACAGTTCAAACCCAGAGCAGAAAAATAAAAATAAAAAATGAGGTCAATATGTTCAGAAGACAGCAAAGGCAACTCCCAAAATAGAGGTGTTCGTACTCACACCAAACAGGGCACAGAAGGATTTGAGATATTTTATAAGGGCATCTCAACCTTAACACCTTTTAAAATGTGTGGACTTCCAACTCTCAAGAGTTCTCCGACCTGCATGAGAGTTGACGTCCACACATCTTAAAACTTGCTGAAGCAGAGCTAGGCAACCTTGGTTCTTTTATGACTTGTGTATTTCAACTCCCAGAATTCCTGAGCCAGCTGGCTCAGGAATTCTGGGAGTTGAAGTCCACGAGTCATAAAAGAGCCAAGGTTGCCTACCCCTGGAACTTTAGGGTAAGGGTTTATATGATCTGTCCCTGGTAAAAGTTGATAAATCTGGGAGAAAAGGAAGGGAATTCACATCCCTTCTGAGGTCACTCTATTCATCACATTGCGAAGTCAAACTTCTAGCAAGTTACGGAGCACTTTTGAAAAACTTTTTGAGAAAAGGAGTGCAAAAAAATAAAATAAAATAAAATCCCTAAGGGAACCCATGACTTTTCAAATGACTGTGTAATGACACAGGCAAAAGTCACAAGGACTTTCTCATGGATCTTAATTGCTCACAAGTTCGGAGTCAATTAGCCGGGCGAACGTGTCCATCTAACTTTGGCCCCCAAATGAAAAAAGAAAAGAGGAAGGGTGGAGAAAAAGGAGAAAACCCCACGGGAAAATGACTGTGGTTTGGCTTAAGGCCAGGGGTAGGCAACCTTGGCTCTTTTATGACTCGTGGACTTCAACTCCCAGAATTCCTCAGCCAGCCATGCTGAGGCGAGAGAGGTTTCCAAGCTGAGCCATGTTGGCTCAGGAATTCTGGGAGTTGAAGTCCACGAGTCATAAAAGAGCCTAACCCTGGCCTAGGCCTAGGCCGCTTTATGACCTGTGGACTTCAACTCCCAGAATTCCTAAGCCAGACATGCTGAGGGAAAACGGAGAGGTTTCCAAGCTGAGCCATGCTGGCTCAGGAATTCTGGGAGTTGAAGTCCACCAGTCATAAAAGAGCCAAGGTTGCCTATCCCTGGCCTAATTACGATGAAGGAGCTGAGAATAATGGTTTAGTACAGGGGAAGGGTGAGGCGATGGCTTTGCAATACATACAATTCTTTGTGGTCAGACATGCGATGAGGCTCTTTTTGAAAAAAAAAAAGCCAATGTTAGTCGTTATCCCTTCACTGCTACACAGTTAGAACATAGAACACAGAATCATAGGCCTGGAAGGGATCTCAGGTCTTCTAGTCCTATCCTCTGCTCAAGGCAGGATACCAGGGGTCTTCAAACCTGGCCCTTTTATGACTTGTGGACTTGCAACTCCCAGAATTCCTCAGCCAACACGAAGAAGAGGCCCTTCTCATAGTCCAGGGGTCTTCAAACTTGGCCCTTTTAGGACTTGTGGACTTCAACTCCCAGAATTCCTCAGCCAACACGATGAAGAGGCCCTTCTCCTAGTCCAGGGGTCTTCAAACTTGGCCCTTTTAGGACTTGTGGACTTCAACTCCCAGAATTCCTCAGCCAACACTAAGAGGAGGCCCTTCTCCTAGTCCAGGGGTCTTCTAACTTGGCCCTTTTCTGACTTGTGGACTTCAACTCCCAGAATTCCTCAGCCAACACGAAGAAGAGGCCCTTCTCCTAGTCCAGGGGTCTTCAAAGTTGGCCCTTTTATGACTTGTGGACTTCAACTCCCAGAATTCCTGAGGAATGATTGCTTGATGCAATGATTGCTTGATGCCTTTCCTTTGTCCCGTCCTTCTGACAATCCTCAAACTCCTATCAGGTTTTCTATGTTCCATCATCCCCAATCAACAAATATCCTGACAGAAGCTGGAGATCCAGCAGGTATCCCGTCTTTGTCCATGGTGAACAGAATATCAAAAACATCTTTTCTGGGTACAGATAACAGAGTCTGCCCATCCTGGTTGCGCTCTGCTAGACGATGAAAGAGTCACAGGCCTCCAAATTGGTCACCAAACATACCACACCAATCCCACATTATTTAAAAAAAATCCCACAAAAAGTTTTATTCACATTAATATCATTAATACAAATGTTGCTCCCACCCCAATCTTCATGGAATCTACTTACATCATGGTTGGCAAAAAGAAACCAATATAGTCTCTATTTTTTTAAAAAAAAAATCCTATCACCAATGTTCAAAGTCCATGCCTATTACATCTCCTCATCTTCATCTTCCTCATCACTGATCACATATTTCTTCTGTTTCTTGCTGGCCTTTTCATCATCTTCAGCTTTTCTCTTACCGGAAGGCTCACCCTCCTACAATTAAAAAGAAAGAATTTTCAAACACAAGACAGGATCTGGGGATTAAGTTCCTCCTAAATCTATTTCCTTAAAGTATCGTGGAACAAATATTTGTGTGCGAACATTCTCTTTAGCCGGAGATGAACAAGAATCACTTCTGTTTGAACATCAGAACTATTAAATTCACACACGTCAAAAGATAGAAAATAGGCTACAGGATATTAAAACACTGGGAAAAGTGAAATATATTCTTCTGAGTGGAAACAGCTTCTAATTAAATACAAGATCCTCAGGGTGAAGTAACTTGGCAATTAGTCTGATTAACTGCTTACAGCTCTAAATAGGTATAAATTCTGAATAATGACAGTAATTTTGCAAGCTGAGCTGAATTTCTCCCCGGATCTTAATAGAGATGGCTGGCTTCCAGACAAATACATTTCTTCTAGGGTCTTAGGAAAATCTTGAAAAATTCAAAGGTTCTCCCTCTGTAACCAGTCTCCCAAAACATAACCCTTCTAAATAATTTTTAAGCAATCAATGATGAGTTGTGATTAAAAGGAGGTTCTTATAAAAACACACAGGTGTCTGGATGGACCACAATATTTGTGTCACATGTGATGTGGTTTTTTGTTGTTTTTTTATGCTGAAGCACCACCCTGTGGTGAATTTGAATAGCACTCAAACTGAATAGCTTGATAGCTTGAAAGAGGGAAAAAACAAGGCCGTCTTTCCATTATCTGTTATTAGGAGTTCAGTTCAGGACAGAATCAATCAACCCCACAAAATTGCTGATAATTTTTCTGTTTATCAGCTGCCCCCTCCCCAGCCATAACCCCACCCCTGCAGGTTTTTAAAACAGAGGCTAGATGGCTCTGAAGCAAGGGAGTTTTGATGATGGATTTCTGGGTGGCCTCTGAAATCACTTCCAACTCTGGATCGACATAAGTTACATTTTTTATGACCCTGGAATTCCTTTATTCTGGATGGAGTTAATATAACTGAATGGAGCTGAGCGTTTACTGGCCAGCTGCCCTTCCTGACGCCTACTGAAAGTTCGCAGCACACATTTTCTCTTTGTGCCCCGATAGAGAAAGATCTGCCCGCTGCCTAGGATTGAATTTTCAACCTTCCTTGTGGGAGGCCAGCATTCTTCACCGCCAGGTCCCCAGGCTGCTCTCCAACTCTGGATTGGCTTTGCTTTGCTGAAATTTTTATTATCATTCTTGGACATGTTTTCTATACCTTGTAGACCCCTCCCAACACTTCTGTAAGTTGGCAAAACAGGGGAAAGTATGTGAACGTTCCAGAAAGACTCCCCAGGACTTGTTTGCTCTTTCACATAAGTGGTTCACGTGGCCACAGTATTACAAAACAATGATTGGATGGACCAACTGCGGGAAGAGAATGTTCTTTCGGTCTGAGTGTAGTCGATGCTCTTACCCCATTTGCATCAATGTACCAGTACCACAGTTGTAGAATCACATACAGATGCAAATGGTATAAACTGTCGAAAAATGTCAGGGTGATTTTTGTTAAAAAACAACAAAACCCCTACTGTAAGTCGTGGTTATGATAAGATAGTGCAAGCGGCCCTCAATGCTGGCACCCAAAATGCAATTATGCAACTACAGTATGTGTGCGTGCGTGCGTGTGGCTGTCAGAACTTTGAATCCAGGTCGTAAGTAACACAGGGGAGGTGTGCTGTAACTATGAATGGCCACTAAGGGACTGGTCGTTAAGTCAAGGATTCCCTGTACACATATTCATTGCCTTTATTATTTTTATAAAGGATGCAGGTTGATCTAAATCAGAAGTGGGGAACCGTGGCCCCTTTATGACTTGTGGACTTCAACTTCCAGAATACCTGAGAGTTGGAAGTCCACAAGTCATAAAAGGGGCTTCGTTCCCCACCCCTGATCCGAACAAAGTAAATTAGCTTGACTGTCCACAAAGACTTTGAAAAACAACATACTTGGTTGTGTTTTCAGAGAGGGGGGGAGAAACCAAATTTGTTCAGACACATCAGACTGTCCTTTAAATGAAGGTTTCGCTCTACATCAACCCAGAATAGTGACAGGTAGCCATGGAGAAACTATCAGCTGATGTCCAGCCTGGTTTGGATTCTCTCACCTCATCACTGTTGAGTTTCTTCGCTTTGAGCAGCCTCTGCGTTTTCTCCTCATCCGAGCCGTCATCACTGTCCGAAGAATAAATCCGGGCGCGCTCCTCTGGAAGAGAAAACACGCATTATACTCCAAAAGGCCAAAGGCTGGAAAACAAATCTTAAGAACTCCTAAGTGCAGCTTAGAAACTGGAGATTAAGGACCAGGTTGGAATGAGCGACTGGGGGTGGGTGGTGGGTGAGAGCTCGCTACGCAACCCAGCGTGGAAAATGTCCACCAAGCAAATGGGATCGACGATACCGATAAGCTTATTTGTACAAGCAAACGCTGCGCTGTGCAAAAAAAAAAAAAAAAAGAGGAGAAAGAGCAAGGGAAAGCAAACAGCCGGTGTGAAACGAACTCGCAGGGTACAAATTAAAAGCATAAAACCCAGCTGCAATGTTTGCAAAGGCCAAACAGCTATTAAAGAAGCTCACAGATGAGCAACTGACCAACCGGGCCATTAGATAATTTCAAGGCTTCCCCAACTAGGTGCCCCTCCCAAGTCACTGGACCAGCCATAGTGTACTGGGAGGGACAGAGTGGAACGACTCAGGAGGAGAGGAGGGGAAGGCTACCTCGTATCCCGCCTTTGTATCTGTTCTTGATGGCGGCCAGGCTGATGGCCTCCTCTCCTTCCTCCTCCTCATCGTAGCGGTCGGGCTCCAGGTAGCTGGCGCTCAGACCCCGCTGGTGTTGCTTCTCGCGCATCCTTCTCTGCTGGGATTCCCTACGAATGGAAGCTCGCAGCCGTTCCTCCTCTTTCTGCAGGAGAGAAGAACAGAAGTCAGGGTGGTTTCCTTCGGTTCTGGGTTGGGGGGCTGAACCAGGACAAGCCCGGATGAAAATCGCTCTCAACCAGGGTGGTCTCTGAATTGAAGCCAGCTGCTCAGCCCAGCCTGGCTCGCGAGGAGGAGTAAGCACTGTGCAAATAACGTTCATTTTTCATTGATTTATCTCAGTCTTCCGCTGACTGGCCCAAGGTTATCCGGACAGCTTTCGCACCTAGAAGTCACCATCTTTAGATGACTGGCCCAGAGTCACCCAGCTGGCTTTCAAGCCTAAGGCCGGACTAGAACTCACCGTCCCCTAGTTTCTAGGCCAGCACCTTAGCCCCCAAATAAAGGGAGAATTCTACCTGGGCTGTATTTCAGAAGAGAAACAGAACAGGCAAAGCAAGGAAACTGTGCACGGGGATACATCAATTGATGCATTTAGCAGACCTTTACTTTTTTTTGGGGGGGGGGGAAGTTGCTCACTCAGCATGACACAAGGAGCATATTCAGCAAGGTATGGGGGGGTCTTCATTCTATGATAGCTTAGGTCCTTTAACACTGTGGAGATCACAGATCAGCAGATTTTGAGCAGCAAGGCCAAGAACCTGATGACAAACCAGCCTAAATTTAGTCCGACTAGAGAAGAGAGGAGGCAGCGTTTCAAGGATGGGATTCGATGAATGCATACCTTAATCATTTCTGTGCGTTGGGACTCTGGATCACGACCAGCCATTGGCAGAATACGGATTTTCTGCGTTTTTGAACATCTGTCTGCCAATGAGAGGGTCATCTTCCTGTGTGTGGCGCTGTCTGTCGAATGTGGCCTGTGACAAATTAATCAAATTAAAAGGGTTTTGACAGAAAAATGGCAACACGCCATCAAATATTTGGGTTAATCGGCTTACCAATGCAAGACTTGTCATTGTCACCCTACTTGGTGAATGGTCACTGTGAATAAAGTTCTTACCCAGGGCTCTTCAAGCTTGGCCCTTTTATGACTCGTGGACTTCAACTCCCAGAATTCCTCAGCCAGCCATGCTGAGGGAAAAGGGAGAGGTTTCCAAGCTGAGCCACGCTGGCTCAGGAATTCTGGGAGTTGAAGTCCAGGAGTCATGAAGGGGCCATAGTTCCCCCACGCTGACTCAGGAATTCTGGGAGTTGAAGTCCACCAGTCATAAAAGAGCCAAGGTTGCCTACCCCTGATCTAGTCCAACCTCTGCTCAGGCAGGAAACCCTATACCATTTCAGACAAATGGTTGTCCAGTCTCTTCTTAAAAACTTCCAGCGTCGGAGCATTCACAGCTTCTGGAGGCAGGTTGTTCCACTGGTTAATTGTTCTCACTGTCAGGAAATTTCTCCTTAGTTGTAGGTTGCGTCTCTCCTTGGTTAGTTTCGAGGACTATCTGCATCTGACTTCAGGTCAAGCACAACTCAGCAATTCCTAACCTCTTCAACTCAATTCAATTCCCAGGCTTACCGGAAGGTCAATTTTGTCTTGAAGACGGCCTGTCCCTGAAGTCCAGTTCCTTGTCTGATGAAGAGATGGTTGTGGTCTCCCTGCAGGGGTGCCTTATACACATCGAAGACTTCATTCCCCAAATGTAAGGACATGCTTCAAAAAAAAAAGAGGGGATAATGAATTGGTGCAATTCAAGACAATCCCATGTTTCCCCCACCTTCAATTAATGGGACCAAGGAACTGAAACCAAGGGGAAAATACAAGGCAATCACGCCTAAGAACTGCCTCTTGTATCCTCCGCCCCCCCAAACCCATTTTCAGATTAGCCGTTTTCGAGTCTCAACTTACCTCCCATCAGACCACTTGACAATCCGTGCATTACTCTCTCGAATCTCGTTTCCTTCGTCATCCCGGCGAGTTCGCCAACGTATTGTGTTCTCTACCTTTCAAGGCACAAAATTAGACAAGAGGATTGCGGACCCTGTCCACACAGGCAGGCAAGTACGGGGAGAGAAACGGCCGGCGTTTAAAGCCCTACCTTCAGTTTTAACCTTGTCCTGCCTTCTTCATCAAGCATCTCCTCGTCTTCAAATTCATCCTCGTAATACTGAGGATCAAAAGGCCTGCGGGACAGTAAGAAGATTGCACGAATCGACTCAAGAGGTGTCACTCTAGGAGCAAAGGACCGTTTTTCACACTTATGACCACTGCAGCCTCCTCGTGGGTCACGTGGTCAAAATTCTGAAGCTTGGCAACCGGTTCGTATTTAGGACGGTTGCGGCGTTCCCGGGACGCCACGTGATCGCCTTTGGCGATCTTCTGACTAACCAAGTCAACGGGGAAAGCCGGATTCAATTAACAACCGTGTGACTAATTTAACAACTGCACTGATTCACGTAACAATCGTGGCGAGCCAAGTCATAAAAACGGGGCAAAAATTCGCTTAGCAAATGTCTCGCTTGACGACAGAAAATTTCAGCTTGATTGTAAGTCAAGGACTACCTGCATTTCCCCAAGGTTCAGCTTACAGTTTTCCCCTCCTTTACCTGGGTTCCACACTGAGGAAGTTGGGAAGCTTTACAAAATACAGGTCATTTCCCAGATCCGTGTTGACTTTCGGGATTTCCACTTCTATCCGTGTTTCAGGGATGGGCTCGTCTTCCGGCTGCTCTTCATTCAAACCGTTCTCATCCTAATCAGGAGGATGGAAAAGAGCCCAAATCAGGAATGAAATAAAGCGGGTTGAATATCGCTCCATATATTGGCGCACAAGCTGTTCGTTCAATTCTCTTATTGGGAATACCGAGGGATCGATGCGGCCTGCTTAAAATATTGGCTGGAGGAAGGAAGTTGAGCTCGGCTTCCTGCTAAAAGAGGAAGCAAGGCAGCCGCAAAGAATTACCTTGCTATCCTTTGCCTTGAAGGGGCGAGATGCTAAGAGGGCATTACTGCTTTGAGTAAAAGCCGCCTCCTCTTTGTGTCTGTGCATATCTTTGAGAAGTGGCTGGGGACCAGGGGTGTCAAACTCAATTTCATTGAGGGCCGCATCAGCATTGCGGTTGCCCTCAGGGGGCCGGGTAGGTGTGGCCTACTAGGTGGGCGTGGCTAGACTGCGTATGGCGTACTGGGTGGGCATGGCCAACTCTACATTGTTCACATCAAGGGTGCCTATGGGTGCCTGGGCAGGAGAGGGACAGATCTGAGGGTCTCTGGCAGAAGGAGGGTCTCTGGGCCAGGGCCATGGCAGTGGGGGCCGTTCCCTCACTGTTTCCAGTACGGCTTCGCGGGCCGCATGAAACCACTTTGCGGGCCGGATCCGGCCCCCGGGCCTTGTGTTTGACATGTCTGATCTAGGCCAACTACTCGGTGGCTTCAAATATAGCTACCTTTAGAACACTGTTTTTCAGCTGGCTGCAATCTTATTGTATTGACTACTACACACTATGACATGATATATTACATTTACACGCAAGGCAATTCACATGGGGACTTGGTAATTTTACCCCAAGCCACCTCCAAACACCACAGAGGAGAAGAAAGCTGAATGAGATTCTCTACGCTAGGTTTTCCTCTGCAGAGGAAATTGTTCCGGTGCCTCTCCTTTTAACACCTCCCGTGTGGTGTTAGCTAAAGCAGGTGTACAAGACAAACAGACTGACTGTGCTGAAGATACTTCTCTGTGATTCCTTCAGAAAGTTGCTGGGAATTATCAATGGCCTTTTGCTGACAGAATGGTGACACGAGTTCCGATCTTGAAAACTACAAGATCCAATTCAGGCCAAGGCTTTTATTGAGACGGCCGTGTTAAAAGGATAAGGGAAGGCTCTTCTTTGCCACCAACTGACAACTCTACAATGAACTTGGCTGCAGCCATTTTTTTCTTCTCGTTCTAGGTTGCCACATAGAACGGAGGGAGGGGGGTTGCCCAGGGGCTTGTTAATCAAAAATAATCTTCTGTCCCGTGGGAACCAAGGTCACCTACTGCTCCTGCGAGCAGGGCGCTGCATTAAAAAAGCCCACCAAATGAGTATATTGGGAAACTTAGTTGCTTGCATAGTTTTGTGGGTGGGATATTAAACTTTGTAACTGGGCAGTTGTTACTTGTTTTCCCTTTTGCTCACCTAGGAGTTCTGTTTCATTCCCCTCTGTCTGTCGGAACCGTGACACCCACACTTGGGGGTTACTACTTACAATAGGCTGCCCTGGCGTTGGTGGCTTGTCTTCTCCATCACTTCCTGAAGAGATATCATCTGCTCCTCCAAACAAATCCATTGTGTCTCTGTTATCTTAAGCAGAAGGTTAAACAGAAGAATTAGGATAACAGAAAAATATGGGCAAATCTTGGAACAAGAAAGAGAGAGGCCTATAAAACCAGAGATGGAGTCTTCAGAAGGAGGTTTAGAACAATGTTCAATTGTCAGCACCCCTAGAAAGCTAAGTAAACAAAATGGGCAAAACAGTGATCCACACACACACACACACACACACACACACACACACACACACCCCTTCACAAGGACAACCATATATATATATGGTTTTGTGAGACAATCTCTTTGGAGGAAACCCGAGAAGGAAATAATTCACTGTTTTGAAAAAGAGCCGTAACACCATTTCTCTTTTCCTTCCAAACGAAGTAGTCTTGTGGACACACCTTACATATTATTTGCAATGACCTCCAGATTCAGAGAAATTGGAGCAGGGCGAAGGATCCAGTCCACAGTACAAATTGCGGCTAGTCCTGGTTTAAAGGAAGCCTTCGATGCTTGAACACCAAACCTCCTTTCAACGCCACCCATAGAGCCCCATGAAACATTCCAGCCAGACTTGTGGCGCTTTTGGGAGGGAGTGGGGGCTAAAAACGTGCAGCTGAGCCTGGAGGTTTTTGGGGCTAGACCACTGGAGGAGAAGAGTCTCTTGCCATTGAAAAATCAAAGGGCAATCCAAACAGAAGATGGGAAAACAGCGTTGCTTACTTTTTTGCCCTTCTGTATCGCTTTCCATTTCGGAATCGGATGCAATTTGCTTCTTGCTCTTTGGTTGGGGAATATCATCCTCACTGTCGCTGCCTCTTGCTGATTCTGTGAAAGCAGATTTTTTTTTTAAGCTCTCCAGGGACACAACCAGGGCCAAACTTTCCAGCTGGAGCCCTCAGATGCTAAAGATTACAATTATCAACATCCTCTTTCCCCTATATTTGCACATAAACTAAACCCTAATTTGGGGCCACATAAATAAAGCAGACCGAGAAGCAGGTCCGAAGGTCACGGATCTTTCTGCCACACTCATCTCTGAGAAAAACAGCTGGCCAGTTTTGCTTAAGCAAAGTCTGTCGTGCCACGTACAGTGGCAAAGTGTGACAGTCATTTACCCAGGACAAACAGGCCTGCATGGTCAACAGTTCGTTTTATGTATCTATGCAATTTAAAGGCCACCCAACTCCACGAGACTCTGGATGGCTTACCACATTCAAAAAGCAGAAAATAATTTAAAAATAAAAAAGCAAAAAGCAAAGCCCAGAGGAGAACTTTAAAGAGATAAAATTATTCTGCTGGATCTCAGCTCAACCTAATACAGGCTTTTCCAAGCTCAGCAACTTTTAAGCTGTGAGAACTTCAATTCCCAGCCAGGTTTGCTGGGGAATTCTGGGAGTTGAAGTCCTCAGAGCTTAAAAGTTGCTGAAGTTGAGAAATATTGCCATAACCCAAGGCCTGGGGGAACAGCTACAATTTTTTTTGCAACGTTTTGAGTATAATCAAGATGAACAGAGCAACCGATGCACCCCTTTGGATGTGCTTAGCTAAAACTCCCATCATTCCCAAACAGCGTGGTTAGAAATCATGGGAGGTGAGAGAAACCATCTTTAACAAGGTCCACAAAGAAAACCAACAAGAACGCTAAGCCATAAATAGACCTCGCACCCCTCCACGAATCCCTATCTCTTTTACCCAATTTGTGCTCGCGTTCCTCGTCATCCTCTGACAAATGGCGCTCTTCGTCTTCTGAATGCTGAGGCCTCTCGTCGTCCGAATTGGGAAGCTTCTCCTCTTCCGAGCGTGCCACCCGTTCCTCCTCATCCTCCGAGTTCTGCATGTTTTCTTCATCGGAATTCCGCGGTCTTTCCTCATCCTCCGAGTTCTGGAGCTTCTCCTCGTCAGAAACCTGGGCTCTCTCCTCGTCGTCATCGGACTGATCCAGCCTCTCCTTGCTGTCAGAGATCTGCACCCTCTCCTCATCGTCCGAGTTTTTCTCTTCGTCGTCTGAATGCTGAATCTGCTCTTCGTCGTCTGAATTTTGGAGCTTCTCCTCCTCATCTGACTGGTCACTTTTATCCTCTCTATCCCATTTTTCCTCCTCTGAATGGACTTTCTCAGAGCCTTCAGCCTCGGAGCGATGGCTGCCATCATCCGATCTGCGGTCCTCGTCGTCTTCCTCATCGTGCACAGCTTCTGAGCCGCTGTGCTGCTCAAGGTCCGACTGGTCCTCGTTGTCCTCGTGTTCGGAGTGCGCCGAGCCCTCAGACGGATTGTAGGATTGTTCAGACTGGTTGTCGTTGTCGCTGCCGCTGTGGTGAGAAACACCCTCGTCCTCGCTGTCTTCACCGAACAACTCTTTGTTGCTGGGTTTTAAAGCGTCATCCTCTCTGTCGCTCTCACTGCCGGAAACGTTGCTAACAGAGCCGGTGTTCTCCCGGTCCGAATCAGAGTCAGATCCAGAATCAGAGTCTAGCCAAAAGGCAGAGAAAACCAGAGTATTAATCAGAGAATAAGGATCAGATTTCTTCCAAAGCAAATGTAACAACGCCACTTTGCAATTATAGCCTTCCTTCTGCCTGATGGAAAGCATACTCCATTCTCAGAAGGGGGGGGGGAAATATTAATAGAGAAAATTAATATTAAACGATGCCAGGGTGCGTTTCAACACAGTACAGATAGTCCTCGACTTACAACGTTTCATTTAGTGACCGTCCAAACTTACAATGGCACTGGGAAAAAAAGTGACTTAAGACCGTTCTTCACACTTAAGACCATTGCAGCATCCCCGTGGGCACATGGTCAAAATTCAGATGCTTGGCGACTGACTCATATTTACGACCGATGCAATGTTCCCAGGGTCATGTGATCTGCTTTTGCAACCTTCTGACAAGCAAAGTCAATGGACAAACCGGTTTCAGTTATCAACCGTTTTACTAATTTACCAACTGCTGTGATTCACGTAACAACTGTGGCCAGAAAAGTCGTAAAATGGGGCAAAACTCATTTAGCAAGTGTTTTGCTTAGCAACAGAAATTTTGGGCTCAGTGGTGGCCGTAAGTCGAGGACTCCCTGTGTAAAGAAACCGAGCCAGCATCAAAGAAGAGAGGGGTTACCGGACACCTAAACAGGCAAAGGAGGAAACGGACAATTGGAAAAGGCCACAAAAGTGGGGGAAAAGCTGCAAGAAATGTATTTCCATGTGCCTAACGTGTATATCAAATTAAATCTCCCAGCCCCAGAAAGACTGGTTTCACATTTGCAGTATTTTTCCAAAAAAACCTTTCTGACCCTGAACCAAATTTTATTATTTTTATTCTGCCTTTTTAAAAAAAATATAACTCCAGAAGGTGCACATACCTAATACTGTTGCCTGCTAACAAGAACCCTGAAAGGTGGGTTAGAGGAAGGCCCTCTGCACATGCTCGAAGGAAGGAAGGAAGCAAAGCAAGCAAACAAGCAGAAGCGGTGAATGCTCCAACACTGGAAGTTTTTAAGAAGAGACTGGGCAGCAATTTGTCCAAAATGGAATAGGGCTTCCTGCCTGAGCAGGGGGTTGGACTAGATGACCTCCAAGGTCCCTTCCAACTTTACTACTATTACTACTACTACTACTAACCAGTGGAACAACCTGCCTCCAGAAGTGGTGAATGCTCCAACACTGGACGTTTTTAAGAAGAGACTGGGCAGCCATTTGTCCGAAATGGAATAGGGCTTCCTGCCTGAGCAGGGGGTTGGACTAGATGACCTCCAAGGTCCCTTCCAACTTTACTACTATTACTACTACTACTACTAACCAGTGGAACAACATGCCTCCAGAAGTGGTGAATGCTCCAACACTGGACGTTTTTAAGAAGAGACTGGGCAGCCATTTGTCCGAAATGGAATAGGGCTTCCTGCCTGAGCAGGGGGTTGGACTAGATGACCTCCAAGGTCCCTTCCAACTTTACTACTATTACTACTACTACTACTAACCAGTGGAACAACCTGCCTCCAGAAGTGGTGAATGCTCCAACACTGGACGTTTTTAAGAAGAGACTGGGCAGCCATTTGTCCGAAATGGAATAGGGCTTCCTGCCTGAGCAGGGGGTTGGACTAGATGACCTCCAAGGTCCCTTCCAACTTTACTACTATTACTACTACTACTACTAACCAGTGGAACAACATGCCTCCAGAAGTGGTGAATGCTCCAACACTGGACGTTTTTAAGAAGAGACTGGGCAGCCATTTGTCCGAAATGGAATAGGGCTTCCTGCCTGAGCAGGGGGTTGGACTAGATGACCTCCAAGGTCCCTTCCAACTTTACTACTATTACTACTACTACTACTAACCAGTGGAACAACATGCCTCCAGAAGTGGTGAATGCTCCAACACTGGACGTTTTTAAGAAGAGACTGGGCAGCCATTTGTCCGAAATGGAATAGGGCTTCCTGCCTGAGCAGGGGGTTGGACTGGATGACCTCCAAGGCCCCTGCCATCATTATTATCATCATTATTATTAGGAAGCAAGCAAACCCCGCTGCCCGCCAAGACAACCCCGAAAAACTCCCGAGCGGCATTTCCAAATTGGGGAGGGCTCCCGCGCATGCGCGACCTTCGCCCCACTTTCTCCCTCCGCACACCTTTTTGCTCCGGTTCCGTGTCGGCGTCGCTCCCGAAGAGCTCCTCCATGTCCGCCATGCTGAGAGAATCCCACTTCCTAGGCCAGAACCGCGGAGTCTGCACCGAGCGACCGGAAGCGGCGCTGCGTGGTGACGTCACCGGTCCGCGACTAATCCCGTGAGCGGAAGAGGCGGGCTTTACTCACAGCGGTTTATTCTCCCTCGCTGTTAATTGCTGCAGCGCGTTCCGCAATTCTTTAGTCTCACTCTTAAAAAGATGGACACGGGGATTCGTGCTTCCATGAGAGGGGGCTAAAAAAAGGCGGTCAATGGCTTTGCCAGCTTGCCAGCTATTTGTTGTATTACAGCAGGGGGTCTTCGAACATGGCCCTTTTATAAATTGTGGACTTCAACTCCCAGAATTCCTCAGCCAGTCTGCCTGGCTGAGGAATTCTGGGAGTTGAAGTCCACAAGTCAAAAAAGGGCCAAGTTTGAAGACCCTTGTATTGCAGCTTTCATTATAGCAGAGGTCTTCAAACCTGGCCCTTTTATGACTTGTGTACTTCAACTCCCAGAATTCCTCAGCCAGTGTGCCTGACTTAGGAATTCTGGGAGTTGAAGTACACAAGTCATAAAAGGGCCAAGTTTGCATTATACCCAGGGAACATACCCTCAGGCTGCCTGATTGAAGACAGTTTTGTCAGGGGAAATTTCTTTGCAATCCAACATGTTAGAGACCCCACAGACCCCAGTTCACAGCCTGTTTCTGTTGCTCCCCTCTGAAAGGAGGAAGAGAACCATTTCCAGCAGGACTACCAGATTCTGTAACAGCTTTGTTCCCTATGCCATCCGTCTGGTAAACTCGCAAGATTTGTTTTTCTCGCAATGTATTTTCCCAGGAAACATAGATAGGGCAGGCTCCAAAACTCAACACCCTCCTAAGCGTACTGATGCACTACGAATCCATTGGTGATGTCCATTTTGCTCTCCAAGTTCATGGGGACCTAACCCTGACCCTAAGTGGGTTTGTCCCCAATGGCATTTCCCCATGTATTATACCAGGAAACATGGATAGGGCGGGCTCCAAAACTCAACACCCTCCTAAACATACCGATGCACTACAAATCCATTGGCAATGTCCATTTTGCTGTCTAAAAGATTCAGGAGAGGGACTGAAATCATATTAGGCATGTGGAAGTTAAACACAAATGGGACTGTTCCCTGAATCCAAGTATGACATGTTAACTCTTATATTATATCAGGTAGAAACCAAGACACATTGAAGGGCAAGAAAATGAAATGTTTTCCCCTGTCAGAAATTGCACATTAATATCTAGGACATATACTATCGTACAGTAGAACTGTCTCTTATGTTTGGCTATGTTAGCAAAGCACCAGAAATTCAAAAAGTAAAAGTGCCCAAGCACACATAAATGCCACGAAGGAGACTTGAACACAAGTTCAAGATTGCAATAGTTTCTCTAAAAAAAGGGTTGCATCCAGTGATGGACTTACTCAACTATATTATATGTATGTATGTATGTATGTATGTATGTATGTATGTAGCAAAATATATATAACTGTCCTTCAAAATGTTTTTGGAAACAGAGATCTGACATTAAATAAAGCTGGTGCTTCCTTTGTGAATCCTATTTTATATACAAAATAGGTACAACTGCCCCTTTTTTATGTTACCGCTGATATTTCATTGCCTTCCTCTTACTTTTCCCAAGGCCAGTCTGATGGGCTATGCTATAAAATGGCCACACAGTATGAAATTGTCAAGCTGTAAATCAGCAGCAGAGATTTTTCTTTTTTTAGCGGCGGTTGTAGTGCAAGACAATATTTTACAGTGATAACCAAGCTTGTGAAAGCATCTCTTTAATTCCAACTGTTGCAAGGATTTTAAAAAAGACATTTATCATTTTCAAACATTTTTATCATTTAACCACATTTTTTTTATCATTTGAAGTTGAATCGGGGGTCCCCAAAGAACAAGTTGGAACTGTGGACCACCTCAGTTTTGTAAGTTCAAGAAATATACGGGGTTCTTTTTTCCTTTTGACAAGCGGGAATAGGAACAAGAAACACAGTGGGATTCCTAATTTATAGCTTTCTCACCAAACCTTAAACTTGATTTGGACATAAGAAGCATTTGCTGATTAGCAAGCAAGAGTAACGGAGCAGCATTTCCTATTATGCTTGTTCTCGAGTAAACCTTAAAATTTTCAAAATCCTGAACTTGCCTTTTGCTGCAAATGAGTCCAGTGTGAGCCCTATCATTATTTTAAAATGAAGGATTCTCCTTGCATACTCAGTTGAGATAATGCCTATTATGGGATGGCTTCAAGAGTGCTTTGCCGTGTTAGACCCCTTCCAACAGCCATCAATGTGCTTTATCACGGAGAACGTCCTAGGATGCCACAACATGACCAAAGTATTGCTGCCCTTAGGCATTTGGGGAAATTAAAATCTGAATTTCCAACCAAGTCTTGAATTAATGCTCAGCTAGGGGTGACGGGACAGGGTGGGAAATTCAGAAAGGATACGTTTCTCTGATCCAGGAGCCTAGCTGCAGGCACGCATCAGGGTGAGCTGCAATAGTGTCCCAGATTGTGGCTGGCCGGAATGTGTGAAATTTGTAGGAAATCTGAGTCACAAGATATTTTCAACCCACACTGATGGACCAGCATGTTGTGTTACAGCTTAGCAGCCAGGGTTTGATATGCTGCAATTTATATATACAAATATATTTTCTCTCTCTCTGCCTCTCTCATGCACATATTTAAATACCAAAGTAGCAGAACCCAACGCAAAGTTGATGAAATAGGATTTTTTTTTCTATAAATACATCCAGTCTGGACATGTCAGAGCAAAATGAGGACATATCCTGTTCTGCAAATTCAGAGAAATAAGCTGCCCAGGTGGGGAAGGTTTTAAGGCACCCAGCACCAATTTTGCCAACTGAGCTCACCACGAAGAGGGGAAAATAAGCAGCAACCGAAGCACCCTTACAGCAAAAAATAATAATAATAATAATAATAAATTTTGGGGCTGTCTTCAGGAAAGCATTTTGAGTGGGCCAGAATGGGGGAACAAAAGAAATATTACCGACGTGCATCATTGGTTGCTGAAGTCATTTCCCTCATTTCCCTTTGTTTTTTGGAAAAAAATTCCCTCCATGACACAGACAAAAACATTGGTTTGACGCCTCCATGCTTATATTAGAATTCCGCACTTCCTATCGGATTAGTTTCTCTCAGAGAATTGACACCGTTTGCCCCCTTAAACAGTAGCTGTTGACTCTGCAGCTTCCGCGCCACCCATGTTAGAGTTGGCATTAATCTATTCAGAAGCCTTTGGGTCCCAAGTCCTGAAACAAAAAAGGAAACAGCCTCGGGACAGATGGGGCTGGCAGCTTTTCAAATCGTGTATTGGATACCAGCACTAGTAATATAACTTTATCAAATATATATATATATAGAAAGATATGTATATATATATATATATATTTGTTTATATATATATATTTACACGCTCATCCGTATGAACAAAAAGAGGAATGCTAATTCCAGTCTTTTCCCTTCTATGCAAGTAAGAAAAAAATCTTGGGGTTGCTGAATCCCAGGGGAAGTGGGCGCCCTTCATGGAGGTCCAGAATCTCTCCTCTTTTGTGCTTCTGACGGCCTGGAGGCTTCATGGCTGCTCACCTTCCACTCTCCGCTTGCGAACTGTCCAAAGGAGGAGGGACAGAGCAGAGGGACAAAAAAAAGAGAGAGAGAAAAGCGAGAAGTAACTTTGGTGGGAATTCAACATGTTCCGTTCATCAGAAGGGAAGGGGTCACAGGCAGTCCTCAACTTGTAACCATTCATTTAGGGAACGTTTGAAGTTGCACTGAAAAGGTGACCTGCAACCGCTCCTCGCGCTTACGACCGCTGAAGCGTTCCCAAGGTTGCATAATTGAAATGTATGGTCCCTGGGCTCTGGCGATCGCCATTTGTGTCGTTCCCAGCTGGTTTCCGACAAGCTAAGTCCAAGAGGGAAGCTGGATTTGCTTAACGACCGCGTGACTCACTTCACAATCACAGTGACTCAAGGTCATAAAAATGGGTGTGACTCACTTAACAATCCCCTTTTTGCTTAGCAATGGAAATTCTGCTCCCAAATGAACTCATACTGTCGAGGCCTGCTTGTAATCAAAACCAATGGGATATTTTGGGTGGAGGGGGAGTGCTATACCCCTAAAGGACAAGGAAATGGATGGAGCTAGGACAAAGTTAGATTCAGTTCAGCTTTAAACAAAAATACCGTTAATATTTAAACAAAAATACCATTAATATTTAAAATCCACAACAGGCACAACAAGCTCAACATGAATTCCTATTTCCCCTCTTCGCTATCGTTAAATGCACCAATTCAGTGGTAACCTTTGCAGTGGTTTGGCAGAACGGCACCGTACCTTTAAAGCCCCAGGAAAACTCCTGCATCTGTACACTCTGCCACCCATGCTCCACAGCCCTGTCATGCCAAAACCACCACACTAGTAGTGGCTGAAACCGCCCCTGAACAGGAGAGTTGTGTAGGAACAAACGACAGAAAAAAGCAGAAGGAAAAAACGCATGCAAGGCTTGTGAGAGGGAAGCATGCAGAGGCACAATTAGGTGACCTTTTCAACGGCCTTTTCTCCCCTTAGCGCTCAATACCAAGTGGACATTTGCAATAACCCCTTCAGAAGCTTCAGGGCTGAAGAGATGCAAGGAGATCGGCAGAGATTTTTACTCCCAGGCACCAGGCTAAAGATGGAAGAAGGAAGGGGGGGGAGAGCAAAGTACTAGAGAGATTCCACAGTGCTGGAATTTGGGAGATGCAGAGAGGAGAGCAGAATGGGTCTCAGAAGCTGATAATTAAATCCCCGCCCCCCAAAAGGTTATTTTGCTTTCCCATTCAGAACGGTTGTGTTAAATGGCGGAATAAGTTCCGTCTCCTCACTCAGATGTCCGTCTTTCAGGTCATTCGAACGAGATGTGCATGAAAAGCTGCAAGCCTGCATGGTGCCACTGCTCTGGCCACAGCTGTGAGCTGTATTTCAGTGCTCTCACCAAGCATGATTTTTCATGTCTGTCACCTGAACTAGGACACTAAAGGGATTACTTTCAGAATGAATAGTAAAGTAAGGTAAAGCTTCCCCCGCACATGCGTGCTAGTCGTTTCTGACTCTAGGGGCCGGTGCTCATCTCCGTTTCAAAGCCGAAGAGCCAGCGCTTGTCTGAGGACGTCTCCGTGGTCATGTGGCCGGCATGACTAGACGCCAAAGGTGCACGGAACGCTGTAACCTTCCCACCGTAGTGGTCCCTATTTTTCTACTTGCATTTTTACATGCTTTCGAACTGCTAGGTTGGCAGAAGCTGGGACGAGTAACAGGCGCTCTGTTACACGGCACTCGGGATTCGACCCGCCAAACTGCCGACCTTCTGATTGACAAGCTCAACGTCCTAACCCACTGAGCCACCGCAGTCTATCTCAGTTTTCCAGAATGCACTGAGGTAGATACCATGCCTAGCTGAATGATTGCTTAACAGAGTCAAAAGACTCTGCATTCGCTAATTCATATTATCTATGGAGGGTCTCAATCATCCAGTCATGGATGTCCCAAAGGCGCTTTTTCCAAAAGCCAACTGGATTGCCTTAGGTTTTTTTCCTTGAAAACATTTCACTTCTCGTCCAAGAAGCTTCGTCAGATCTGAGATATTTTTCAAGGAAACCACCAAGAAATTCCAGTTGGCTTTTGGAAAAGTGCCTTTGGGACAAATTCATATTGGGATGATTAGTAACTAAACCAAGTCTCCACCTCATTTTGGGTGGGAAACCTTCATCACTTGATTGCATTTAAGAAAAATCAATGAAGAATGGAGAAAGCCATTCGGGAAACTGATTTTTTTTTAAAAAAAACACAAACGTGTATGGTTTATTATTGCTGACTCACTTGTACTAGAACGAGGAATCAAAGGAAGTTCAGTATCGCCCTTATTGACTATGGAGATTCTCAGTCATCCAGGTCATGGTTGTCCCAAAAGGGCTTTTTTAAGGAGGCAACTGGACTTTTTTGTTTTTTTCTTTGAAGACATTTCGCTTCTCAATCCAAGAAGCTTCTTCAACTCTGACTGATAAAAATCCTTCCATAGCCCACCCTCGTCAGAGCTGAAGAAGCTTCCTGGATGAGAAGCGAAACTTCTTCAAAAGAAAAAAAGCAGGAAAGTCCAGTTGCCTCCTAAAAAAAGCACCTCTGGGACTGTCATCCTTATTCCTTTTGCGGCACAGCTTATCTTACCTAAATCGTTGTTCTTTGTGATCGCAGCTGCTGCTCTGGTTCGGGGTCCTTGCTGCATGAAATGATACCCAAACTTAAGGATCTTGGCGTTTTCCTCAAGCATCTTGGCTATCTCCATTTCTACCGGAGTCCCGAGTTGCTGCCTCTGTCAGAAATCATCCAAGGAGGAAGTCAACAAATGCTGGTTTGTTACAAGAGAGTTGTTTGAAGCTGATGGGATGCATCAGCAAAAGCAACGTCAGGATTGGGAGATCCTTCTTCCTTGGCTAAAGCAAACTGCATGGCTTGAACGGCAAGGAGTTCTCATCTCCAAGGGCAAAATGAGCCATCTTTTAAGGTTAGAAACCATGATATATATTAAGCTCAACAGGCTGCACCCCATGCAACAAAGCCTTGAAGGAAAGAGACTTCCCCTTTTTCGGTAGGCTGGTGAACAGCACCTGGCTTGTGTTTCATAAGCAATTCCCCTGCAACAGCTCTCAAAAATAGCCGTCTTCCAGCTTCACTTTTAAAGCAAGGCTTGGTTGGCCCACCTTTTAGATCCCTCACTAGGTAAAAAGAACGTATTGAGGTTACCTGATTATCAATTTTGATCTCGGTCAAAGTTTCATTCTCTTTCAGTGCCTCTATTAAGGCCAGAATGCCTGCGCCGGTGATGAAGTTGGATTCAACGTTGAGGCTGTTCAGAGTCTGGTTCACCCGCAGCATGTCTGCAAAAGCCTCGAGAGACAAACAAACAAAAAAAAGCAGCAATGAAGTTCACACTGGACTGGATTCACAACAGAACACACCCAGGCTTCTTTACATATTGCAATGCAAATGAGAGAAAGAAGTTGCCCATAACTGGCATCTCTCAAAGCTAAAAAAAACTGGGGTATCTGGGGCTGTCCTGATTTGCACATTTCTCTCTTCCTGGTGCCTTCAAACATTACATCAATGGAGATTCTCAATCATCGAAGTCATGGTTGTCCCAAAGGTGCTTTTCCCAAAAGGCAACGGGATTGTCGTTTTGTTGTTGTTGTTGTTTTTCCCTTTCTTTGAAAACATTTTGCTTGTCATCCAAGAAGCTCCTTTAGTTATGCTGAAGACGAACCAAACTGAAGAAGCTTCTTGGGTGAGAAGCAAAATGTTTTCAAGCAAAGAAAAACAAACAAACAAGACCATCCAGTTGCCTTTTGGGACTTCAAACATTGGCTCGTTTTCCTGAATGGCCCTGCTTGACAGAATTGGCTTGGTGATACATTACTAACTTGCCTCTCAAGTTTAAATATTAGTCTGAAATTAACCAGGTGGCTTTGTCCAAGCTAAACAAAAGTCACCACACGCCGTAAGACTTTCACATTCGTGACAACTCCTCAACTTGAGGGATCTGACCAATGGGAGAAAGCTTAAAGAGATTTGGCCAGCCTCTTCTTCTTAAGGACCAATCACAGAACTGGCTCATTACAGTACTTCGGACCACATGCTGGGATCTCCTCCTGCATCGGACCTGAACCATCAGTTACAGTTGATTCCCCCCAAGGAATCCAACACCCACGACAGTGTTAAGTGTTTCAATCAAGGCTCTTCAAACTTGGCCACTTTAAAACTTGTGGACTCCGACTCCCAGAATTCTGGGAGTCGAAGTCCACAAGTTTTAAAGTGGCCAAGTTTGAAGACCCCTGGTTTAAATAGACATAAACAGCTGTTGAGTGGTCTGGACCACTTTCTCCCATCTCCAATGATCTATTAAGACACAGTTGTGAGTGCCAAATTTGCCTCTTTGCTTACAATGGCAACAGGGTCATTGCTCCGAGTGGCTGCAAGGCTGAAGCTCTTCACGTAGGTGTTCGTTTCCAGGGCTTTGGCAAATTCTTTTAGAGTTGGGATGGGAATGTTCTGGAAGTCAAGCAAAAAAGGCAAGCTTGTGAACATTGACTGAAACTTTTATTCCAGGAAAAGGTGCTGCTTCCTTTTCTAAATGGTGCAAAGAATCTGTGTATTTACAGCTTCCGATATTCTCTTCCAACACATGACAGCAGAGGAAGGACCAGGCTAGCAACTATGGCCCCATTAATCACCCTCATAAACTGCAATCCTATGAACTCTATCATTGTGATGCTCTGCCCTAAAAGAAATATTTTACTCCAGGGGTTCCCAACCAGGGGTGCGAGACAATATTCCAGGGGGTGCAAAAACTTGGGATTAGTTTCAAAATTATAGTGTGTATCAGGGGTCTTCAAACTCAGCCCTTTTATGACTCGTGGACTTCAACTCCCAGAATTCCTCAGCCAGCCATGCTGAGGGAAAAGGGAGAGGTTTCCAAGCTGAGCCAGGCTGGCTCAGGAATTCTGGGAGTTGAAGTCCAGGAGTCATGAAGGGGCCATAGTTCCCCCACGCTGACTCAGGAATTCTGGGAGTTGAAGTCCACGAGTCATAAAAGGGCCGAGATTGAAGACCCCCGGTGTGTATGCATATATTCACATATGCATATATTTTGTAAGGGGTGGGAGAATATATCAGAAGCCTTATAGGGGTGCGGGGTATAGAAAAGGTTGGGAGCTGCTGTTTTATTTGTTCTACTCAATTCTTACCTTGATATTGTTCAGGTTTATTTCAACAAGGCGAGGATCGTTATCTTTAACCCTCTGCAAACAGTCTTCCACATTTGTGGGGTTGGGTGGCTCGTCAAAGAGTGGGGTCATCTTTTCACCTTTAACTACATCTGAAGAGGTAAAAAAACATGTATTATAGGCACTCATTATGTATTTTCATTACAAGTCCCGGCTAAGCCAAATCTTCCTACAACTAATACAGGGTGGGACTTTTTAAAGTAGTATATGACCCCTATTTTTCATGCTCACGCATCGCTGCATTATTACCGTACCAGCTCAGAAAGTGAATAGCAATTTAATTCCTTATTTTAAAAGGTATATATTTCTTTCAGGATAACCCATTTCTAAATCACACCCTGGGACAGATTGTCGATCGTTAAGTCAACAGGACTTCTCCAAACGCTGACCTCCAATTTTTAAATAGGCAGTAAAGGGGATTTAGTTAAGTTTATGGAGGTAGCCCTATGAAACGTTATTTAATGAACGGAGTTTTCATGCAAATTTAATTTAATCAGACGCCGGTTTTGCGCATCTCTTTAGTCTGGCCCCACCAGTGCGTTGAGAGCTCATTGCCCCACTCTACAAAAAAGCTGCATGCTTCATCTTCAGTCTTTCCAAGTGGAAAACTCACTTGTGAAATTCTCACTGCCAACCCCGTTGCTGCTTCCCACAATTTCGTGGAACTGAGAGCTGCTTATCAAGTTGTGCATTCCGAGGATGGCTGGAATTAAAGAAAAGAGGGTGGGGACAGTATAAACCTTTATTGCACTTTATCCTTTCCCTTGAAACGAGGCAGAGAGAGGCAATCAAACTTCCCGTTTCCCATGATTACTTCCGCTAAGCCTCCAAGTGGCGAGAAAGGAAGAGGGGAAAAGAAGACGGGGATTGGCCGCAAAACAGACAAGATCCCATCCAGAATATTTATACACCGGCATCTGTATCCCCAATAAACAAAAACGATTAAGTGACTGCTCCACTCGGAACAAAAGCCCCCTTCCCACAGTGAGACATTAACAAATCTGACAGACCTGCAAGATCACACAATTCTGTGTCAGTGGCACTGGTCAGTGCCTCCTCCAGTTCTGGGTCAAGCGTCACTTTTTCTTCTGTGTAAGATTGTACTGGTTTCTGTTTGGGGATGAAAACTTTTCCTGTTCAAGGGAAGATTAAAAACAAGCAATTTAGGATGGCCTCAGTCTTTAGCCTTTTGGTACTGTCCATAGGGTTTTCATGGCAAAGATACTGGAGTGGTTTGCCATTTCCTTCTCCAGTGGATCACGTTTTGTCAGAACTCTCTGCTATGACCTTTCCGTCTTGGGTGGCCCTGCATGGCATAGCTCATAGCTTCATTGAATTACGCAAGCCCCTTCGCCACGATAAGGCTGAGCGCCAAAGAATTGAAGCCTTTGAACTCTGGTGCTGGAGAAGACTCCTGCGAGTCCCTTGGACTGCAAGGCGATCAAACCGGTCAGTCCTACAGGAGATCAACCCTGACTGCTCTTGAGAAGGCCAGATCCTGAAGCTAAAACTCAAATACTTTGGCCACCTAATGAGAAGGAAGGACTCACTGGAGAAGAGCCTCATGCTGGGAAAGATTGAGGGCAAGAGAAGAAGGGGACGACAGAGAAGGAGGTGGCTGGATGGAGTCACTGAAGCAGTAGGCGTGAGCTTACATGGACTCCAGAAGATGGTAGAGGACAGGAAGGCCTGGAGGAACATTGTCCATAGGGTCGCGATGGGTCGGACACGACTTCACAACTAACAACAACAACAGTCTTTAGCTCAGAACAGTTGGCTCTAAAGCAGAAGTAACCTGGTACCTCCGTTCGGGACTGCCGTTCTTATCAGCACCAGGAAACGTTTCTTTAGCAACCAAATACTTTTGAGACCGGATTTTGGATGGAAATTCAAGTCCCAACTTAGCCATGAAAGCTGGCTGGGTGACTTTGGTCCACTTTCTTTCTCTCAGCCCATCCCACCTAACAGGGTTGTTGTTTTTTAATGGGGAAAATAGGAGGAGGACGGTGGATATGTTGGCCGCCTTGCACTCTTTGTAAAAAATAATAAAGGCAGGATGCAAATAAAGAAAAAGAAGCGAGAGGTTTAAACTGTAAAACGGCAGAAATAAATAAGTTTAACGGTAAGCATAAGTCAACGGTGGAAACAGTAATGCAGGAAAATAGTGGTTCTCCTGTTCACTGAGTGTGCTTGGTCAGAGGGACAATTTATTCTGAATTTCTGAACAGCCTCTTCCAACTCTGTAACTGTACTATATATAATTATGCCACACTCTATCATTATACCACATACACTTCCCAGAATAAAGTGTAAGTATATCTGTGTGTGTTTAAATCTTACTTTACTTAGCTGTGTGCATGTCTATACTTATAGGTTGCCTCTAAAAAGGGATTTTTTTTCCTATGTACTCTAGCATCAAGACACATATAGGAAGACAAAATGTAGATATTTTAAACGATACGAGACTAGCCCAATATAGGAAACAGAATTGTACAAACAGCTGTGGATCTCTTTATTTAACTCCCTTCACCATCTGGTTTCTGTTTCTTTTACATTTACTTGCACATCATCGCAGGCCTTGGCAGGCTCTAACCTGGATTATTATTATTATTTTAAGATGAAACGTCAGAGCAAACATTTGCAACATCTGGAATCTATTTCAGCAATAATGCAATTAATGGAAGCCAGAGGACGACACAAAGGTTGGCATTTTCTTGGTGGGGTGTATGAAAAAAGAGCCCTTGGGTGGCATACAAGTGTCACAAATGGCTGGTTGAACAAACCATGATTAGCTCGAATCAAGAGGCTCATGTTATGTCAAGCCATCAATCGCCATTTATCAATTATCAGGGCAGGATTCACACACACCCAGCTGTATTTCGTGGGGATCAATCTTGGATCGATATCTTTAGGACGGGAGCCAAACAAGAGTTTACACAAGAAGTGTTGCAACTGTCTCTGTGGTTTTATTCCAATCAGGGGTCTTCCAACTTGGCCCTTTTATGACTTGTGGACATCAACTCCCAGAATTCCTGAGGAATTCTGGGAGTTGATGTCCACAAGTCATAAAAGGGCCAAGTTGGAAGACCCCTGATTTAAATCAATGAAAAAACCCTGCAGGCTGAAACCTCCAGGCTGTTTATTTCACTCGCCTCCCACTCTTTGTCTGCTCCAAATGGATCGTAATCCACCTGTCACTTTGCTAGCAATATAGGAGACTCGGCCAAGGCACAATTGAAGAAATTAAATTTTGAACAACCCCCTCTCCTGAAAAAAACCCCCAGTGTTTCAGAATCTCAACTTTAAGATGTGTGGACTATGCTGGCTGGGGAATTCTTGGAGTTAAAGTCCACATATCTTAAACTTGCTGAAACACTGTCCTAGAACAAAGCAAGCATTCTCTATCGTTGGTCCATTAACCAGACGTTCCTGCTTTTCACCTTGGCTCCAAATACTATTATTAGCCATAGCAAAGCTTGATGATTTTTTTTTAAAGTAAACAAAACAGTTAAGATATTTTGTCAGCTCTATTTGGAGGTAACTTTTGCAGAAGCTGGGACGATTAGTTTCGAAGTGAAGCAGGCTAACCTCATCTGAACCACATTCAAACCCAAGATGGGCTATTGTTCTCTTCCAGATGCTGTGACTAAACTTCTAGGAATGCTATGTAGCTGCTCCCTCTGTAAAAAGGGCCATACCTGAAACATAAGTTTGTTTCACCGAAGCTAACAAGATTCTTCTTGGTTCGGTTTGCCTTTAGAGAAAATTTCAGATTCGTTTCCAGGTAATGAGCAAATACTTCAAGGAAAAAATCTTAAGCTTATTGTTTACTGACTCCAAAGATTTTTATTTTTATTTTTTAAAAAATCCCTACCCTGTATGGCCTTTGGAAATAATGACTTAACAGTTGGCAGACGATCAAAAAGCTCTTGCAGATTCTTCCTTCTTGACGCATAACCCACACAAGCGTTGCCCAGAGAACACATCTGCACAGGCGTTCACAAAAGCCGTGGACGTTCTGGTGATAATTTGGGAACACTGCTATTATTTACTGAGGAAGCTGCTCAGAGGAAGGAGAACCGGTTCTGCTCGGCTTGGAAACCAGAAAAAAAACACACATCGAGATTCCCTCAACACTTAATGCACTGACGATTGCTTGAGTGCAACCAATGGCATCAAAGCAACGAAGAGAGATTAGGAACTCCTCCTGTGCTAATTGGGGTTTGCCAAGCAAGTTTGTTCCAGATGGTTTGTTCCATATATTATGCTGAACTATAAACCATGTCTTACCAAAGGAATAGAAGGGGCTGCCAGAAGGCAGAGGGGACCAGGTTGTTCACCAGAGCACCAGAGGGAAGGACGAGAAACAACGGTTGGAAACTGATCAGAGAGACAAGCAACCTGGAATTAAGGAAAAACTTCCTGACAGTGAGCACAATCAACCAGTGGAACAGCTTGCCACGAGAAATCGTGGGAGCTCCATCACTGGAGGATTTCAAGAAGAGACTGGACATTCACCTGAGATGGTATAAGTCACGGGTCTTCAAAGTCGGCCCTTTTATGACTCATGGACTTCAACTCCCAGAATTCCTCAGCCAGGCATACTGGCTGAGGAATTCTGGGAGTTGAAGTCCATGAGTCATAAAAGGGCCGAGTTTGAAGACCACTGGTATAAGTTCTCCTGCTTGAGCAGGGGGTTGGACTAGAAGACCTCCAAGGTCCCTTCCAGCTCTCTTCTTATTCTTATTCTTATTCTATTCTCATCAAAAACCTGAGTTGGCTGGTTTCATGCAATGCACAAAGCTCAAATCAAATCCCATTATCCACCCAAACAGAAATGAGATAAAATTCAGCAACGCACTCAATTCAAGTTTTAGCTATACTCCCAGACTGAAGCCATTGTAATGTTCTACCCTACTACCCAATTGTAGAGACCCAGTAGTTCTCTATTATTGGGACCACCACTTCCAGCCAATATATCTATTGATCGAGAACGGGAGCTGCAGTTTAAATCTTCTGCAAGCCAGTAGGCTTTATTTTATTTTAATTTTATTAGCATGTGCATTTATTTTACTAGCATGCACATATAAAGCTTTATAACATTCCTAGAATATTTTCTCCTTGAGAAAGATCACTAGCCTTGACCTAAAGACATTAGTTGAATTAGAATACAGCTGGAAGGGGCCTTAGAGGTCTTCTAGTCCAGCACCCCAACCCCTGCTCAAGCAGGAGAACCTATACCATCTCAGACAAGTGACTGTCTAGCCTCTTCTTAAAAACTTGCAGTGATGGGGCGCCCACGATCTCTGGAGGCAACTTCTGTTCCACTGGTTAATTGTCCTCGCTGTCAGGAAGTTTCCCCTTATTTCTAGGTTGCTTCTCTCTTGGTTCAGCTAGAGGAGGTTCACAGAGACGAACCCGTACAGAAACACGCACACAGAGGGTCACAATTCAACACGGTGGCATCCAGCAGTGCCGTCCTGAGCTGTTGACCGCCCAAGGAATTATGGGACTTGAACCCCAAGGCTTCTGGACACACCAGGGTGGAGAAAGGTGACCTCAAGGTTAGTTCACAAGGGATTGGCTGGAGTTGAAGGTGTGTTTGGGACACACGGCACCACTGAGCTAATGACAACAGCAGCAACCACCGATCCACTTCCATTCTAGGCGAGTCGGGGCGCACCCTTCATGAGAGGCAATTAAGCAAGGCAGTTCCATCCATCATCAACATCCCAAGCCAAAGTCAAATCTCCGTGTAGCTTCGGAAGCGATTAAGCGGCTTCAGACCAGTTGCATCACAGGGCGGCCACACCTATCTCAAAACTGCACCATCAGAGATACAGAGGAAGCTGCTATACAGGAGAGCAGTATTCTAGTATCTGAGGGGCTGCCACAAGGCAGAGGGGGGTCAAGCTGTTCACCAAAGCACCAGAAGGAAGGATGAGAAACAATGGTTGATCAAGGAGAGAAGCAACCTGGAATTGAGGAGAAACTTCCTGGCAGCGAGGACAATTAACCAGTGGAACAGCTTGCCATCAGAAATCGTGGGCGCTCCATCACTGGAAATTTTTAAGAAGAGACTGGACAGTCACCTGTCAGAGATGTATAGGTTCTCCTGCTTGAGCAGGGGGCTGGACTAGAAGACCTCCAAGGTCCCTTCCAACTCTGTTATCCTATCCTATCCTATCCTATCCTATCCTATCCTATCCTATCCTATCCTATCCCTACTCCTACTCCTACTCCTACTCCTACTCCTACTCCTATCCTATCCTATCCTATCCTATCCTATCCTATCCTATCCTATCCTATCCTATCCTATCCTATCCTTCTCATCAGACATGGTCCAAGCTAGTATTACCAGCATAGACCAGGGTTGTCTGACTGAGGTCATGGGCCAGGTTTTTTTCCCAGACTACCCATTTGAGAACTCAGCGACCTCTTAGCCACAGAGCTGCCCTTGTCAGTTCAGTGAAAATTTACATCAGAAATGCCATCTTGTGAAAGGAAACTCTGTTGCATCAGCTCTCTTTGCAGGCTACAGTGGCTCATTGTTCCTTTCAGCCAAACTGGAACAAGAGGAGAAAACGGTCCAGCCTCTGCGTAGCAATGGTGGATTAAAAAAAACAACAACGTTTTGATCTTTTGGAAAGATGGGGGTGTTTGGCCCATTTTTTTTTAAACTCCAGGGAATCTCGTTCTGCACGCTTTCTATTACGGCAACCCTCGCTCAGAACCTATGGGGCTTTCTCCCTTACCCATGTTTCCTTGAAAATAAGACTGGGTTTTATGTTAAGTTTTGTTCCAAAAGAGGCAGTAGGGTTTATTTTCCGGTTAGGGCTTATATTCGGGGAAATACGGTACTAAATGTGTCCGTCTGGCTGATGTTCTTAACTGGGGCTTATTTTGGGGGTGGGGCTTATATTACGAGCGCCCTGAAAAATCAGGCTAGGGTTTATTTTCCAGTTGGGTCTGATTTTGGGGGAAATACATTAGTACAACTCCTTCCCCCTACTAGAATCGGGGTCCTCAAACTTGGCCACTTGAAGACTTGTGGACTTCAACTCCCAGAATTCTCCAGCCAGCCATTGGGAGTTGAAGTCTACAAGTCTTGAAGTGGCCAAGGTAGGACATGGCTGGCTGGGGAATCCTGGGAGTTGAAGTCCACAAGTCTTAAAGTGGCCATGTTTGAGGAACCCTGCACTAGAATGAAGGGATTGGACAGGATGAGGGGACTTCCCTCCTCTCAGCCCAGCCTCCTTCACAGGGCTGTTGTTGTGGGAATAAATTGGAGAGGGAATGGTGTTGCCTAGAACTCAAGACAGGGAAGGCAAGAGAGACATGAAATATGCCTTCACACTTTGGGCTAAGTCCAGAGCTTGTTATAAGATGGGTGGTAAAATAAAATTAATAATAAAATAAAAATAAAATAAAAAATAAACAAAATAAAAAATAAAATAGGTTAAGTGTGATTCTGAAGGAACTCAGCCCTCCCCCCCGCTTATTAATTAGGGGGGGTACATCCAATTGATGGTGGCTTAATAAGCCCAAAATAGCTTAGTCTGATAAAGGCAGCCCTCAACTTACAACCAATTGTTTCACAACTGTTCAAAATTACAATGGTGCTGAAAAAAGTTGACTCAGGATTGTTCCTCACACTTATGACTGCGACAGCTTCCCCGCAGTCATGTGATCAAAATTTGACAACCAGCATGTATTTGCAATGGTGGCAGCATCCTGGGATCCCGTGATTGTCATTTGTGACCTTCCCAGTTGGCTTCTGACAAGCAAAGGCAACCGGGGAACCTGAATTCACTTAGCCATGCTGATTCGCTTAATGACCACAACAAAAAAAGGCCAGTAAATCAGGCGTGACTCATTTTACAACTGCCTCGTTTAGCAACGGAGGTTACGACCCCAACTGTGGTCATAAAGCGAGGACTACCTGCATGTGAATCCAGCCTGCGAGTGGGGGCAGAGAGAAAGGAAGTGGAGCTTGGACAAGCCACGTTGCTCAGTGGAAGCCACTACCTTTCTTTTCTCCCGTGTAAGGCACAACGTCCTCGACGTCTTTCTGCTCCAGGGCTTGTTTCTCCAAAAAGGAAAGCAGCTTCTCTCGGTCAAAAGGCCCGCCAGGTTTTTTCACAGTCTGGTCCTTCTGCCGGAATCCCGCTGGCAACAGGGCATTCTGTGAAACGAAAGGAAGAGGTGAATCTTCTTGCGCTCCCGCGGGGAGTGAGCCAAATGGCCAGCCTTATTCTGAGGCTGCTCAATGTTGTTGTTGTTAGTTGCGAAGTCGTGTCCGACCCATCGCGACCCCATGGACAACGTTCCTCCAGGCCTTCCTGTCCTCTACCATCTTCTGGAGTCCATTTAAGCTCACGCCTACTGCTTCAGTAACTCCATCCAGCCACCTCATTCTCTGTCGTCCCCTTCCTCTATTGAGGCTTTGGTGCCTAGGAAATATCTCCTACCCATTTAGACTGAAATGTAATGTGTCAAGGTAATGATTTAAAAGCTAACCAGCTGGTGTAAGATGTATGATGTAATGTTGGGAATGACTCAGCAAGGTCTGTGTCCCTTTAAGAGCCAGCTGGGCCTTTAGGAGCCTTGTATAAAAGGGAAGGCTCTGCAAATGGGTTCTCTCTCTCTCTTCCGTTTCCTGCTGTAACTGCTGTGTGTCGGAGACTGCTGTATTAACATGTGCTTTACAGAACTGCCAGGCGCCAACAACCAGGCTCACATCTGTAGAGTTCAAACTAGCTACTTCATTGTTCTCTGCCTATAGTACAGGAATCTCCCCAGATTGGCAGCTTTCACCTGGGAACGAGCAGATAAGGCTGTAAGGCAGGGTTTCTCAACCTTGGTAACTTTAAGACGTGGGGACGTCAAGTCCCAGAATTCCCTAGACAGCATAGGGAATTCTGAGAGTTGAGGTCCATGCATCTTCAATCTGCCAAGGTGGGAAACCCTGCTCTAAGGCATTCGAGTCAGGGCTAACCCTCTTGTGCTTACATAGTGAGTCTAGGCTGATTCCTCACTTGAACCCTTCTTCCATCCAGAAACCTATGGAGACACTATGGAAATGCTAACAAAGCATTGGGGCCATATGTACACACCTCTGGATCAAGGTCATCCAGGACAGTTTCCAGTTGCTTCAGTTCTTCTTCAGTCAACTTGCCCAAAATTTCGTCTTCATCAAGTTCCCTGTATTTGTCCAAGTCTTTCCGGAAAGGGAGCGCCATCACTCTGGCAGACCAATGTTGAGTAGCTTGACCAACTAATAGCAAGACCAAGGTCTTAGCTTTGAGTTTTTAACTGGAAGGAAAGAAGGGGGGGAAAATGTACTCACAGTCTTGAACATTTTGCGAAGTTCCACGAACTGAATGTAATTCGCACGAGCAACATATCTGAGGGTGCAGAAGTTATCTACAACTGCTTAACGCTATGCTGATGGCTAAGTATGCCTCCCAAAACTTAAGACGATGCACAACAATTATCGGATGATGGGCATGTATTTATCCCAAGCATTATTAACATACATCTAGAACAGCCTTGACAAATTTTAAAGTGAGAGACTTCAACTCCTGGAATTTCCCCGTCAGCCACGGAGAAGATGTTGGCCTTCTAGTTCAGCCACCCCAGAATGTTCTCTTGCTAAAAAGCACACGTTTCCTATCAACCTTCTCCAACCTGGCTCTCTCTCAATATTCATTGCACTTCCTGTTATGTTAGCCAGGGATTGTGTACACTATCACACAGGGAAACGGATGTTGTATAGGAAAGCTAGCCAAGTACCTTTGGCTCCACAAGTCCAGTCAACATCATAATCAACTCTGGTGCTCTTCAGGGTAACACAAAACACTTCCAAGTTCTGTGGGGACCTTGGTGCAGTCTGAACTTGGTTGTTTTCTTGCAGATGTTTCATTACCCAACTACATAATGTGATCAGTGCTTAGAAGGGAGTGTGTGGGGTTGCTCTTATTTCTATATACAACTGGTTTGCCTAGTCACTGTAGTTGGAAGTGTTCTTGGCAGTTCCTTGAGTAGGCTGTTGCTTAATGCAGGGGTCTCCAACTTTGGCGACTTGAAGACTTGTGGACTCCAACTCCCAGAATTCTTCAGCCAGCCATGCTGGCTGAGGAATTCTGGGAGTTGAAGTCCACAAGTCTTAAATTTGACAGGGTTGGAGACTCCGGACTTAATGTTAGCTTGTTCATCTCTGTTGGTACCAAAACACCTCCGCCCCAGCAAGCAACACACACATATGAGCAGTGATTAATAGGAAGATTAACACTAGAGCAACAATCAAGAAGTAAACAACACCCCAATCAAGGAACGACCAATGCAATGGCTTAATAAAAAAATGAAGCACCCTGATCTCGCACACAGTGAGCCCGCAAGACTTCCTGCCCTTGTCCACAAGCGTTTTCTTCTTCCTGAGCCTACTGTTCAGCTCAAGCCAATATCTCAAAAGAAAATGGCTTCCTGTGGTTAATAGGCATGGCACCACCATTAGCTGTCAAGCTGTGCATGGTCTGTGCCAAGCCCCCATTGTGTGTGTGTGTGTGTGTTCCCCTCTCCTTGAGCACCAGTGCCTATGTTTTAGAATCACAGATCATCACAGTACTGGTAGGTGGGCGTGCACCACGGAAAAGATCTTTCAACAATGGGTTGGACACACACAAGAACAATTCTGTTCTCTTCGATGATCGAGGGATGCCAGCGGGAGTTTCGTCTTACGCCAGTCTAAAGAAAACGCTCAGTTATATCTGGAACTGGCTCAGCATGCAAAGTTGTTACTCGTGGGCAAATTTGGCACCTCTGATTGGTTCCACCGAATGAGGCTTTGGAAGTTCTCCAGAAGAACACATGACGGCTGCTGCCCTACCACAAAGCCCAGCCATGTACACCCTCTACTCCCTTTCTTTCCAGGTGTCCCTCCCTCTTTGGTGTTTGGGTATTCCTGGCCCAACACGCAGAGAAATGGGTGGCTGGCTGGTTTCGTGGAGTTCGACGCCATGCTGAGCCACAACCACCTACAAACGAGTCAGAGCATGCTTTGCTTTGCAAATTGTCCTGGATAAAATCATTTGGAAATAATTCAGCTGCTAAGCCAGACTGCGTAAGCCTTTCTTCTAGATAAATAGGCATCAATCCAGCCTGACTACAACCTTAAGACTCTCCTGTTTCTCCACACTGGGTTGGTAATACTCACCAGATGATGGTGTGTTGGGAGTACTACAGGCTGACTTGTAAGCCAAATTAGCCTGGCCTAAATATAAATACAGCAGACAGTACATCTGGTTGATCTCACAAAAGGATAAGCAGAAGCAGATTGATTAGCATATAGTGTTTCTCAACCTTGCTAATTTTAAGACCTGTGCACTTCAACGCCCAAAATTCCCCAGTACTTGGACATCATTAGAAAATGCTAGGATTGGGAAATTAAAATAAAAAACCAAAGGCACCCTCCAAGGTGGCAGTGGTTAAAAAAATAATAATCCACGTTTTGCCAAGCAAACAAGGAAATCTCACTGTTGGAAATCAAGATGCATGAAGACGGCCCATGGGAAAAAGTAGGAAGAGACTTCTGGAGGTCTGTGACTCGCTCTTCTGTCTACAGCATTACATTTTTGCCTGCTTTTGATCTGCTGCTGGTTGGTCTCAGTATCCTCTATCTGTAAAATGGGTGCAAAGTTTTCTAGAACTCTGTCCTGATTGGGAAAGGTTCTTCAAGCTCCAAGGCAAATTCCTGGCATAAAAATCAGTGTTTTAATCCCTCATCTGCACAAGGGACGTTATGGTCAGGTGATGGATGAAGGCAGCAACGCCAACCTTCCTGATTTAAAGTCTACACAAACACATTGGCAAAATGCACGTCTCCAGGAACTTTTGACCTGGAGTGTTCTCAAGTCCTGGAGGAGGTTATCGAGAGAGGCACATTGCAATCTTTGAGTGTTGTTTTTTCCCCCAGCATTCCGAATACCTTTAAAGAGAAAGGTTGAACTTCAAAGTGGACTAAAGCTCCCATTACTCATTTTTTTGAAATAGAAAATCACCTCACAGGAAAATAAATGGGGGGGGGGTGCTAATTTGGGCCAGCATGCCACAAAATGTACACTATTATCATTATTTCTAGCGTCACATCTTCTGCTAATCCGTCTCCAGATGAACCTTCACTAAAGAAAGCCGAGTTTATCAGTTTTCCACCATCAATCAAAGACTTGAAACTGGGCCAGTAGTTCAGGAAGACTAATCTTAGAGGTTTTTATTTCTCCCTCTAGACCTTTACAAGAGTAGAAAAGTTAACTCTTCACTTCTGCACTGTGCGTGGTCTAGCAAAGTTCTCTGCCTGATTGTTACCATTAAATCCATTAACGTGGAAACGCAACAATATACTGTAGAGCGGAGGTTTGGGATTCCTTTTTAACACGATCCCTTGCTTGCTTCCCTAGCCAGCTTGAAATCTGCAGGCAGCCGTGCAAACCTGTTCAACAGGTACGTAAATTGTCACTTCAGGTTTGACTTTCTACCCTATGCCTAAAGGAGCCATGTTGCGACGAAGAAACGATGATTTGTTATATTGCCTGTCTGCTTTAAACAGGTTTTACGAGTGATCCTTCTATGTTTCTTCTTTCAAGGATTGATCTAGCACTGTTTGACAGCCAGAGAAAACTTCCCAAGGGGAGAAGATTCTTGGTTATTCTTGGCTTTTTAGCTGAAGTCAACTAACAAGCCAGAATGCTGCATAATCTGAATGTTATTTTGGAAGAAAAGTGTTTTGAATACACAGGCTACAGTAGTGGCCAAAATTGTGGAAAACTTTTTGGAAAAGTGTACAGTAGAAATGCCACCTTTGGTTTAAGGTAAAGGTAAAGGTTCCCCCGCACATGCGTGCTAGTCGTTTCCGACTCTAGGGGCCGGTGCTCATCTCCGTTTCAAAGCCGAAGAGCCAGCGCTTGTCCGAGGACATCTCCATGGTCATGTGGCCGGCATGACTAGATGCCAAAGGCGCACAGAATGCTGTTACCTTCCCACCGTAGCGGTCCCTATTTTTCTACTTGCATTTTTACGTGCTTTTGAACTGCTAGGTTGGCAGAAGCTGGGACGAGTAACAGGCGCTCAACTCTGTTACGCGGCACTCGGGATTTGACCCGCCAAACTGCCGACCATCTGATCGACAAGCTCAGCATCCTAACCCACTGAGCCACCGCGTCCCTATACCTTTGGTTTAGTTCCCACTAATTTTTCTTCTAGTTTCTTTATAACTGTAGCCTTGTTCGCTTAATAATACTATTTTACACCGCTTTCTGGGCAACCAGTCAACTCTTTGCACCATAACTTTAATTTTATTACATTTTACAAGCTCACTAGATGAAAGAAACACAAAAAAACCCAACCAACTTGATGGCGATCACATAACAACACAATGACAAATGTCCTCCTCTCGGCTTCAATACATGACATCAATAACCGGATCCTACTGTGATCTGACTGGCTCATTGCCAAAACAAGATGACACCTGACTGGCTCTCTAAACACTCGTGCTCATTGGCTACAATCAGATGAAGGAAAGCTACCTGATCTCAACCTAAGCAAGTTGTGCTTCCTTTTCCTGGTTATTTGGCTATAACTTTTCATAGAATACAGTACAGGTAATTGAAGAAATTGTGTTGCATTACGTTCTTGATTAAATTAGCTTTCCATGGATATATAATTTTATGGTGCTGCTCCAAAAAAAAAAAGCGGTGTTATTAGCCATCAAAGCTGAAAAATACACTTTTCCTAAAAGGTTTCCACAATTTTGGCCACTGCTGTATCTTGTCACCTTGAAGAATTTTTGCCACTTGGGAATATTAATCATCATCTCATATGGGTCTTCTTTTGGGTAGGCGATCTGAGGCCATTCCGGATCAGTTATTGCCGGCCTCATATCCAGATTTTTGTTATTGTGTAATTGCTCATTGCAGGACAGGGATTGGAAAGCATGAATGAAATTGGGAAATGGCTGCCTGCGCCAAAGGATCATTGCTTCATCTTCATCATTCTAACCCCGGAAGCAGATTTTCCTGGAAAGGCAATCCTATTTATACGGAGACACCCCTCCCCTCCTCTTTCCATACATGATGACACCTTGTTCACAGGGAAATAGCTCATCCTAGGTAGAAATTCTTGCAACCCATAAGCTAGTTTTGCTATGAGCAATACCAGGCACATCTTATGCATAATATCCCCCTGAAACACACCAAAGAATGAGCCAGCATTAGGCGCAGTAATGATGAAGATTAAAAAGTTAACCATGATATTCCCCCAAACCATCCTTATGAATTCTGCCTCATCTGGGACTCTTCACACCAGCAAAGCAACTGGGCAGGATGTCCCAGTTAATTATGAAAATGTTTTGAATAGGTCTAGATTTCCCAAGCAAACACAGCCCAGAGCAACAGGGGAGGCCTGTTATTTAAGTGTCATTTCTGGATGGAAACAGACCTTTCAAATGCTCTTATTTCCGGCTTCCACTTAGCTGTACTCTCAGCACCGGAAATGCCTTTCTATTAAAGCAACAGAACCCACTTTACCTTTATCAGCAGCAGAGATTTGGATGCACATTCTTTAATCCCACAATGTTCGAGAAAATACATCCCCTCTGTGTATATTTTTTTTAAAAAAAAAATCTGAATGGTAGCCGTGTGTCTGAAATTGAGGCACGATTGCAGAAATGAAAAAGAGCGGATATCTGGATTCTACCAGTTAGGCTCTTGGTCAAAATTTTAGGAATTCAATAACTTTTGACATTCCGTCATTCATCTAGAAGCCAGTGCCTGATTCCAGAGCCATTATAAGAAAACATTTCTGAGATTAGGTAGTTGTCTGAATTTAGGATATGCCTACACCAGGGGTAGGCAACCTTGGCTCTTTTATGACTCGCGGACTTCAACTCCCAGAATTCCTGAGCCAGCATAGCTGGCTCAGGAATTCTGGGAGTTGAAGTCCGCGAGTCATAAAAGAGCCAAGGTTGCCGACCCCTGGCCTACACTAAAAGTTAGATGTCAGCTATCAAGGCCCGCAGCCTAGCAGGTAGGAAAGATCAAGCACTAGTAGTAGTTGGTCAAAATTCAACAGGCTTTGAAAATTGCTCTTTATTTTTTTAACAAAAGTTTCTATGGCTGCCCCTCTTAAACAACTCTGGGTGACTCATGTTGTTCTTCCTATTTCTAATTTACTACACCACACTAGCCTTCCCATCCCAGTTTTTCACCACCAGGAGAAAATCTGGGAGGTCTTGGAAAGTTTTGTTTTGATTCTACGCTCTTTGCTTTGTTCTTATGCCTGGAAAAAAGAGTCGGACACAGCCACAAACTTTGCCCTAAACACAAACTAACCAGCAGGCAAGCCATTTTTAGAGAAATTCCTGATTTAATATAGTGTCCATATAGCATGGGGGTTAAACCTTACATCCAGGTTCTGCAAAGTGAGAAGAGTTCTGCCCTACATCAAAAGATACACCCATCAACGTTTGCTGACAGATAAGATTTAGCATCCAAATTTATTTTATTTATTTATTTTAATTCCATTTATATCCCGCCCTTCTCCGAAGACTCAGGGCGGCTTACAAACTTAGCAGTAGCCTTCATTCTATGTATATGCCTGCTTATTAGGGCTTTTACACACACCCCAAGCGGCATTATTACAAAGTCAGCTTAATTGCCCCCAACAATCTGGGTCCTCAAATGCCACTGAAGAAAAAATAAAGGAGAATATTTGTAGCTCAGGGTTGACATGAGGGGTCCTTGCTGCTCTCTGAACTTGGTTGTTTTCTTGCAGAGGTTTCATTACCCAAACTAGGTAATATCATCTAGTAGTGATGATGTTACCTAGTTTGAGTAATGAAACCTCTGCAAGAAAAGAAGCAAGCTCAGAGATCCCTCACTGAACAGCTGCTGGAAGTTTCAAAAAGGAGCATCAGTGGATCTATCTTTACACATCCTGGACTCAATCTTGCAAGCTGGGATCGGCTTGTAGTCTTTTCGAAAGCTGCTCAGTTTATCCTGTTCTTGGTGCTGGTTTGTTGAACCTCTAAGCACGCAAGCACAGGGACAAGAACATGGGGAAGGAGCTAGGCCTGGATGGAGACGTTTGTTGCCTGAGGCAAAGGACACAATAGCAGCCTTTTCTATTCTGTGTATAAAAACTAGCAGCTTTCTCCAATCTTGGCACAGGTCCCTCACCACACCTTAAAGAACAAACTGCAGGGAGGGCTGTAGGCAAGCAGTTCTTTACCTCCTCACTGCTCTGTTATTCTGCCTAATGGGTAAAGCCAATCGAATTTCTCTCCCGATTCCTTCTGGGCAATGCTGCAAACTGGATTCATAAACCTACTTTGCAAGGGGATCCACTGACAGCATCTTTACCTGGGAATACACCCTCCCCTCCTCGCCCAAACTGAAACCAGGCAGAGCAAACACATCCAAGATGACAGAAAGTCAGCAAGGGGACATTTCAAACCACCTCAGCAAGAAAACAATTCCTCCCAAGATCCTAAATGAACAGGTCTATTTGTAACACCCTTCCTTCCTTGGAACAACACCCTGTGCACGCTTTTGTCTCCTCCTGCAGCGATTAAGAAACGGGCTCAGACAGTTGACTGGAAAAATTCCAGGAAAAAGACGAAGGGTTGGACTAGAGACCCCTGGCCAGCCAGGGTGAGACAGACAATTGCAAACACTTCTAACCCAGGCATTATATAGGTAAAGGCTGCCCAGCTTATTCTAGCACAACACTATCAGTATTGGCTTGTATCGGCTAGGATAGTCTTTCCCCGACTGAGGTGGGATTGAAGTTGAAACTTTGTGGGAGGTGAAACAAAGCTGGTACCCCTGAACCACCTTAGCAACAAGCTTTTTCACGCCTCCCCTCCTTACCCAAAGGTAAAAAGCCAGTTTTTGTTCAGCCCAACAAGGGCGGGGGAAGAAAAAGCAGGCATGGAAAACAATAGGAGAGCATGCAAAGGGGGTGGGGGGGGAGAAATCCAGAGGGAATGCATATAGCAGGGGTCTTCAAACTTGGCCCTTTTATGACTTGTGGACTTCAACTCCCAGAATTCCTCAGCCAGCAAAGCTGGCTGAGGAATTCTGGGAGTTGAAGTCCACAAGTCATAAAAGGGCCAAGTTTGAAGACCCCTGGCATATAGGGTAAGGAAGAACAATACCAGAGGGATCTAATCCATAAATTCCAGAGCACTTAAAAGCAAAACACGGGCTTTTAAACTTCGTTGGAAGCGACTACTATCGATTGTAAAGGTCGGGGCTGCCAAGTTCATCAGGCAGGGTCCAAAAAAGCAACTAAGTAAGACGCAGCTCGAGAGCCAGGTTTTAGGCTGGGCTGGCCCGGGCAAACCTGAGCTTGAATGGGAGATGGTAGAAAAGGGAACTGCTCCAGAATTTTGGGTGGGTGGGGAAAAGGTTTGTTCCCAGCGACAAGGGCGGGGCAGGGAGATGCCCGGGTGCGGAGGGTCCCCACGTCTCCCGAGCAAGAGCAGAGAAAGAGAAGTTTGCCTGAAGTGGTATAGGGTTTCCTGCCTGAGCAGGGGGTTGGACTAGATGACCTCCAAGGTCCCTTCCAACTTTATATTATTATTATTATTATTAAGTGGAAGGATCGGGGCTCCTGCCGCGCCCCAACCTTCCTTTGCCTCCCCTCCCCGAAGTTCCACCCCGCAGCCTCCCCTGGCAGCCCCCCCCGCGGGGGAAAAAAGAGAGGCGCCCCCAGTTGGACTCCCCAGCCCATCCTCCTTGGCCGCACGACCTGGCGGCACGCGAGGGGAGACGGGGGGGGTCTCAGCGACCCCGGAGGGCGCCAGCTTGCAGAAGGCAGTCCGACCCTTTCCAACCCCCCCCCTCCACCCTTGCTAAGTCAGCTTTCGCCGCCTCCCCCCCCCACCCCCCATTTGCTGGCTCGACTCTGCAACTTTCGAGAAACAATGCAAGCCAAATTTGCCCCCCCCAACAACCCCCCCTCTCCCGCTTCTGGCTCATTTGAAGCCCTCCCCCGCCCTTTCCCGGTGCCTGCCCGATGCTCCGGAGCCCCCGCCGGACTCACCCAGCCGGAGAAGTCAGTCCCAGCCCCGCAGAGTTGTAAAAACTCCAGGCGCTGTTTCCACCCCGGCTGCTGCGCCTGCGCGTCCTCCCTCGGGTACACGGTGGTTCGGAGGTGCCGAGTGGCTTCCTGGGAGTTGTAGTCCGCCATTGATCTCCGGCTGTAGTCCATTCAAACCGGGCGGGATCTTTGCAAAGAGACGAGGGGCGGGGAGAGGACGGGTGTGTGTGTTTTTTTTTTTAAATTTCCCTTTCATCGCAGCTTTTTTCTTGTTTGAACGGGAGTGGCCGTCGGGTGCGAGGAGGCGTTTTTGCTCCTAACAACCCTTAGTCGGGCTGACCGGGGATGATGGGAGCTGTAGCCCCAACCCGTCGGGAGCCGCTGGGTTGGGAAAGGCAGCTAGTTGCACAATATTGAGTCTGCGGATCTTCCTGTGACGCTGCAAATGAAAACCAGATTCACGCCGTGGAAACAGCAGTTGCGTTTCCCCCTCAAGAATGACTTGTAATGACAAGTTTAAGTTTAAGTTTATTATATTTGTATACCGCCCTTCTCCCGAAGGACTCAGGGCGGTGAACAGGGCATATATAAAAATACAAAATACAAAAATTAAAAAGAGAATTAAGTACGAGCCCGCACTAAAAACAGTAGAAAAATGTAAAAAATCCCCAATAAAAAAAAAAAACATTGACTTCATGACCCCCATTTCGTGCCACAGGCAGGCTTCCTCAAAAACTTTGTGGTTGCATTTACCCCAGAGATAAGCTTGGTTATTTTTTAATCTTCCTCATTTAGTCCCCTTGACTAGCACTGATGATATTACCTAGTTGGGTAATGTGTATGCCCGCAAGAAAACAAGCTCACAGAGCACCAGGGACCCCTCATTACGACTCTGAGCTACTAATATTCTCCCTTATGGCAGGGGTCCCCAACCTTGGGCACTTTATGACTTGTGGACTTCAATTCCCAGTGCTGGCTGAGGAATTCTGGGAATTGAAGTCCACAAGTCATGAAATGCCCAATGGTTGGGGACCCCTGCCTTATGGAATCTTCCTCATCATTCGTTGCTGTGTGCGGTTTAGCATGTTGTGCAAACCTGGCTTGCAGCTCGTTCAGCATTTGTGGTCCCACGTATTGTGCAAAATCCAAAAATGGGTCCAGACAGTAACCAGGCAACCCTTGTGGGGACGGGGCTTGCACATCCTAATGATGCTATGAGCAGTTCCATTAGGAATGCCCGCTTTCCAAATGGTCACTGATGAGGAATTGGACTAAGTACGGTTGGTTGGCCACCCGTGCTATCTTTTGCCAAGACAAGCAAATAGACACTCACAAGCAAAACAATGTTAATCTGTTCATCAATTGCCTTCCAATCTGGGGGACTCGTCTTCCAGAAAGTACCTTACTAGGAAAGAACAGAGGGCAACAACAAGTATTTCTGGTGTTTATGATCGTCACCATCATTTTAGCCGTCTGTCCACTGCTGGATGAAGGCCTCTTCTGCATGTTTCCAACCATTAAGGTCCTGAGCTTTCTTTGGCCAATATTTGCTGATGCCGTCACTCCATCTTGTTTTAGGTGTCTTTCGTGGATGCTTTTGATCAAGTGGGATCCATTCTATGACAGCCTTGGTCCACCTGCCCTCAGTTCTTCTTGCTATGTGACCAGCCCATTTCCATTTCAATTCAATTCTCTCTTGATGATATTGTATCCTTTTGTTTGTTCTATAATCCACGTGTGGTTCTTTCTGTCTTGTCTTATGCTGAGCACATATCTTTCCATGGCTCTTTTGTGTCACTTGTAGCTTTTGTGCCATTGCCTCCTTCCTAGGGCTGAGGGAAAGGAGCTGGTCCAAGGTCACCCTGCTGGCTTTGTGCTTAAGGCGGGACTAGAACTCACGCTCTCCCATTTCTGGCCTGGTGCCTTCAGCACTAAATCAAACTGACTCTCTTTGACTCCTGCATACATGGGTGCCATATTCAGTGCAAATGGTCTAACTAAGCAGTTAAGAAATCATTCCAAGATCTGTTTCAGTGTTAGGGTCTTACACACACACACACACACACACATTGTCAGAGTAAGTAACGTCAACAGAGGAAACCAATAGAGAAGAAGGGATAAGATCAACTTAAAGAGAAGAAACAGGAGAGAAACATCAGCCTGACTCTCAACATTCTACATATATTTAACCGCTAAGTGGTTTGATCCATACATTGCATTATCAACCATGGTTTACAATCCACAGCGGCTCAATTTATACAACACACGAAGCCAAAGCCTGGTGTGAAAGACAAAGCTCTCTGGGGGCTCTTTTCTGTTGTTGTTGTTGTTGTTGTTGTTGTTCATGCATTAAGCATCTCTGCAATTTTTCTGCCACTGAGCAGCTTGGACAGTGTAATGATTGTGTGAGTTTCACTTGAAAGTGAGAGTGAGCAGGGTGAGAACTCTTGGCACACTGCCTCTGGCGTAAGTGAAGGGGGACCTTTGTGTGTTCAGAGGGTGGCTGCCATTGTGTGGAAGTCCATTAGAATTCAGTAGGGCTTCTTAATGGGCTAATATTTTCAGCCCTGGTTCCAACAGAGCTGAAAATAAACAGGTCCTTCCCCAGAGGGAAAGCTCGGCTTCTGGAAGAACAGAAGAAAGAAATTTAATGGCTTCAGCAACCCTGGAAAAAATGCAGACTTTTTAAAGCATCTGTGGGCTCATCTCTGTTCTAATGAGAAATGGGGACTGTTTGGGTACTCCAAAAGACCAAATTGAATGTTTTCATGGGAAATCTACTGCTGTGCGGGTGCTGTGTGCTGTAGCACCTGGGATCTGAAAAAAAAAATGGTGCAGGATGTGAATGGTGCAAGCTTTGAAATGCTTCCAACTCAGGATTAGACCAATGGTCTATGCTAAAGTAGAGACAGTAAATATTATTTGGTGATTCATCACAAATCGGGGCTCAGACCTGGAAAGCACCATTCTCATAACAACAGAAAATAAAGGCGGGTGCCTTCCTCCTGCTTGATTTACGCAGCTAAAACTGATTTTAGGCTCAGTGGGTTAGGACGCTGAGCTTGTCGACCAGATGGTCGGCAGTTTGGCGGGTCGAATCCCGAGTGCCGCGTAACAGAGTGAGCACCTGTTACTCGTCCCAGCTTCTGCCAACCTAGCAGTTCGAAAGCACGTAAAAAAGGCAAGTAGAAAAATAGGGACCACTACGGTGGGAAGGTAACAGCGTTCCGTGCGCCTTTGGCGTCTAGTCATGCTGGCCACATGACCACGGAGACGTCCTCGGACAAGCGCTGGCTCTTCGGCTTTGAAACGGAGATGAGCACCGGCCCCTAGAGTTGGAAACGACTAGCACGCATGTGCGGGGGAACCTTTACCTTTACCTTTACCTTTATAAAATTCCATCCTAAAATGATTTCTGTCCAGGAAGGAGACAGAATTAAATCAATTGCTCCAACAGGCAAAGCCTCATTCATCAGGCATAATTTTTGAGAAATGAGCCTCTTGTCTTTCGCCAAGCAATCACAGAAACACTGTGAGAATTCAAACATTGCACGACTAAGGCATGGATTCTTTAAACCGTGATGGTAGCTTCTTTATTTAGATAGACAGGGAAACATTGGGAGCTCTGCATAGGTGCTATTTAGTCAGCAGGAACCCAGAGCTCAGAATGGAGTGTATTTCAAGGTTCAAAGTGGGCCAGTGGAACTCAATTAAACCCAGCCTTTGATGACTGTGTGGTTTTTACAGCAGGGATAGAAATGAGATGAACGTCTTAGCATTAATCTTAGACGACGTGTTGCGAAATGCATCTTATAATTAGCTTATTTATAATGCCTTGTTCTAAAGAGGCACCCTGTTTAATTAAATAAGCGCATGGCTCATTATACTTCAATGATAGTGGAAGATCTAGTTTGATGTTTACCAGACTAGTTTTATGTATGATTATAGTTCCGGAAACACGAAGCTGTTAAGAGCTGGGCTTATCTTTGATCTGGTAAGTCCAAATAGACAGAGGAGGTGACAGTTGGCTTCCTTCTGTGATTCAAATTGGTAGTAATAGACTTAGTTAACCATACATACTAACTATTGGGAATAATATTCTTCCTTTAAATCAAAGTAGCCCATGCCAACTGGGTGTGATGGGAACAGGATTTCATCAACATCTATAATGATGATGATGGTGATGGAAGGGACCTTGGAGGTCATCTAGTCCAACCCCCTGCTCAGGCAGGCAGGAAACCCTGGCCTATACCGTTTCAGACAAATGGCTGTCTAGTCTCTTCTTAACAACTTCCAGTGTTGGAGCATTCACAGCTTCTGCAGGCAGGTTGTTCCACTGGTTAATTGTTCTCACTGTCAGGAAGTTTCTCCTTAGTTCTGGGTTGCTTCTCTCCTTGGTTAGTTTCCATCCGTTGCTTCTTGACCTGCCTTCAGGTCCTTTGGAGAATAGCTTGCCTTCCTGCATAACCACATGTTGTCCTGTGTTTTAGATGGTACTGTATCAGTAAAATCAAAGCATAAAATCTCCTTTGAGTTGAGCTTAACTCCTGGTGACTGGGGACACATTCTCGTTGCTTTTAGAAGTAGTTTGCCACTGCCTTGAGGGGGATCGTTTTCAATTTTTCAGGATGACAGTTCTGGGATTTCTGTAACTACTAACCAGTTCCAATCCAAGTCAGCTTCTAGAGAACTGTCAGTGTCAGCTAAATATTGTTTCTTCATTTCACACGTTGGAAAGCCTACTCCGCTGTGTTAACAAATGCTCTTGTATGTTCCGCTCGGTGGTCACAACTGCCTGACAACCCTGCCCTGAACATAATTCTGCCGGGCTTATGCGCATGACTGATGAGTCTTCCACAGACTTCAGAATTCTGTCTGAGATGTATAAATGCTGCTTTCGGGAAAAGAACTGTTTTTGAGCATTGGTTCATCTTTAATCCAACAGACACTAAGACCTGTCTTTTTTTTCCTCCTGGAGACCGTTTTTCTCCTGGAGGTATGAAAGCTTGGCCCAATGAAACATCTGGTGAGCATTCTGTTTTATGGACTAGCCCTGGGGAAGTCCAGGCGCTAATAGCAAAATTTGTTTATTGTAATAGGACTGCAGTTTTGCTGTGCAATCTTCAGCCTACATTTTTGTTGTAATGGGATTTAATTTTAATCATGCATCTCCATCCTCCTTTGGGTTCAGGCCTAGAATCTCTTTTCTGTTCCAAATGAGGATTGGAATAGGCATCTGAAGATGTGTGAGATGCCTGTTTACTCTTTTATTGCCTTTAAGGCTTGTATTACAGTAAAAGCTTTTATTGACAGGTAGTTCCTTTCATCAGATTCATACCCTGTTACTTGGTGCAGAGCTTTAAGCTGTGCTGTTGTGAGTTCAGAAAGAAAGAAAAATAAGAAAGCAATGAGGTCAGAGCCATATAAAAAAGCTATAGACAGGTCCATTAAAAGGACTAAATCACAGTTTCTTTAACTACAATTGGTGAACCCATTATAGGCAGATGAATTCACGTAACACCCAAAACAAAACCATATGAGTCACATTATAATAGAAGTGTGAATACACAGATTCTCATTGTTGTATTAAAGGTTAAATGGATATCAGAAACTGACCAGGCATCAGTTACTATTAATTGTAGTCAAGTAACTAAGATTAACAAAAAAGCCTTTTAAAGTCAATAGGAATGGATTGGTAAGGTAAGAACATTTTCAGTTTAGCTACTCGAAAGTGATAAGATGTTTGCAGAATCTAGTTTCATGACACAGATAAAATCTGTGCCAAAGTATTGCTTGAATGTTTCTTCTGATTAAGGAAACCTAACATGTTTTCATTCTAATTGATAAGCGATAACGGAAAAGGGGAGGGTGATATTTGTCCTGAATGGCCCCATCTGTCTCCCTTAATTTATTTTCTGCAATCTGCCTAATATAAATCATTGTTTCTGAGTTTGCCCTGGGGATGCTCTCTTGGTGCAAACTCAGCTGTAGTCATTACTTCAGGATTTAGCTGCCTCCCGGGATCTCTCTAAATTAAATCTCAGTCTGAGGAATGGGGATGATGGATCTCATTTGCATATGACCATAACACCATATAATTCTTGCATGCCAAATACCCTAACCCCTGCATTAACAGGAACGTAAGCATCAGCGTTCACCCTCCTGATCAAACACCAATATGTTCTTAAGCGAATAAATGGCACTCTTGCACTCTTGCACCCATTTTATTTTGTTGCAACTTTGCCTACTTGTAATTTATTATAAAATATTAAAAGAATTTAGTGGGACTGCTAATTGGAAAAATAGAAAGAATAGCAGTTCATTAGATTGGTGTTTCTTAAGCATTGTGTCTTAAGTTCCACCAATCGCTCTGTCAACGAACTTGTAACCCATCACAATAGATACAAAGCCCAAGGGACATTTATATGTTTGTAAGCATTTTGTTTATAATTTATACTAAATTTTAGGGACTTAAACGTTTCATGGACTCACCACCTAACTGCTTCAGAATCTTATCTGTGGTAAGCATATCGTCAACTGAGAAGCAATGGTGAATTTCAACTTGACGGTCTCATTTAACTTTCAGAGATGTGGTAGTTTGATCTAGTGGTTAAGTCAGGGGTGTCAAACTGGCGGCCCATGGGCTGGATGCACCATGCCGAAACCGTACCCACCCCAGCTCCGGCAATGGGGGAAACGTTGTGACACATGACGTGGTGAGTTTGACACCCCTGGGTTAAGTCATCAGGTTAGAATCTGAGAGACCATGAGTTCTAGTCCTGCCTTAGGCATGAAAGCCAACTGGGTGACCTTGGGCCAGTCACTTTCTCTCAGCCCAACTCACCTCACAGGGTTGTTGTTGTTGTTGTGGGAAAAACAGGAGGAGGAAGATGCATTTGGGTATGCTCACTGCCTTGCCTTCTTTGCAAAAACAATAAAAGAGAGGACAAATAAAATCAATAACAATAATAATAATACAAAAAGACAAAACAGGATAGGGAAACTTTTGCCTGCCAGAATGAAATATTTGGATGAAAGGCATTTTAACGTCTGAACTCAATATTTAGTTGGGGAGAAGGGGGTGGAGATAGGACTATTTTTTGGCAGACAAGGTTTTTTTTTGTTGTTTGTTTGTTTTGGGTTTTTTTTGGGGGGGGGGATAAATGCACTTTCAAATCCAGTAAGCCGTGATTTCTGCCCACCCACCCCCCCGCAACTCCAGCTCCAAGTCTGCAAAGCGAGTCTCTGGCTTCCACTCAGGCTGGAACTGCAAAGCCAAAGCAGCTCGGGGGGTGGGGGGACTTCGGAAGACACGCCGGTTCATCTGCCCTGACCCCGAAGAGGAGGAGGAGGAGGAGGAGGAGGAGGAGGAGGAGGAGGAGGAGGAGGAGGAGGAGGAGGAGGAGGAGGAGGAGGAGGGGATGCTGCGGCCAACAGGTGCCAGCGCCCTGCATCCCGCGGGAGAGGAACCGCTGCTTCCCGGGGAGCTAACCCAAGCAGGGCCGTCCGGCCCTCCTTCTTCGCTGCAGCAGGGCATGCCGTAGCGCCGAGGCCCCCTCCCCTCCCCTCTCCCTTCCCCTGCCCACCCCCGGAGAAGCGTTACCATGGCAGCCGCCTCGAACTACGCGCCCCATAGTGCTCGGCAGCGCGACTGAGGCTGCGCGCGATCCCTGCCTCTTTTTGACAGCCGCTCGGGGCTGGTTCGGCTGGAGCGCGCGGAGAAAGGAGCGGGCTGCCAAGTCGGGCCGGAGGGACCCGGGCCAGGGAGAGGCGGCGGTGCTGGGTAAGAGCCCTGCGATCGACCCCCTCCTTTTTTTCCCCCACCCCACCTCCCTCGCTTCTCCGGGTCGCTTGGCTCCTTGCCTGCCGCCGCTCTCCAGCAAGGATGCTGATGCTGATGCTGCGGGGGAGAAGGCGAGGGCATCCCGCGCCAGCCGGCCAGCCTGGAGAGATCGGGCAAGGCGGCGGCTGGTGCCCACCTGCCTGGAGGGGCGACGGCGTTGGCTGGATGCTCCGCTGCCCGGGGCCGTTCGCTGCTGCCCGGAGAGGGGCGGGTGAGCGATGGGGTGGGTTGCGTGGGGAAGATGGAGGGGGGGGGGAACGCATCGGAGGATCCGCCCCGTGTCTTGCCAGCGTCGCCAGATGTTGGGAAAAAAACCAGCGCTTTGATCGACAGGGTCTCCTGGTTACACATTCTTGAAAGGTGTATTGACGGGGGGGGGGGAGAGGATGGGAAGAGAAGGATGCTCCTCCAGGACACGCTTTTTCCTAACTGCCCCCGCCCGTGCGGCTTCCAGGGTGGCTATTTGGGGGAGTGGGGTGGGGTGGGGTGTGTGTGTGTGTGCGTGAGGGGTCGCCCTTAGTTTGAGTTGCAGGGACCAGGGGTTTGGGCAAACGGCTTCGGTTCACCCCGACCGCGATTCTCCGGGGAAATGAGCGTGTGTGGAATGCAGAAGAGCAACCCTTCCCATCATCCCCCTCCCGAGGGGGCCGAGGTGGGGGAGAGGAAGTCGATTTTTCTGACTCCAGTGGATCATTTGGGGGGAATGGATCTCTGCTGCAGCAGACGCTCACACTGCGGGAAACATCCCCCTTTGTGCAGGGTATTGATTGAATTTTTTAAAAAAAATAAATAAATAAATCGGTGAAAACCCTGTGGTTTTTTTTCCAAAGGTCTTGGCTTCCTAGAAAGCCGGTCTAAGATGGCAGCCAAGATTTTTTGGTTTCAGGAGATGGACAGAGCCCCAAGCTAGCTTGTGCCCATCTCTCTGAACTATTGAGATTTTGACCTTTTTAGAATCAGGAACTCTAGTACAGAGTGAAGCGACATCATGTGCCAATTGGTATAGAATCTAGTCACTAGATTTATTTATTATTTATTATTTATTTATTTATTAATTGGATTTGTATACCGCCCTTTCCCGAAGGACTCAGGGCGGTTAACAGGGTAATTAAAAGAAATACAAAAATTAAAAACAATTAAAAAGATTATAACAGTCCCTGAAAAAGTAAAAAACCCCAATTAAAAATTAGAATTAAAATTCTCAGCCTGGGCCAGAGAGCTCGAAGAGCCAGGTCTTCAGGTCCATGAGGTCATGGAGCTACGTCAGAGTGGATTTAATATTCCGTACCCCCATTCAGACGATGAGAATGCTTTCCCCCCCCGCCGCCCCCCAGGATCGCTCCCAAGTTGCGTCTTGTGATTTAACACAGATGCCTTCCTTGCAATCTCCTCTCTTTAAATTCAGAGTTCACGCCACTTGTTTGACCCCCAACAGGACTTGTTTGCTTTTGATTCAACCATGGGTGTGTTGGGTAAAATGACTGACTATACTTTGAAACAATCTGTGGCTTGTTTCCAGTTTGTGTATAGAGAATGAAGGGGCTAGTTCAGGGATCTTCAAATTTGGCCCTTTTATGACTTGTGGACTTCAACTCCCAGAATTCCTCAGCCAACGTGCCTGGCTGAGGAATTCTGGGAGTTGAAGTCCACAAGCCATAAAAGGGCCAAGTTTGAAGACCCCTGGGATAGTTGGTATATGTATTTCTCTGAACATTGCATGTCTTTTTTTTAAAAAAAACCCCTATTTTCTTTAAAAAAATAATAATTTCGTCTTTCGTCTTGCATGCTTGTTTATTATTTAACAAATCAGGGAATTCAGTTAAGATGTCCGATTCAAAACAGAAAAGGCTTAAAGAGACTCACTTGTTGGTTAACTTCACTTTCTTGTCCCATCTCCTTTCTAAATCCACAGATAACACTGCTTCCCTGTGAGCCAGCTGCAGTTGTGTAATCAGTACATTTTAAGAGCAACCATGCCAGATGTATCTGCCAAAATAAGCATGTTCGAAGAAACTTTAAAAGCTCAAATTAAAAGAGATTAAAAAGAAAAACTAAATCCTGGGAATCTGGATTGGTAGGGGGAACAGGCACTGCCTGCATAGCTGGTTATAACCTTCATTTGTTGAATAAGGCCCAATACTTCATTCATTAATCTATCAATCGTACTTCAGAGTTTCATGGAATTGATTGGAAGATGGATTTATGTGGCTGTTTTGTGAGCAATGGATATGCTTCCAAACGCATCCTCTTCTTTATCTATTGCTCTGCTGGCTGTCCTTATTTCCTAACAGTGTAGATTTACAGGTAAAATTAGCCTTTCAACAGTGGTTGCAAATCACCATGGAAAGCTCACATGCAAAAAATCAGGGCTATACGCAGAATATGGTTTTAAAAAAAACCATGATGGTGGTCATGAGTGTCCAATCAATGCTCTGCCTTTTTTAAAAAATATGTATCAAACACAAAAAACAGACAAAGCTTCAACTGCATCATTGCAGCCATCATCCTGACTTTTCTGACCACACCCTGCAGACAACCTGCAAATAATCACAAATGTCCATTAGTTAGTTATGACTGAAGAATTAATGCTGGGTTTGCAGCAGTTGTTTTTTTTCTGAGTACACCCATTGTTGAATTTTTTTGGCATGTTTGTGGGATAAAAGCTGTATTTAGATACATTACTCTAAGCTTGGACTTTTTTTTACTCATCAGGCTATAGATAATTTCTGGCACGCTGCTGTCTTCTCTGTAGAAGGGTAGTTAATCTTATCATTATGAAAAAAAAATGTTGCTTCAGGGGAAAGAACTAGAGACAAACGCTCGGAATTGCAAAAATGACTATTTTAGCTAAATGGTAGCAAAATGTGGTCAAAGAGTAAAAATGGTTCAATGCAGAAATGAAGTGCTTTGGGAAACAGTCTGCCCAAATAGCTGGGAGGGATTTGAGCAGAATTTGTCTTTCTATAGGAGAAGCCATTGTGGCAAGATTATTGCATGGCAGTGAGTCAGAATAGATGACCTCTAAAATTTATTCTCGTACAAAAATCAAAAGATTTCATTATGTTAGAACTGGGGGGGGGGAGAATCACAACTATTAATGCCCTATATATTCTTCAAGACATGTCTTTTCATTTTTATACAGCTATTCTTGGTTCCCATGAAATGTTATCTCAGAAAGAAAGAAAGAAAGAAAGAAAGAAAGAAAGAAAGAAAGAAAGAAAGAAAGAAAGAAAGAAAGAAAGAAAGAAAGAAAATGTATCCAAAACAGCACTATGGAGAGTTTCTCCTGGAAGAACTCAAAAAAGTGATTATCGGTTTATGACCTTGCTCGAAGTGTAGAGTTTGCTGTTTTCTGAAGCAGGAATTCTTTCTGAAGAGAAACAATTTATGGAAGGAGCATCTAGAAGAGAATGTAGGATTGCCTGAAAAGGCCAATTTACATGGGGCAGAATAGTTGTTCTGCATGAAGCCGGTGTTGAAATATTAAGTGTGCTTCCCAAATTGTTTCTCTTGATTTCTTTCTTTACAACAATCCTGTGTAAGGCAAGTGATCAGGAATAAATGATTGGTCCAAAGTTATCCAGTGTGTGAGGAGTTGAATCTATGCATGCAAGCTAATTCTGACCCAGCTTTAACCTGGTCTCCCTACTCTGGTTTGAGGAAGAGTGCAGAACACCCAATCTTTTGAACTGGCCTGCAAACATATGTGGAAGAGGATTCTGTACATCAAGATAGAGATGGCTGGTTTGATTATCAATAGACTCTGACTTTTTTATATTCTTTGCTACAAATTAGGAATTGGGTTTTCAAATGATGCTAAATAGTAACTCCTAGCAGTTCTCTTTACTGCACCTGCTAGCCAGATCAACTGCGAGTTGCAGTTGGGAATCATCTAGAAGGCCCCAGGTTTGGTGCACCTCAACCATCCACTTGTAATCTGGTTGGGTGCTTCTGATGTTGGGATGCGAATTCTGGGAGGGTCGTAGAGAAAATCTTGCTGTCTGTGACTATTTTCCATATTTCCATAAAGAGAATAACCAAACAATATTTCTCATTGTAACTGGGCTAAAGTAACAAGTAGATTGCTAGACCAAGCCCATTAAATGTTATCCTTGTATAGTTCTGTTAATTCCTTTTTTTTGGCACAGAAAAGTGGGATATTTTCCTTTTTTCCTCCACTCTTTAATCTTCTCTAGATCAAAGCAAGAGTGAGCTTGGTGTGCATAAATAACTGCACAATTACATCAAATGATCAGAAAAGCATCTGTTGAACATGACAACAAGGATCAGGTCCAGTTTGATCGTTTTCTTTTAATAGAATAAAATCTTCATGTTTAAAAAAATTTTAGTAAGAAAAAAAAATTAAGCCCAATAAAATTGTTTTTCAAGACCAGTGCTCAAAAACAGAATTGATGTGTCCCATTGGGAAGTTTTCAAACTGAGCAGTAAGAGTCGTTTTTTTGAGCCAATGTTTAACTCTCTCCAAGGAAGGTTGATATATTAATTGTACTCAGAGTGACACTATATCAAAAGCATTGTGGGAATTCCAAAGTATGTCTTTATTTTGAGTCATCTATGTTTCTTGGGAGTGTTGAGAAGTTGAAATTTTGAAAACAAAACATTGGTAAGAAAGGGGCCACATGGGTGAGCTCTGACATATTGCTAAGGTTCCAGAAGCAGTCCAAGAATGATGTATAGTAGTACAACGGGATCTCCACATAGTTTAAGAATCATGAGCTCTAACCAGTGCAATCACATTGCTAGATGAGATCATGAAGCTAAGTCAGAGTGAAGGTAATATTTCATACCTTCGCTCAGAATATGTTTTCCCCCCTAGGAGGAAAACATGTTTGAGAAACAAGGTCAAGTATGCAAATGAAAATTTTGAGGAAACTGATCTCAGTTATAAACATGACTCTCTTTCTTTCTCACACAAATTTATAATACTTCTTGTCTCACTGTTAGGATTTAGAAATTCATCATCAATAACCTTAATGCGTCAGTCTGCGTGCAGACCTTAATAAATGAATCCAGTGGGTAAACAGCGCAGTAAACTTGAATGCACAACGTCAAAATAGTTTCCAGGTCAGCAAATATTTTCTATCTTTTGCTGGAATGGAGAAATTAACCTTGAGAAAAGTGTGGGAAGAAATTCTCCTGGGTAAATCTCATTCATTCCAGTTCCACAGATGTAGGCATTGCACAGGAGATGAAGATCCGTCTGCTCTGTGAATGGCTGTGACTGGGCCATGGGACAACCCAGCACTCAGCTCACGCCAAGTCAAAGGACAAGCAAAAAGGCAGGGCCAAAAATATATATCAAAGATTAAATAAGGTCTCTGAACACAGACCGATCATGGTTGCTCCACCAGTGCAGCTTTTTAAGAAGAGGCTAGACAGCCACTTATCCGAAATGGTATTGGTTCTCCTGCTTGAGCAGGGGGCTGGACTAGAAGACCTCCGAGGTCCCTTCCAGCTCTATTCTATTCGAATGAAAGGGTAGAGTTAGCCTATAACTTGTGGGAACTTCATGAGATGCTGCTAATAATTCTTACAGGATTGTTACAAGGATTACAGCAAACTAATTTATGTGAAGTACTTTTAATAGTTGAAAGCACCAAGCAGATATTAAGATTCTGTATTGTATCATGAATCATATCATGTAAAACATCACCAATAAGCCATTTATGCAATGATTGTAAATTATCAGAGAACTGACCATATCTCTTTCTTCCAGGGATCCAGAAGACTGTCTTGTGAATGACTGACAACGTCAACGGGACGTGATTGAGAGACATGTCAGTGCCATTCCGGAAAGAGTTGGAGAAATACAAAAATATCAATGAAGATGAAATTCTGAACAAACTCTCTGAGGATGAACTCAAAAAGCTGGAGAATGTCCTTGATGACCTAGATCCAGAGGTACGTTCTAAACAATGAAACTACATTTCTGATTTTCAAAATTAGCTCCTGAAATATTTATAATGCCTGAAGGCGTGTAGATACAAGCTGGATTCATGGTTAGTTTTAACTATAGCCACAATGTCTGTCACAGCAAATGTAATCCATTCTATATAATGCCCAAATTCACAAGACAAGGATAAACAATCTAAATGGGATGTCTTCAGCTCCAGCAATGTGGCCTGTGACAATAGACCGTGGAATTTACAATCATTCAGAAGACACAAAGAGGTCTATTACTAATGTTTGAAGTGACTCATGTAGCGGCGGAAGGTGATGGTCTGGAGATACATACTGAGAGGGTGATGATGGGATGGAGCTGCAGTTTCACACCTGTGTGTTTTGATAATGATTCAGAAGTGCTTCATAGGGTATAGAGAGAAACATCTTTCTGCTATTCATTCAATGCACCTAATTTTCCCCAGACTCAAGTCTGAAAAAATGGTGTTAACTTTCATGAATAGCTCCCTTCAGCTCTGAAGCACTTCTTCCAAATCAGCTTTGTAGCATGTATAGCGGGGGTCCCCAATCCCCCAGCCTGTGGACCAGTACCGGGCCGCGGCACGCCAGCAACCGGTCCACACAAAGAAGCAAAGCCCCATCTGCGGGATGCAGGCAGCATACAAAACCACGCACTCTCCGTTCTGTGGAAAAACCTCTCACCATGGAACCAGCCCCTGGTCCCCAACTGATGTATAGCATTTACCTCTTTTTCTCACAAGGGCTCCAAATGCAATGTGATTTTTGAGGGGGAAAAACGTTCTTCTGGCAGCTGCCATTTGTGTATCTACACACTGAGTTAGGTAGGGGAACAGTTGTAAATGAAAGAACAGGCTGTAAATCACTGTTTTAAGTGCCATCGTAAGTATGAATCGTTATTATACAGATGGTTTCAACTCAGGGACTATCTGTACCCTTTTTCAGTTCTGTCTGCTCTGAAGCAAACGTGCACATGAGCTAGATGTGCTAGTAAAGGAGTTGTGGAAATGTTCCACTCCTCCTAACCGAATAATTCCTTCTGTTTCTCACGCTGCTGTGGCAGAATGCCCTTCTGCCAGCGGGCTTTCGACAGAAAGATCAGACCAGTAAACCTGCCACGGGACCTTTTGACAGAGAACGACTATTGTCCTACTTGGAGAAACAAGCGTTGGAGCACGAAGACAGAGAAGATATTGTACCTTTTACTGGAGTAAAGAAAGGTACGTTCCTGGCTGCAATGTCAACAATAAAGAAATGGAGATTCCCTGGTTATATTTATTAAATATTTATATTTATTAATTTATTAATTTATCTTGCTGCCCCCAACCTGGCAGACAAAGACCTATGCAGATTGCAAGGGTTGAATATGCAATTTGCGTAGACACCTTTTCTTAATCTAAATTATTCTTACGTAATAATCAAATTCAATATGAAAAAGTATATAATAATTAAGTTTATACATCATCTGTCTTCCAGCAACTCTGGGTAGTTTACAATTGTTAAAAGCATTTTAAGAACAAAAATCAAGGCAAACAAGCTGCTGGTTTTACAACTTGCTGATTTTGTTTGTGGGCTACCTTCGTCAAATTCTGTTTTGTCCTCATTTCCTGGGTTCTACTTTAATATTCAATATCAGGCTTGGATACCATGACTCACAAGGCATACGTGACCTCTGAGTGATCCATATTGGGTCACGAGGATTTTAAAAAAAATTGCCGGTTGGCTTCTCAAAGTATTTCTATAATTTTTAATCTTAGAAGCCATGTTGTTCTGATCCATATTTTCCAACTATAAATTCCATGGTTTTCATTCCGGAAAAAGATGTTATTCCTAGCCAGAGGCTAGGCATTTTGGGACCTGTGGTGTCAGTCCACTTGCAAAGCATCTGCTTGAAGAAGGCTGATCTAGAGGATTCTCTTACTCAGAGTTAAATGGCAACTTCCTTTGTCTCTTTCCACTGGAATAGAACAGCAACAGGAAACTCCACCCAGAATTAACTCACCCCAACAGCATGTACTAATTAGTTGCTAAATGATTTAATAGCACTGATCAGAAAACGGTAGGCATGGATTTGAGAAATAACACTTCTACAAAAGGAAATGGTGTGGGCATTTGAAAATGTCTAATATGCTTTGTTGCGGTTTTAATGTATATTTTGCATTGACCCTAATGAGTATTAAGCATAGACATTTATTCGTATTTCAGATGAAGTTGGTAGAAAGCTTTGAATACAGGTCGTTGGGGGAGAAGATATACTCCATTGAATTTAGCAAAAGGTGCATATATTTGCACTTTACAATAATAATGTATTAGCAGCAGCATAGCTTGGTTGAGGAATACTAAAGTGAATGGCCCGATACTGCTTAGCTTAAATATTCTGGCTCCTATCTGCCTAGGAAAGTGGTTTCCATCAGCTTTTCTTTCCAGGATTACAGTATTTATTTCATTAGCATGGAAGGTCTCTAGCAAAGAGGAGTAACAGTAACCACTCTTTGTCGTTGCTGATGCTGCTGCTGCACAGCTGAAGCTGGACAACCTTGAATGGGCTCAAGAACTAAAAGAAAAACTTTCCAGCCTGCTTTGTGGTTCATCCTGCAGCCCCCACCTCATTAGGGAACACTCCAAATTAGAAGAGCAGCGGCACAAGTCAGTACTCAGAGGAAGCCTCCTTGTTAGAAATAGAGCAAATGTTCCTGAATTAACCTGAAGTGTCCTTCAAATTAGCCGGATCCCCGATGAAACAAGGGCGCCTTCACACAGTGTTCGGCATTTACTTCCCCAACTCTCTGAAGCAGCTCAAAAGCAAGCTGTGATCGTCTTTTTATTTCCAATAACCTGAACTGCTGAGGGCTTTGGTGTTTAAGGGTTCTGCATCTCTCGGTCTTTGTATTTTCATAATGTCTGAAGTGCTGGGGAGCTGAGCTGATTTATTTTCAGTTCAGCAGAGGTGTAGTAAGGGACGCGGTGGCTCAGTGGGTTAGGACGCTGAGCTTGTCGATCAGAAGATCGGCAGTTTGGCGGGTCGAATCCCGAGTGCCGCGTAGCAGAGTGAGCACCTGTTACTCGTCCCAGCTTCTGCCAACCTAGCAGTTCGAAAGCACGTAAAAATGCAAGTAGAAAAACAGGGACCACTACGGTGGGAAGGTAACAGTGTTCCATGCGCCTTTGGCGTCTAGTCATGCCGGCCACATGACCACGGAGACATCCTCGGACAAGTGCTGGCTCTTCGGCTTTGAAACGGAGATGAGCACCGGCCCCTAGAGTCGGAAACGACTAGCACGCCTGTGCGGGGGAACCTTTAACTTTTTACCTTTTTAGAGGTGTGTATTTGCAACAGCTAGATTGTGGGATTTTTTTTAAGATAAAAGGTAAAGGTTCCCCCGCGTGCTAGGGAACTCTACCCTTCCACCACACTTGACAACTTCTAAGCTTCATGTCTTTTAAAGGGGAACATTGGCTTGATGGCTTTACGCCCCCCCACCCCCCCAAACAAGCAAGTAAAATGACTGAAGGTCAAATTGATGAAATGTCACCAACGTTAAATTTTGTCTTTAACATCTTAGAACTGTCCTGCAGAGTACCAAGTTGCTTGTTCTGGGATTGTTCTCCCCTTTTTGTTTTCTCCCTTCTGTGTCGCGTAGGTTAGAAAGGATTTTTTTTTTTGCTGTTGCAGGACTTGCAGCTGTGCGTGACAAGAGCAATGATGCAACCTGTGTCCTTAGTATTTCATGCTGCCAAAAACTTTGGGGACTGAAAAGAACAGCAGTGAGAGCAAGAAGCAAGGATAGGATAGCCTGACTTGCAGCAGGTCTTGCGGCAATAAATCTCCTTACGTTCCCTCCATTTCACATGAAAAGAATGAAAAGGCAAAACAACAACCCCACAATAGCTTGACACGCTGCCACGGGATTGTCTCTGCGGAAGAAAATACAGTACAGTGGAGGGAAACTGACAAAATGCTAGCCAATTTCACCCATCCTCCTTTTGCCTGGAGTACGGGGCGGGGTGGGAAGCTGTCAGTTATCCAGCCAATACATTCCTTGCAGAAACGGAAGCCAGAGGGAGGAGAGGCAAAGCAAGAGTTGTTCTGAATGGGGAAAGTAAGCCATGGCATCTGAAAACAAGCCAGCTCTACCTAGGCAATGATTTCAATAATCCTGTAGCTGAATTAATCGACCAAGTTCTCCAGTCTTGCTGATCTCAGGGAGACGAGAGAAAACCAGACCTGCTTACAAACTAGCAGAGAATCCTCTTGTCGAAGGAGCCCAAAGGAAATAATATTTAGCTTATTTGTCCCTGGCGATCAGAGTTTCTCCCTGCAATATTTGTCTTTGTAATCCTAACATGTCTGCTGACCTGGAAAAGCCTGTTTTCAAGTTTCCGTCTGTTTTCAAGTTTCCGTTTTGTTGAGAGGTCCAAGGACGGTATTCCGATATTTGAGGGGCTGCCAGAAAGAGGGTGTGTGTGTGTGTGTGAGTGTGTGTGTGTGTGTGTGAACCTGTTCTCCAAAGTAGGAAGGCAGGAAAAGAAGGAACAGGTGGAAAGTAATCAAGGAAAGGAGTTAGAACCCACCTGGAAGTAAGGAACATTTCCCGACAGTTAGAACAATAACTCAGTGGAATGCCATGCCTCCAGAGGTTGTGGGTGCTCCAAACACTGGACAGCCATTTGTCTGAAATGTTATCGGGTTTCCTGGTCGAGCACGGGGTTGGACTAGAAGACCTCCAAGGTCCCTTCCAGTTCTCTTACTCTCACAGGCATTCTAAAACTGGGATCCTGCAAAACTCTGCCATGCTGCGATAACCCTTTGCAGCCCCAGTGAGCCTGGAGGAAAAAAACGGCTAGGCTGTTATGCAAGATGAGCCTGCTGATTTAAAGCTGGCAAAATCATTGAGATACTTGCATAAGAAAGAATAAGTCGTGATCCTTGTTGGCAGGACATCCAAGACATGTGGTGTTTCTGGCCACTGCCTTTATTTAATTTTTTTTTTTGGCAGGCCCTTGCAGTAAAAATGGCTGGGGAGTGATTATTTGGAAAGCTTAAGAGGCTGATGCTCCTTGGAGCTAAACTGCTTGGGAACTACTCACTGAAATAGAAACAGTCCTTTTAAACAAGTCTGACAAGTGCCCGGCCCAGTGGAAAAATCAGGCGGTAAACAGTAATCAGGAACAACCAGACTAGGTGAAAATAAGCATCTGATAAAGGGATGCTGCCCAGGAACATGTATGTTATCCTACAATATCCCCAAGACTATCACTGTTTGATGAAACTCATCACTGAGCCCACAGACTGAGCTAAACCATGGTTTCAATAAACCACGGTTGAAGTTTCCCATCAAGCCAAGCTATAAACACGTGGCTGGATTTACATGTCATGCCCAGCCACAAATAAGCAAATGACATCATGCCTTAGTGGGATGTGTAAAACCAGTACCTAACATCGCTACCGTTATGGAAAAGGAGTAATTACCTATTTGCATCAAATATTTCCCCACCGGGAATCTTTGAAAATGTTAGCTCTGCTCTGGGTTTTCTGCTTCTTAATATGGTGAGCTAAATGATTTCCTGACACACGTGCTTCCCTCTGGCATGGAGAGATAGTGGAATTTCCCCCCCCTTTCAATTATCAAAATATTTTTACTTTTCACTGTTGCAAATTTAACTGGCAACTTTGAAACCAATTTGGGCTGTATGTGTGGAGATAAGCTAGCGAGAAGGTGGCATGAACAACCTACTGGTTTGTGTGTAACGCAAAGGTGTGATTATATTTATACATTTGCTAGCCTTTAAAACAAATGCCCTCTCAAATATGAACGTATATAACAGAATAACAGAGTTGGAAGGGACCTTGGAGGTCTTCTAGTCCAACCTCCTGTTCAAGTGGGAAACCCTACACCAGGGGTAGGCAACCTCGGCTCTTTTATGACTCATGGACTTCAACTCCCAGAATTCCTGAGTCAGCATAGCTGACTCAGGAATTCTGGAAGTTGAAGTCCATGAGTCATAAAAGAGACGAGGTTGCCTACCCCTGCCCTACACCATTTCAAACAAATAAATGGTTGTCCAATCTCTTCTTAAAAACCTCCAGTGTTGGAGCAGCCACAACGTCTGGAGGCAAGCCGTTCCATTGATTAATTGTTCCAGGTTGGACTATAGTGTTAAAAGCCAATTCTCCTAACGTATCTCATTTCCCCCCCACACTTCTTTCTAGACCACCTTTGTTCTTTGTTTAGAAAAGACCCGTTCGCTCGGGAAGTCTTGGGACAGAATGAATTATCCCACACTCAGTTGCTTGTGGAGTTCCAGTAGATACGTTAAAGCTTTCCATATGATTTCATTTACGCAGGCTGGGGGAAATTGGGGGGAAGGTGGGAGAGGAGACAGCAGAGGCAATTTGATCACTTTTCTAGCAAATATTCATATCTGCCTCGGGAAACCCATTTCACACATCTGGAGCACTGTGGCTTTAGAGATCAAAAGTATATTGAACCGGCTGAGTTTGCAGAGTGTTCTAAGCTGTGGTTTCTTTTGACTGCAGTTGGCTGAACAATCATTGGGGGCCTCCTTCTCGTATAACATTAAACAACAGCAACGGGATGAATCCATGTAATGCATTAAGTCAAAAATCAAACCCATTATGGCTTGGCACAAAAGTACGAACATGATCCGGAGAACCCCTTCTCATACGGCATTGGTCCTGCGTCAGAAAAAAAAAATCACACATATTATCCTTCTTGGACCATTAGACTCCCGTTTTCTTTCAGCTGCAGCACAGCTCAAATGACAACATTTTATTTTTCTGACACTGGAATTCAAGAGCAACTTATAGGCAGGGTGAACTTGGAACTCTCTAATAGATTTCACAGGCCGTCCAATCAGCAAACCCAATATAATCTTTCCAGTCAGTTTTATAGCTCCCGTAAAAAAATGCTAGCTCGATTTTCCTGCTTGGGTAAACAGTGTGCAGTGAACTCCTGCTTCACCTTGACTCACCTCCCAATCTTTGGCCTCAAGTGAGTCATTTTTCTCTTCCTCTCACACATGTGAATGTTGCATGGTGAAACTAGGATTAGAGCCCTTGCGAAAGGTATCTGGGCCCAGGCGGGATGCATGGTGCTATCCTCAAAAATTTATATTCAGGAGGAATGACATCTTGTCAGCAATGAGCTTTCCTCAGTTTAACAACTCAGATGTTTTGCAAAGTGGCCAGACAAATGCATCCAAATGTGTCTTGACAAATGGGGATGGGAGTTAGCTGCTCATTCCCCCCACCCTCTTTTTTTTTGTAATTCTTACATGAACTGCTGTAGCTCCCATAGAGGGCAATATCAGGCTAGTAATTTTTGCATTCGCTTATTGTTGACGGAGGGACGCGGTGGCTCAGTGGGTTAGGACGCTGAGCCTGTCGATCAGAAGGTCGGCAGTTTGGCGGGTCGAATCCCGAGTGCCGCGTAGCAGAGTGAGCGCCTGTTACTCGTCCCAGCTTCTGCCAACCTAGCAGTTCGAAAGCACGCAAAAATGCAAGTAGAAAAATAGGGACCACTACGGTGGAAAGGTCACAGCGTTCTGTGCGCCTTTGGCGTCTAGTCATACTGGCCACATGACCACAGAGACGTCCTCGGACAAACGCTGGCTCTTCGGCTTTGAAATGGAGATGAGCACCGGCCCTTAGAGTTGGAAATGACTAGTACGCATGTGCGCGGAAACCTTTACCTTTACCTTTACCTATTGTTGATGGAGGTGCTTGTTCTCAATGATCCGAGTTGTACAGGAAGGAAAATGATTGCACACTTGGCTTCCAAATGCTTTTTCAAGACTGGGGAAGCAGAGTAAGAGTGTGAAAGTGCCTACATCTGAACTTATCGAACTATAGTTGAGAAAACTTCCTACTGCAGATATTCCAGCAGGACAGGTCACAGGCCTGGAGACAGGGATGGACCAGGGGTAGGCAATCTTGGCTTTTTTATGACTTGTGGACTTCAGCTCCCAGAATTCCTGAGCCAGCATGGCTCAGCTTGGCAACTCTCCCTTTCCCCTCAGCATGGCTGGCTCAGGAATTCTGGGAGTTGAAGTCCATGAGTCACAAAAGAGCCAAGGTTGCCTACCCCTGGGATGGAGCATTGGCTGTAGGCAGGGACTGGACCTGTCTCCAGCTGATGCTCCAGGCCTGTGACCTGTGCGCTAAAGAGAACAATAAGGAGAAACAAGGGCTTTGGACAGCAGTTGTGATACGGCTTGGATGACCGATATTCTCTGCCATAAATTCTTACAGTGGATGTAAGCCAATCGCAGCCTTATTCATCTGCTCTCACTCCATGATCAATAAATTCCAGTGATGGTTTTTCTTACAAAGCCACTGCAAAAATCCTGTAAGTAGCTGAAGTGCTTCTGTCTCTCAAAAATGCAACACGTGACTATTGTATTATTATTATTATTATTATTATTTTCTTTTGTGAATCTTCCCACCTTATAAGTAGAGAGCCAACACAGAACCATAAAGCTGTCTGGATAGTCTTGGGATAGTCAGCTTCTCTTATCCCAATCTACCGGACATGCACTTGACCTAAGTTCTTCGGAGGAATATGAGGAGAACAACATCATGTATAAAACAATGAAAACAGGACAACCCTGTGACTGAGCAATGAAGATACATCATTTTATCCATCAGTATGCATTATGGGATCATGTCAGGAAGATGTTGAAGAGCTGATGCATTCCTTGGAAAATTATTACCGTATTGCCAGCTTTTATATTTGGAAATTATGAATCATTTTCCTAAAAATAATACCAGCAGCCAAATGTTTGCTTTTATTGGCTTTTACTGTGTGAACAGGCTGGATGGCTGTCTATTAGAAAGCCTGTCGTTGCACTCTAAATTACACATGCTTTGCTGCACAGGAGCTGACCCCCAATAACTCCTTTAGGACTAACTCCTAGGATAGTCGGTATCCATTTACATGTTGAATTTCGGTCATTCCCCTGGTTTGCCTATAATCCATAAATGTTCTTCCTCTGAACTCAGCTTGCAACCATCACGCTCTTCAATTGATTCAGTTCATTTCTGTCTTGAAGGAAAAGCATTTGTGCCTAAGGAGAGGCCAACGGAGAGCCACGCAGAAAAGAAGGTGACTCTGGATCCAGAATTAGAAGAAGCTCTGGCCAGCGCCTCTGATACTGAGCTGTATGATCTAGCAGGTGTGTGGCAAGATTTGTGTGCTTCTTTGTTTCACAGCAGGGTCAGCTTTTCAGTCACGCCAAACCTGTTACCACCACAAGCCATGGATCCTATTCCTCAAGTTCCCTTGTTGTCAACAGCACACGGATATGGCTCAGTTTGGTGAAACAGGGGTGTACGTAAACACTGCAACTGGGAGCCTTACTCTAAGTGAATCCCACAAACACGCTAGCAGCACTCCTATGGTTGAGAAACCCAATCGTGTGAACTCTAGAAGTGGGTTTAATGGCAATGTTGATTATGTTGGCTAATCAAAGGTTTCAACCTATTCAGATATGCTGAATATTCAAAGAACTAAACAGCCAGTCAGGTACACAGGGAGGTTTGAACAGAACTCAAACTATAGGCATAAGTCTGTTTTCCAACACAGAGAACTAGTAACCACATGCAAATATTTGCTCAGGGCTGTTATATAAGACAGGGGTCTCCAACCTTGGGAACTTTAAGACTTGTGGACTTCAACTCCCAGAATTCTGGGAGTTGAAGTCCACAAGTCTTAAAGTTCCCAAGGTTGGAGACCCCTGATATAAGAGTATAGGTATGCAGCCAGCGAGTACAGATTTTTGACATCCACACTTATTGAAATATACACACGTGACTGATAAGGTCTTCCTATCTTTTCCCAAATGGAAGGGTTATTCCGTTTAGGAAATGCATTATGGATGAAATAGCCATTAGAATGCTGATAGTATATCATGAAGGGGCACAATGGCTCAGGGGTTAAAGACCGTGGAGAGCTGATAGCCCGGGTTTGAGACCTGAGCTCTGCAACAGGGTGAGCTCTGGTTACTTGCTGCAGCTCCTGCCCATCCAGCAGTTCAAAAGCATGAAAATGCAAATAGGTATCACTGCAGTGGGAAAGGAACAGCATTTTGTACATCTTTGCCATGTAGTCATGATCATGACAACATTAGCTGTCTTGGCCAAGAAACACAGTTGAGCAACATGCCCTAGTCAGACACGACCAAGACGGAAAACTTTAGTATATCAATCCTCACTCCCAGCTGTTCTCATATAAGTGATAAACCCATTTCCATTTTTTTAAACTGGATTTTTAGTTTTTGCGGTTACATTGCAGGTTTAATTGGATTACACTTTGCATTTTCATTATGTAAAATGTTACCTTGTAAGCTACTGTGAAGGGGCTTTTTCCTAAACAGCAGGATAAAATAATTTAAATAAATCAAGCTAAATGAAAAACAGTCCACTGGATTATCCTCCTCCTGATATATATTAGCTGCTGAGGGGTAACATGGAAGAATTCTAGGAGAAAAGCAGGAGAGTCTAGATCAGGGGGTCTTCAAACTTGGCCCTTTTATGACTTGTGGCTTTCAACTCCCAGAATTCCTCAGCCAGGCACACTGGCTGAGGAATTCTGGGAGTTGAAGTCCACAAGTCATAAAAGGGCCACGTTTGAAGACCCCTGTTCTGGATGAAGGCCAGGCCTTCTCAAGCAATGTTGTATTCAATCTTATTGCTGCTATTTCTGGTGCTTCCAGCCGTCCTCGGAGTTCATAATTTGGTCAACAACCCTAAGTTTGATGAAGGATCCACTGATCAAGATGGCAAAGGAATTGTGAAAAGTAAGTATAGACATTCCCCTGTGCCCTTTACACCAAGCAAGAAAGCAATTTTCTGCAACCATCAAGCTACTGATGCTGCTAATCTTTTTCCTACTGTGGTGATTACAATTGTTGCAAAGATCCAATTAGCAATTGGCCAACATGGCAGGTCTCCTAAACTGCATTCCCATCATGAATGAGGCATTTAGGAATTTGCTCTGTCAGGCCCTTTTGTTCCAAAAATAATATTTTCCCCATTAGACGGTAATATGTCTTTTTTTAAAAAAAATAAAAAAATAAAACAGCTAGTGAAGAATCTATTTTAGGAGTTTCTGCAAACTGAGTTATATAACTGAAAACATGGTAGGCTAATGAGAAGTTAAACATGAGCTTAATCTATGCCTTGGTTTATTCATGGTTTATTGAATAAATCAAAATGCGCTATGTTTACATAATCAGCTAAGCCAAAATGATATTTCTAGTTATCATGATGTATGAAAATTTATGAATGCTCATGTCTAGTTATCTGCAAGAATAGGAAGAAAACTTGACAGCCTCCTCGGAAAGCCTTCTCTTGAGTAAACAAAGTCTTGAATAAGGGATAAAGTGTTTGCAAAATCAAAATTTATAGCCATGCCTACTAAGAAGGCTGACAGAGCTGTCAATTGTTTGAAGTGGACAAAAGTGTTTAAAAGAAGCAGAGAGAAGGACAAAGATGACTTTGTAGAAATGAGAAAGCTAAAGCTGTTATAAAACAATCCATTGGATAATAAATTAGTGGCTTAGAGTGCACTTATCACTTTATTGAAAATATTATTTTTAAAGAAAAATTCGCATTAATGGTACAGTATATGGATGGAAGGGTTGCATTAGTGCTTTTTCTTCCCCAGATGTGGTTAAAGGTGAAAAGGTCAAGCCTGTTTTTGAAGAACCACCTAACCCAACAAATGTTGAAACCTGTTTGCAAAGACTTAAGGCAAATGATCCCACTCTACAAGAAGTCAATCTGAACAACATAAAGGTACTTGTATCAAAGTCAAGTTCAAATTCAGTTGTTTTATTTGTCCCAGTCTTACCTGTAAAATAGTTTGAGATGGGCTTTATTTTTTTCTGGTCTCCAGGGGTAGGCAACCTTGACTCTTTTATGACTCGTGGACTTTAACTCCCAGAATTCCTGAGCCACATGATCATGGAAATTGCTTTTATAACGGGATATATAATGGGAAAGGGACGCGGTGGCTCAGCGGGTTAGGACGCTGACCCTGTCGATCAGAAGGTTGGCAGTTTGGCGGGTCGAATCCCGAGTGCCGCGTAACAGAGTGAGCGCCTGTTACTCGTCCCAGCTTCTGCCCACCTAGCAGTTCGAAAGCACGTAAAAATGCAAGTAGAAAAATAGGGACCACTCCGGTGGGAAGGTAACGGCGTTCCGTGTGCCTTTGGCGTCTAGTCATGCCGGCCACATGACCACGGAGACGTCCTCGGACAAGCGCTGGCTCTTCGGCTATGAAATGGAGATGAGCACCGGCCCCTAGAGTCGGAAACGACTAGCACGCATGTGCGGGGGAACCTTTACCTTTATATAATGGGAAACAAAGAGCAGACTAAGGTTTGCTATGAGTCAAGAGGAGGTGGCGATTTGTACGACATAGAAAGCACAATCCACTAAACCAGGGGTAGGCAACCTTGGCTCTTTTATGACTCGTGGACTTCAACTCCCAGAATTCCTGCTGGCTCAGGAATTCTGGGAGCTGAAGTCCACGAGTCATAAAAGAGCCAAGGTTGCCTACCCCTGGTCTAGACTATACTTAGCTTCATCCATGAAAGATGTTATGAAGCAGATATTGAAAGTTCATGTCAGTATTCATACAGAAATTTTAAAAAAGACTATATATTTGCATTCTCTACAAACATGAAAGCCATCAGGCTAATGCTACCTCGGTGGATGATGAATGGCAATTTCATTCCCTTCGAAAAGATGTGCTGAAACATTTAAAAGACCAACAATCAGCCTTATAAACACAACACTTTTGAGTGTGAAATCGAATCAACCATGTGCTCTCTGTTGTGGAATTATTGCTTGTGCCTCTTCCTTTTTTAAAGCTCCTTCTCTTTAGACAAAACGTATTTGACTTTTATTAGCTTCAGATTGATCCTTATTTATTTGCCTTTATTTACCTTGTTTTAAGTATTTTGTTAGTTGTCTTGATGCTGTTTTATAGAAAGGTGGGATATGAATTATATTATTAAATGTGTAATAATCCAAATTAAAATTATAAAAAGGTAAAGGTTCCTCCTCACATGCGTACTAGTCGTTTCCGACTCTAGGGGCCGGTGTTCATCTCCGTTTCATAGCTGAAGAGCCAGCGCTTGTCCGAGGATGTCTCCGTGGTCATGTGGCCGGCATGACTAGACGCCAAAGGCGCACAGAACGCTGTGACCTTCCCACCGTAGTGGTCCCTATTTTTCTACTTGCATTTTTACGTGCTTTCGAACTGCTAGGTTGGCAGAAGCTGGGACGAGTAACAGGCGCTCACTCTGTTATATATTATATATTATAGACCTGCTCAAAAAATTGATTCATTTACTGTCCAGCACAGTTTTGACTTAGTACCACTTTGACAGAACCAGGTCACTATATGGCTACAACTGAAGCCATTGTGGAATCTATTAAATTCAAGCAGTTACACTAGAGTTATTTTTTTTAATCTTAAACAGAACATCCCAATTCCAACTCTTAAAGACTTTGCAAAGGCTCTGGAAACCAATGACCACGTGAAAAAATTCAGCCTGGCAGCTACTCGAAGCAATGACCCTGTTGCAATGGTGAGGTTTTCTTGGGGGGAAACTGCATATTCTATTTTAATACTGGGTTGGCAGCCTGCAAAGTATTGGGAAACAGTGCAGGATAAATAAATGCGCTAAAATATAAACAAGCTAAAGTTTCATGTTTGAAAAGCTGCAGGCTTGCACCGCTTTTGAATTTTCCGTAAACGTCTTACTGTACTTTATTTAACATATTCGTTCTGTCTCCAACTATTTTCACACTATATTGAGGTGACAACGGTGAAAAGGCAAATTCTGAAATGTAATATTTCCTAAGGCAAACAGAAACAGAGGTGATACAGGTCTTTTCACTGTTGTCTTTCTTTTCAGGCTTTTGCAGATATGCTAAAAGTAAACAAGACACTGAAAAGTCTAAATATAGAATCCAATTTTATCACTGGGACAGGCATCCTTGCTTTGATTGATGCTCTGAAAGGAAATGAAGTACTGACAGAAATCAAAATTGACAATCAGGTAAGGAATGGATAGCAAAGTGGAATTTAGGATGGGCTGGACTCTAAAAATTGCTGTTTGGTGATGAGCCTCATTTGGGATCTTGAAACAAGACAGAAGTCAAAAGACAAGCCTGATTTAATATATATTTGATTTTTGTTAGTATGTTAAAATTAAGTCATGCAGGAACCCTCACCGTGAAAACGTTAATGTTTCTTTTACACTCAGAAATATGTTGCTGTAAGAGATTAGAATTCCCCTACTCTAGCATTTTCCCTCTTACAGTGGCAAAGTAGATTAATAATGCTAGGAAATTATTTCAGGAGGGGAGGGATTAGTTTCCGGTTTGTTCAAAATGCAACTTCCCTGCTTGACTGTGTAACCCTCAGCTGAGCCCAAGATTTAAGTTGCTAACTGAGAAATTTGTTAAGTGAGTTTTGCCCCATTTTACAACCTTTTTGGCCGCAGTTGTTAAGTGAATTACTGCAGTTGTTAAGTTAATGACCCAGTTGTTAAGTGAACCTGGCTTCCCCATTGATTTTGCTTGTCAGAAGGACACAAAAGGGATCATACAACACTGCAAGCGTCATGAATATGAACCAGGTGCCAAGCATCCAAATTTTGATCAAGTGACCACGGGTATGAGGCCATAGTCATAAGTGTGAAAAAAATGGTCATAAGTCACTTTTTTCCCAGTGCTGTTGTAACTTTGGACAGTCACTAAATGAACTGTTGTAGGTCAAGGACTACCTGTAGATATTATTGCCCAGCACCGTTTGTGCTAACTTTTCAGCAAGCTACTACATGGTGCTTGGGGCTACAGTTTGAGTTATCCATTTGTTTGTGATTTTTGTCTAAAAACCTTTCAAGGGTTCCATACATCTGTCTCTTTGTACATTTACTGCTCTCCCGTCTTTTCAGTTTTTCTGCTTAAAACCAAGGTAACTTCCACCCTGCAAAGCTAAACTATGTAGCTGGTGCAGGAATGGGTGAACTGAATTGATATATAGATAGAGCCTTGGTGGAGCAGTGGGCTAATGCCTCCTTAAGTAACACCAGCTGCCTGCAATTAGTGCAGGTTCAAGTCCCACCAAGCTCAAGGTTGACTCAGCCTGCACTACCTTCCGAGGTAGGTAAAAAGAGGACCCAGATTGTTGGGGGCAATAAGCTGACTTTGTAATAATGCCGCTTGGGGGGGGGGGGGCGAAAGCCCTAACAAGCAGGCATATACATAGAATGAAGGCTATTGCTAAGCACATTGGTTTGTGCTTAAATTGTAAGCCGCCCTGAGTCTTCGGAGAAGGGCGGGATATAAATGGGATTAAAATAAAAAAAATTAAAAAAAATATGGCAAGGGGGATAGAGAGCTGTTTAGCCCTTTACTGTCCATTTCAATTCCCTAACCCCAGATGAGAAATGTTTCAACTGGAATCAATGATTTTTTAAAAAAATAAATTTGCTATTCCATCCAGCAATTACGGGAAATACAGCTTCAGTCAGGACTATAGTGGAAGCAAATAATCACACCAGTGTAATTGTCTTCTTGACTGTGACAAGTTCCACCACCCCACGCCAAATATTAAATCTAGTTTAGCTCTTAGGAGACTTTAGTTTTGTGCATGAGGTAGCATGGATAATGATGGTACAATATGATGTATAATATTTTCCATTTGATTTGATCTTGGTTGCTTTCTCAGAGACAACAGCTTGGCACAGCAGTGGAGATGGAAATTGCTCAGATGTTGGAGGAGAATTCTCAGATTCTCAAATTTGGGTACCAGTTTACAAAGCAAGGCCCAAGAACCAGGGCAGCAGCTGCCATCACTAAAAATAATGATCTAGGTAAGATACCAACCCCTCAGATTGGTGAAAGTTTAGGAGCATCCTTACCGGGGAACATACTGGATTCAATTCAGATTAGGAAAATAGAAAATGTCTGGTCTTCTTTGGGCCATTACAAAACGACACATCTGATACACAAGGATCACCAGGCACTCTTAACACAAAACGAAATTGATGGAAGCAAGAGTGAACTAGAAGTCAGGAGCCCAAAAACAGGCATATTTGTTTAGGTTAAATAATAAATAGAAATGGTTTGCTATCCAAATTTACCTTGAAGATTTACTACAAAATTAAAGGATGACAAATATTACTGGTCCCATGGTGGAAGGGGCGAATACAAGTGCAGACCTAAATAAAATTGTTTATCAATCACCTTTACACACAAAAAAGTTACAAAATTAGAAAAACATATTTTGTGACACTTACAAAGCAATGCTACTTCCTCTTCCTTTCTCTCCCTCCCTCTCTCTCTAGTTCGCAAGAAACGGGTGGAAGAACGCCATTAGCCTTGTCTCTGAGGATGTGAGGGAAGAGAACGATTTCATCACAATCTCAAAAAATTTACACATTTAAAGGGAAGATACTGGAAAGGCTTTAGAACAAGAGTGTTCGTGCTCCATTACCTCAGTTCATCCCTTCCTGCTATTCGACCACCATAATCCAGCCTCATTTTCTCTTTCCTAGCAATCAACAATCGTGCTCTGAATTCAAGATGCTCTGAGCTGAATGGAAGACCAACCGAAACTTGGGTGTCAAAACTGGGAGAGCTGCAAGTTAGCCTTTTCTCCCCCTTCCATTTCATGTGAATCCATGAGTGATTAGGAAATTTTCCTGCACCAGTCCAACTAAAACAAGTGGGAATTATTTTGTGCAGGGGTAGGCAACCGTGGTTCTTTTATGCCTCGTGGACTTCAACTCCCAGAATTCCTGAGCCAGCAGGAATTCTGGGAGTTGAAGTCCACGAGTCATAAAAAAGCCAAGGTTGCCTACCCCTGGTTTAGTGGATTGTGCTTTCTATGTCGTACAAATCGCCACCTCCTCTTGACTCATAGCAAAGCTTAGTCTGCTCTTTGTTTCCTGTTATCTTTCCACGGCTGTGTGCAAATTATAAAAAGGGACCAAGGTCATTTTAAAACAACTTTTCATGCCAAGGTGGAACTGTTCTCACACCAGCACACTCTGCCAAACGAATCAATCTTCAAATTCCAGACTACAATGTGCCATAAGCTAGACAGTAGGTATATTGCAAACTATTGCTTCTGGAGCCGATAACTGGAGACAAATCTCACAATAGGCTTTGTTTATACCAAATTATGATTTTCATTAACCTTATCTTAGAACACACTGTAGGATCTCACAGTCAGGACTGATTCACATAAAATGCAACACCACACCTTAGTACTCATTTGGTATATACGTGTAAATATGACCACTGTAGTATTGTCTTCTGTGTGAATGAAGCCACTATGGGCTCATCCAACAAACAGTGATTCAAAATTCTGAATTAACACTATGCATGAATGCAAAGACAGACAAGCCAAAACTAGAACTGCAATACATGTTAGCATTCTTTTTTCTTTATATGTAGGAATTCATGCTTTAGCTGTACTTATCTTTCACATCGACTGGACCCTTGTAAAGGTAGAACAAATCCTCTAAGGAAAAATATGACAATTTATCCATGGCATAGTATCATAATTAGCACAACCCACAGTTTGAAAATCTTTTCTGATTCTAGCTTTCTGGCTGACTGTAAATCATTACTTAGTTAAATCAGTCCTAACCATGGTTTGCCTTGATATGAATGGGAGACAATAAGCTACATATTGTATAGTGTGAACCAATTATCTTCCAAAATAGGGAGTCATCAAGAGAACATTTCTGAACATAAACAGAGTCAATCAGACCCTGGCTACAAGTTAAACCTCTTCAAGTCACAGTTGAGGGATATTATACTGAAAACAATTCCATGTCACCATTCTGTTTATGATAAAGTTTCATGTTTCCATCTTGCATGATTGCAAGGACTGTCGACTATGTGTTCACATACGTTACTACTAGGAGAGCCAGTTTCCTAATATAATTTGCCAACCTAAAATAGCTTCAGCTGACCTTTTAGTTTTAAATTATTTGTTGGTGTGTGTATATGTATTAATAGGAGGCCAATACAATTACTAACAACCCATTTGTTGTACATAAGTGTTCTAATAATAATGTGTTTGTCAAATTGCTTTAAAGTTTGCTTTAATTTCTGACATTAGACATTTGCAATTACTGTTGGTCACTGGATTTAGCGATTACTAGATAATGAGTATCTTGATAAGAAGCTACTTGTCTTTATTCTACGTAATTTACTCAGGAGGATAGTTTTCAGCTACTACAAAAGACTGGTATTTTAAAATGCTTCTTTTGTTTGATCACAGTTTATGCTTCAACAACTGAGTAATAGGTCAAGCTTTAGAAATAAAACAGGTGAAAAAAAGGATTGGATTGACAAGAAATAGGCTCCAACAATAAAAAAAAGAAAAGCTGGATGGGAACTGTGACTGATTACAAAATAATCTTACTATATTGGGTGAAAAAAACATATTAGGAATCGAATTAGGTATTTTAAGGTTATTTTATATTTCAATCACCTGTAATCTCTTAGCTGTAAAATTTCAGTCATCAGACTAATAGAAATATTTTAATTATACATAAGCTAATATGTCAGTGCAAAGTCTTCATACAGCATTGAAGTTACGTGATGGTCTACGTGGATTATATCTAAATTTAACTATTAATTGACCAATTGTGAGCAATTTCAGACAATTGCTTTATATATAGACTGCAGCCATCCAATGTAAGAGCAGGCTTGTTGTGATGGTGGCTTAGAATTAAACTTTGTTCAATTTTTTTTTACACCACCACCAAATTTGGCATGCTTTGTTCAAATAAAGAAAAAAATAAGTTAGGTTTCCCAAGAAACCCCGAAAGTTTTCAGGTAATATACTACAGATCAGAAGAAGTCTGGTGACACCTTTTAAGGCAAACATATTTTATACCAAGGATTTTTATTAAAAAGAGGGGGAAAAAAGGACTTGCAGTGGTACAGTATCACAATCATGCCATGGTTGTCCACTAGAGGGAACAACAGCACATCAAATGCAGTTAGGAAAAGTTTCCAATTTGGAAATCCTTGCCTTTGATCTTCTAACAACAGAAGATGAAGTTTGTATACAACCCAAAATAAATATTTCCCTGCTTTAAAAACAACAACAACAACAAATCTACGTTAATGATGAAGCGCTGCAGATCCTGCCACTGGCGACAAAAAACTACCCTCCGTGACTCCCTGAGAGAACGCGTGTAAATCAACTGCCCGTGTTCCCACAATTCGTTGAACCCGTGTACATAAGTTTTTATTTATTATGGAATGATTTATACTAAGAAATGCATGTATTACATGTCTGTGTGTATGTTTGCATATGTGTGTGCGAGACCCAGGTCTCCCCGAGGCCCTTCACTGACCTGCACAGGAGTGTCGTGAGAACGCGGCCCCAGGTCACGGGCCGGGTGGGGGGGGGGAAGGAAGGTCGGCCGGGGACAAGACCTTCCCCTCAGCGGGGAGCGCGTACAGAGCATGCGCGAGCCTTGGCGCAGGCGTAGAGGGGCGGCCTGGCCTCGGGCGCTCTCCTTTCCCCCCACCCCTCCCTTCGCGGGGCGCCGGGTCTCCGGGGCGCACGCGCACAAGGCCGCCGCTCGCTTCCCGCCTTTCGCGCCTCGGGGCGCCGCTTTCGCTCGGTGACCTCCTGAGGGAAGCGGAGGAGCAGCTGCCCTGCCCGCCATGGCCCCGGCCTGCCGCTGAGCTGCCATGGCCGAGTCGCTGCTGCCTCTGCCCGGGCTGTCCCTGCGGGAAGAGCCGCTGCCCGGACCCGGCGCCGCGGCCGAAGGAGAGGCCGAGCTGTCGCTGAGCTTGGCGCGCACCAAAACGCGCTCTTACGGCAGCACGGCCACGGTGCTCGCCCCCTTGGCGGAGCGGTACGTGGAGCACCGCCTCAGCCCCGGAGACACCTTGCCGGGCCTGGCGCTCAAGTACGGCGTGACGGTGAGCGCGGGGGGGGGTCTGGCCCGGGAGCCCCTGGAGGGAGGTGCCCGTGGGGAGTCGCGCTGGTCGGGCGGGGACAGCCTGGAAGAGGGCAGAGCTGGCCAGCCCGACACCGGGAAGGGCAGCGGGAAGCCCTCCCCGTGAGAGAGGGCACCCCCAACACGAGCACGGGCAGAGGGCACCCCCTCTCCCTGACAGGCAAGAGGAAGGAGCCCCCCAACACGAGGAAGGAGGCCCCCTCCACCATTATGGGCGAAAGGACCCCCCCTCCATGAGAGAGAGGGCACCCCAACACGAGCAAGGGCACAGGGAACCCCCTTCCATGAGATAAAGGGCAGAGGGCACCCCCAATTCGAGCAAGGGCACAGAGAACCCCCCCTCCACCCCCCCTCCATGAGAGCCTTGGTGGAGCAGTGGGCTAATGCCTCCTTAAGTAACACCAGCTGCCTGCAATTAGTGCAGGTTCGAGTCCCACCAGGCTCAAGGTTGACTCAGCCTTCCATCCTTCCCAGGTAGGTAAAATGAGGACCCAGATTGTTGGGGGCAATTAAGCTGACTTTGTAATAATGCCCTTGAGAATGTGTGTGAAAGCCCTAATAAGCAGGCATATACATAGAATGAAGGCTACTGCTAAGCTTGTAAGCCGCCCTGAGTCTTCGGAGAAGGGTGGGATATAAATGTAATAAAAATAAAAAAATAAATAAAATAAATAAGATAAAGGGCAGAGGGCACCCCCAATTTGAGCAAGGGCACAGGGAACCCCCCCTCCATGAGTATGGGCAAAAGGACCCCCCTCCATGAGAGAGAGGGCACCCCAACACGAGCAAGGGCACAGGGAACCCCCCTCCATGAGATAAAGGGCAGAGGGCACCCCCAATTTGAGCAAGGGCACAGGGAACCCCCCTCCATGAGTATGGGCAAAAGGACCCCCCCTCCATGAGCATGGGCAGAGGGTCTCTTTCCCCAAGCATGTACTGAGGACCTTCTTGGTGGCACTCACTGCCAGGCACCCACTTTTGGCACTGAGACTCTGCAGCTGAAACAAGGGAATAGGAACTTTTCTCAAATCCCCAGTTCCAGTCCAGTAATCCCTGCTAGATTCGGTTCAGCCTCAGATAGGAAAGCTGCTGGGTGACAAACCCGCATGTTTTTCACCCCCCCTCCCTCCCCCCCCGCCCCACTTCTCAAAAACTAGAGGAATTTGTTGGAGGAGGAGAGTGCTTCTGCCCTCATGCAGAGTGCTTTCCACGGGAATCATTGCAACCGACCTGGCTTGTCTAAGCTAAGCAGTTTACATACTTTGGCTTTTCTCCTCATTTAACGGACATCTCAGACCAATATGGCTAATATTAAGGGGTCACATCTTAACTTGCGTGCAGGGAATCGGTAGGGGTTTTTCAGACAGACGGCCTTTTCATACAAAAGGAGATTTGGAGGGCATCACTACAACTGTAGAGTTGTTGCAATGAGTGGATGTGGTATCTAACAGAGACTTGAATCTGGAATTTTCCTTGGTCGCTGGGCCCTTTGAAGGTTGAAAGCGAAAGTCAGTCTTTGAACATAAGATGGTGTGCACTACAGAATTGCTGTTCTTTCCTATCTTCTTTGAACTGTGGCATTTTGGATATCAATCATTTAAAAGTTTGCCTTGCTGAAACGATTGCTAAGATTTGTTGAATAGCAACAGTTGTTGGCATAATCAAGATTTGTAATACATCACTATTAATAGGACAAGGTTGAAGAGTGTATATGCATTGATGGAACTTATAAGCCAACATGCTCATTCTGAGACACTAATTCTGTTAGCTGCATTGAATATACAGTCACTCAAAATTGAGACAATTTCCATAGAGTTGTAGACCACATTTAGGACTAGAACAGTAAGTGATGAGTTTTATTATAATTGCTTTCAAATGTGGGCCTGTGAGAGTATTGTATTGCAATAGGTCTGTAATGCCAAACTTAAATTTAAAAGTTTCTGGGGAAAAAGTGTGAGATCTTATAAGATTCTTCTAAACTTTATGCTGTTCAATCATTAAACTGCTGAATGAAAAATAGTCTTTAACGTGGTTATGGGGAGAAAATGTAAAAGTTCTAGTTATATAATAGCTTTAGGTACGTTATTTATTCAACTGCAATTAGCAACTAGAGTATCAGGTTGCTTGTTCTTTGTGAAAACAAATTCCTGAGGAAACATTTGTTTTTTATAGTTAATGTATGAAAATGATATCGACAGAAGAATTCATCCTTTTGGAAACTGAATTGCTGTAAAAATTCAAAACACAAATTGAGTTTCCATTTTTAATTTGTTCAGTTAGAGATGTAAATTAGTTTCCAAATGTATTTTTTCCAACCAACTTTTATCATATGCCCGTGGTATCACAGCTCTAACAATACCGGTCCCCATTTGGAAGGATAGCCAAAAATTAACCATGTTAAAGATACATCTTCAGAAATAAACTTATGTAATAAGGTAGCTGTAGGCTATTTTAATCCTTGTTTCACTTGGACTGTAAATATAACTATTTCTCTTTCAGATGGAGCAAATAAAAAGAGCAAATAAACTTTTTACAAATGACTGCATATTTCTTAGAAAAACATTAAATATCCCAGTTATACTGGAAAAGGCGTTGCTGTTTAATGGATGTAACTCACTGGAGTCTCCAGAGAGTGATTCTGACAATCCCGCTACTTGTGAAGAAAGACCTATGACTGTTCAGGAAGACGGTTCTTCCCCCAGTCCTCAAGAATCCGACAATCGACTTCCCCCACCTGAAGAACTCTCTGCCAAAGATTTTCTGCACAGAATGGATGTGCAGATCAAATTGTCCAAACAAGCAGCTAAGAAATTAAAATCTGAAAATGACAGGTAAAATCTTATCCATCTCTTTATCTAAAATATGTTTTTATTTGAAACTGCTGGGAAACTTTAATAGATGGTAATATAGAAAACAGTATATAAAACTGTTGTTAAGAAAGCTACTGAATTTTCAATATCATAATTACAAATGATCCTAAAGCAAAAGTTGGAATTAGAATTACTTTGAATCTCCATATTGAATTGATTAGTGAAGTTTTGGGTGAGTGTGTGTGTGTGTGTGTATGTATGTGTGTACACACACACACACACACACACACACAGAGAGAGAGAGAGAGAGAGAGAGAGAGAGACATACACACACATATATGACGTACCCCAAATCAGTCTGATGGAGATAAATAGAAGGGAATTTATTAGATCCAGAGAAGACAGCAGTGACCTAGAGCTGAACCAAGAATTATTTCTAGTTAAATTACTTGAAGTCTAAACCAGAAGAGGTGAGGTAGGAGTGGAGAGTAGGGAGATGATGCAACAGAATGTCAGTTGCGACTATATAATGATAATACTGTACATCTTGTTTTCTCGCTTTAAAGTTCTTACATGATCCATTAGTGGAAAACTAAATGCACTGACCATTTCACATGCACATCTATGCTACTAGAAAAAGCTTTAGGTTTCTTTGCTCTCTCTAGAGCGGGGGTCCCCAATTCCCGATCTGTGGACCGCCACCGGTCCGGGGTATGCCAGCAACTGGGCCGTGAAAACAAGCGAAGCCCCATCTGCGGGAAGTAGGAAGAACTCAAAAACACGCCTTCTCCGGGCTGCTGAAAAACCTTTCTCCATGGAACTGGTCCCTGGTGCCCAAAAGGTTGGGGGCCACTGATCTAGGTTAAGAAAATGCACTTTCAGAGGATTGGAAGAAAAAGAATGAATAGATTTTTTTTTGGAAGGATCTTCTACATACAGTAGCTGTAGTAGTCAAATATAATGTTATGTTGTGGATATGCTGTTGGTGAGAACCTTTAAAGCCCTGCATGGCATGGGGACCAAATTAATTGCAGAATTGTCCTTGACCCATTACAACAGCCTATAGGATTTCCCTTATGGGCCCTGGGGGTAAGTTGCTGCTCAGAAGAATAACGTTTTAGCAGACGTCTTCAAATCGTCTTAATTTGAAAAAATTCTATTAAAATTAGATAAATGTCTGAGGTGTAAACTATAAATAACTTCGTGTATTTTCATAAGTTTCCTTTTTCCTCAACAGGGAATATGGTGAGGAAGATTCCTATGCAATTTCTTCCTATCAGCAGTAGAAAATGAATAAAGAGCTGGAATGAAAGCAGTTCTTAAAGAACTAAATATTTGAAATTCAGAAGATCGTTATTTGATATATTATATTGTACTTGTTACAAATCATATATAAAAATTCCACTGACTGTTGCACTAAAAGTATTTGAATGTTTGCCTTCTATAGGTTAATATTCTTTTACTGTTCATTAATAAAGGAAATGCTTCTCCAAAATATTGCCTTTATATTTCTGCTAAAAATAATGGCACACTAGCAACAATGTATTCCTAAGAGAACTTCAATACAGATTTTTTTTGTTTTCGTATACATATATATAATATAATAGTAAAGGAATAATTTATTTTTAAAAAAGCTCTGTGGTCTTGACTCAGACATGGTTGTAATGCAAATTTTGTGAACTTGATGCTGATGGATACACCATGATTAAGTTGAATGTTTATGCACATTTGTATATGTCTCTGTGTTAACATATTTAAAGATATGCTCTTAAATTGAATCAGTTTTAGCCGATTATTTTAGGGAAAAAAAGTTGAAATTTTAAAATATGTATGGTAAAATATTTTTGTTTGGGGGAAAAAAGGGACCAAACTGAGTAAATTGTATTTTTTTTCTTTGTGAAAAGTGTTTGGAACATATTTTCTTGTTAGCACATATAAGTAGTTTCATGTATTGAATATGAAATGCACTTTAAAGAATTATTGCCTTTGTTGTTTGGCGTATCTGATGCTTTGCAACTACTGTACGTTTCAGATATGATTTGTTTCATATGCTATATTAAAATTTCTTAGTGTCTTTGCTCCTTTTTCCAACTATTTTATCTTTATTTGAAATCAAAATAGTTTAAATACAATTTGTCTTTGTGTGTCTTGTAATTCTCAGAAGGAGAATATTCATATTCTAGCTGAGGAAGACAAGATCACAGGATGTATAACTTCATCCTGTTTTGGTAATGAGAACAATTTATTGCATGCTTGAGGAGTGGTGCTGTTCATTCTAAAGCCAGTCTTACATAACAGATTTAAAGAAAACTTGTGTGCAAATAAAATGGCTGGAGCTTTTTATTTTAGACTTGGAAAAACTCCCAAAAGAAATAAAATAGATGCTAAAAGAAATCTGTCTTCAGAAAATTTGATGTCCATCATTAGGAAAACTGATGAATAGTAGATTGAAGGTACAGTATATAAAACAACATAGTTTTGTAGAGGGGCGATCTAAAAATACTATATCCTCTGACTTTAAACATCAAATGAATCTTGGCCTATGACACATTTCCTGTTTATTTTTTTCTCCTTTTATTCAAACACAAGTGTGTTTTCAAATGGATTGAAAGTTTCAAGTTCATCCTGGAGATTTACTGTCTGCTTTCTTTAAAGTACCATTTAAGCATTTTGATGTTTGAAGGAAACTATTTTGAAACTCAATGTGAGAATGATAATAACTTGTCCGATCTCTGGTTTAAAGACAGCTATATGTAGAATTATATTGGGAATACAGTTGATTTATAAGTGGCAAATCTGTCAATTTGTGGAATATGTTTCCAATTATTTTACAGAAACAGTTTTAAAAACATTTTTCTATTTCTAAGTGTTGTATTTCTGTTCTTAGCAGTACTTAATCATAACTCACTTGGAAAATGTTTCAGTACATTTTGCATTACAACAAAAGTTTCTTGCTATGTGCGTTTTTGTAAACTTCAGTAGTAAGATCACCAGTTCGAGGTATTATTTTTAAAGTAGTAATTTAAAGTGGTACCACATGAAGACAAAACCAAGAATCTGCATTACTTTGTCTTGTAGCAAAGCATTTAATAAAGTACAGTATCAGAAACAGGATTCTATTAGAAAAGTATTTTGAATGCAATATATGTGGTAATTCGTTACAGTTTTCCCAACAATGGTTCTTAAAGGTAAAAAGGTGTAAAGACACATCAGAGCATCTAAAAGATGTTTAGGTCATTTAAAAAGCATTGGTAAGATTAGAACTAGGGAAGAGCAGGATACTTTTATTTCCCTTTGCTGGGATAGAGATAATACCAAATGTGTCCAGCAATTGTTTTCAAATGCTAAAATGGCAAAAACTATCAAGTCTATATTATGCCTTTAAATATGCTGCATTGCTTACACTGCTTTTAAAAACTGATCTCTCCATTCTGTACAAGCCGTGGCCACGAGGATGATGCATGAGGTTGTTTTCCATTTGTTTTTATCACATAATAATATGTTACCAAATGCTGTATTGGATGTCCCATAGTATGTTAACAGTCAGTCCTCAATTCACAGGAGAAAGCGGGAAAATTGACATAATATATACTGTTAATGAAAAACATGGCATACTGAATCTGAATTATATACAGTTTTTAAAAAGCCTTAAAAGATTCACTAGCATAAGGACTGGATCATCTGTCAATTGTCCGCAGCTCTATTTAATTACAGGCAATCCTCAACCATTCATCATTTAATTGCAGGTTATCCTGGACCTAGACTTATAACGTTCGGTTATAACAGCACTGAAAAAAGTGACGGATGAGGGTTTTTCACACTTAACAACCTTTGCAGCATCCCCATGGTCATGTGATCAAAATTCGAGTGCTTGACAACTGACATGTATTTATGACAATGGCATTGTACCAGGATCATGTGGTCTCCGTTTGCAACCTTCTGAGATTACGTATATGCTGTCCCTGAATAACAGGTTCAATAAACCATTGACACCAATGGTTTTATCCTGTTTCAAAGTTTAAGCTAGTGCGTGTCTATTCCCTGTTGACTAAATATGCTTCGGACTGCATTCTTAATTTTTCTGCTGCACTCCTTCCCATCTCATATAAATGCAAATTCTTTTAATGACTCTTTAAAACGTACTGAGGAATACGAAACTAGTATGTCTGCAGAGTACACTAGGATTCTCTATTACAGCTTTTATTTATTTATTTATTTATTTATTAGTTTTTATAAACCGCCCTTCTCCCGAGGGACTCGGGGCGGTGTACAGAGGAAGGTATACAGATGAACAATAAAAAGTAATAAAAACAATAGTGAAAACAAACTGGGACCCCAATTAACGCTATCATGCCAGGCCGGACTGCTGGAACAGGAAAGTTTTTAAGTCGCGACGGAAGGTACGGAGGTCGGGGGCCATCCGGATTTCGGTTGGTAAACTGTTCCAGAGGGCCGGCGCACCCACTGAGAATGCCCTCCCCCTGGGGGCCACCAGCCGACATTCCTTGAGCGGTGGCACCCTGAGGAGGCCCTCTCTGTGGGAGCGCACAGGACGGTGGGGTGCTGACATCGGCAGAAGGTGCTCCCGTAGGTAGTCCGGACCCATGCCATGTAGGGCTTTGTATGTCATTGTTAGCACCTTGAACTTCACTCGGAAGGCAACCGGAAGCCAGTGCAGCGCACGGAGGAGAGGTGTGATATGGGAGTATCGGGAGGCTCCCAAGAGTGTCCGTGCCGCCGCACTTTGCACCAGCTGAAGCTTCCGAGTGGATCTCAAGGGCAGCCCCATGTAGAGAGCGTTACAATAGTCTAGGCGAGAGGTCACAAGGGCATGGGTGACTGTACGTAAGGAATCCAGGTCTAGATAAGGCCGTAGTTGGCGAACTAGTCGAACCCGGGAGAAGGCCCCCTTGGTCACAACTCCTATGTGGTCTTCTAGGGAGAGCTTTTATTATCCAGATAGTGCTAAAGTGATCTTTTCTGAGTTAGCAGCTGCACAAGAAATTAACCAAACACTTCTATCTAAAACATCCATTTATGAAGGAGGCTGCCAATGGTAACTATGAATTTCTTGCCTTATTCAGCTTTTCTGCCATGATCCTGCAAGACAAGGGATTGGGCTGTTCAGCTAGTCTCAGCCAATAGAAGTCAGTCTTCACGGCTTCTAAAGCCCCTCATATTTGGGTGAATTCTCTCCCACTGATATCTAGCTTTGTCAGTGTTAGCTTCCAGCAGATCCATGAAGACCATGAAAATTTATTTTGCATTTTTACTAGTTTTAGTCTGAATTGCTTCTAAGTCATTTTATTGCTGCAACCTATCGGTGCACTTTATGCGGAAAAGCAAAACAAGTAAACATACCGGTGGTCCTCACTGAATGACTACTCACTCAGTGACCATTTCAACTTGCAACAATGTTGAGCTTACTACTAGTCCTCAAAGTTCTGCCCAATGCATGCCCCCATAGTCACGTGACTGCGATCCAGGTGTTTGGCAGCATCCTGTGTCACATTATCGCCATTTGCGACCTCCCATCACGTTTCCCACAAGCAAAATCAATGGGGAAGCCAGCAGTATGTCAGGTCATCCCAGTCACGAGAAGACCTTGCTAAGTGACCTTCATGGTCTTCACTTAATGACAGTAACTGAAAACTACCATGGCTGCTGTCCTTAAGCAGTGCAGCCACCTGATATCATATTTTATATTCACACAGCTTAGCAACAGAAACTCTATTTCCAATAACTGAAATTAAGGGAAGCTACTGGTATTATTAATGGAGAAATTAAGCAGAATCAGCCCATCTTCTGACTGGAGTGCTCACTGCATGTTAATATGAATTTGGAATCCCAAAATAAAAATAAATTATTATAAAACAAACATAGGTCTCCTCATGTCATGTTCAGAATGAGAACTTAAATGTAGGATTTACTTCTCAAGAATTATTCAGTGTGCAAGCAACATTTACTAAGGAGGCAATAACAATATTCTGTGAATGTAGCCATTCTAGTTTTTGAACTATGGTTTATGCCTCATTGCAATGTATGGAGCCCATCCAGTTATGGCTTAATCCACAAACCATGGTGGATCAAACTAAACCAACATTGTGGATTGTGACTTATGGCTTAGCATGATGTTTTAACCCAATTGTGCCTTAGGGTTTTTTTTTTAAATTAAAATAAAATGTGAACCGAGCCTCTGTAAAAACATGTATCCTTAAGTTTAAAGGGAGCTTAGATCTTCAGTTTTAATTCAGGCCAAATCAAAAGTTTACAAACACGAGACATTTATGAAACCTCGTGTTGCTAGATTATATTGCATTCCCGCAAGTCCTAGCATATCACTCATCCTATATATAAATATCTGATCCTAAGCAGACCTATCTTAGCTCAAGTACTTTGCTTCACCTCCTTTTTTACCCTTAGAAATGGTTATTCACATATCATTAAGCTACTCATATCAAGAACTGTTCTTCATACATGCAGAGAAATAACACTTAATCAACAACAATGGAGGATGTGAATGACAACCGTTGCTATTGTACCTGGCCATAACACAACGGTGACAATACGGTTCTTTCTCCCTATAAAGATCTGTTTTGAAGGCTGATGCAGGGTTAAACACACAGCCTTGACTTAATGGCACACGGATGGGGAGAACAAAGTGGGATGCGCAAACAGCAAGAAAATGAATATATTACAGCATTCCAACAATACTTTCTGCCTGGGACACTAAACAAGAGGTGCCACAAAAGGGAATGCAAAGGTGAGATTTCTTTGCAAGAACGGAGTTGAGCTAAACTGAGTTAATTCACTTGAGTATAGGGTTTCCTGCCTGAGCAGGGGGTTGGACTAGAAGACCTCCAAGGTCCCTTCCAGCTTTATTATTATTATTGTTGTTATTATTATTACTTGCCCCTAGTATTGCCCTTTATAATTTTTTCAGAACACTATCTCTTAAAAGACATTTCACAAACTGGCTGTTCTCCAAAGCATATAATTTGAAAGAGCCGCTGGATAAATTAACGGGGATATGAAATATGCAGCTGTTACATACCTTGTTCACTATAAAGTGGGCAGCAAGGGGGCTGCTGATCAAAGTTGAGAAGAAACAAATAATGCGATTATAGGGTTTTTTTTGTTTTTTTTACCTGGATAAAATTCAGTACAACGGAGACAGAACACTTTCTAATCACCTCTTTTTCCTGGGATGTGGTGGGGAGGAAGAAAGTTGTAGATCTTAGAACTAGATGTGGGTGAAGCTAGACTAGAATTCCATACATCTTCCAAGAGGTTTTCTTTAATTTACAAGCTGCCGTAGATACGTTTGATCACATCAGCCTCTCCTTTATCCAGGATCCCCTTGTCCACGTAAGCATCAGCTTGTTGGTCTACGAAATCTCGCAGTTTAGAAAGGTCATAATCTGAAACACAAAGGAGTTAACACAGGCAGATTATATCAGATTCTCCTGGGAAGACGACTTCTTATTTATATATTTGGTTATTTTAAAATCAGCTTCCCTCTCTAGAAGGAACACCCCATATTTTTGGGCTCGAAAGCTACAATTCTACTTGGAATGGAATATTGTCATCTACTGTCCAAAGGATAAGCCAGCTCTGAACCATTACATGTTATTTGACATTTAATTTACAGCTGGTCCCCATTTAACAACCGCAAGCAGAATTCCCATTGTAAGACGTGCTTGTTAAGGGGGACTGTTTTTGCGACAGTCATAAAGTGAATCACTGCAATAAGTTCAGGGGATCACAGAGCTGTTAACGTCAACCACACAGTTGTAAAAAAACACAACCTAATCCATTCTTCCAAATGGACCTTTTTGCCATATTGCATATTATGAATTGGGTCAATACATTTATTAATGGTGCTGGGCTCATTGATAGGCAAAGCCAATTGCTGATAAATTCTGTAGAAAATTTAAATTTATCACTTCCCATCTACGTCCCTCTATATCCTCTATGCCCGTATATATCCATCTGTATGTCTTTCCATCTATTCCGTCTTCTCAAGACTACGTGATCAAGCTTTTTATTTAATGGAATTCCAATAGACTATGTTCTCAGCATTGGTCCTCTCCATTCTCTTCTCAAACCTTACCATCTTTCTTTCCTTGTGGGTTATGTTTCTTCAGCCACTCTATATTCTTTCGGATGGCTTCCAAATACGCCTCTGCTTTTCCTTCAAAGGTAAGGGGGGGGGGAAACCGATGGAGGTGAATTAAGTATTCGTAGTTAAAAGTACACATTTCAGAGGAGAAATCAGGTCCCTTGTACAGAGGATAAAGACTCTTATCTCTAGGAAATTTCTCAGTCACCCACAATTGTCCTGAAGGTGTTGTTTAAAAGGCAACTCCATTTTCTTGGTTTGTTTTTTGCCCCCCTTTTATTAGTTTTATTGGTTTGTCAAAATATAAAATACAAAGAAAAATTCAAAAAAATTAATAGAAAACTAGAAGAAGGGGGATGGGAAAGGAAAAGGATAGTGTAAAGAGAGAGAAGAACAGAAAAAGGCACCAACGTCTGACTCTTTTTAGCACAGCTGAAGATAACATTAGAATCAATTCTTGGTGTTTTTTTTTCTCGAAGACGTTTCATTTATTTATTTTATTGGATTTGTATACCGCCCTATTCCCGTAGGACTCAGGGCGGTTTACAGGGCAGTTAAAACCATGAATACAAAAAATTAAAAACAAATAAAACAATTAAATTAAATTCAAGCCCCAAGAGTAAATCTAAAACCCAGTTAAATTAACAACCTCATCTCATCCAGCAAGCTTTAGGAGTCAAAGGCTACAATTATACTTTGAATGGAATATTGCCATCTGCTTTTCAAAAGGAAAGAAAAGTCTGAATAATGATATGTTACTTAACGTTTAATTTACACGTAGTCCTCATTTAACGACCACAGCCAAGCCTGGAATTTCCAGTCAGAACTGAAGAAGCTTCTTGGATAAGAAGTGAAACGTCTTCAAGAAAAAAAAAACAAAGACAATCCACTTGCCTTTTGAAAAGCACCTTTGGGATAAAAGTTCTCATTTACTCATAAGCCATCGGAAAATGAGAAGAACGGTTTGAGAATAGGAGGACATTCCTTAATCCAGGAATAGTTTTTCTATCTTTTTCTCCTGCTAGCTAGGAATTCTGAGGATTGCAGTCTGAAGATGCTTCTTGAAGATGGTGTGAAAGGCCTCCTTAGAGTTAATAATTGCAGATCAAACCCTGCAGGCTTATAGCAATTAATTGTGTGTAAGGCAGCAGAAGTACGTAGTCTTGTTGAGCCCCCATTGCACGCCTCCACTGTATTCCATCTAGAGCCACTCAGAGGAAAATGTTTTCCTGGAAATGAACCTCAGCATTTTGATCGCTCTTATTTATATTTCAAGCAACATCTCACATTATAGCCCAATCAATACACCCCGTGCAGACTTCTGCGTTTGGTAACGATTTTATGTTTTTTAAAAAGGATACGTACAATTAGAGGAATATCTCAGCCAAGAGTGATGTATTGATCTCGTTGTGTTTGGACTGCAAAGCTAGCCTGTGGGCTCCAGAGAGAAGACAAAGGCCCAGCTGCTTCTAAATGTGGTAGATCAGCTCTTGCAAAGCTTGCTCTGTGTACCAGGACAGCCAGCATGCCTGGTTGAGGAATTCTGGGAGTTGAAGTCCACAAGTCATGAAAGGGCCAAGTTTGAAGACCCCTGTCCTAGGAGTTCGGCACTGTCCTATCTTTGAATGGTCACTAAATGAATGGTTGTTAAGTCGAGGAATACTTCTACTGCAGTTAGTTGGGTCATAATCAAAGCATCGAGAACAGAAATAACAGAGGCTGCTGTCCAATCTACCCCAGAACCTCTGCCACATGTTGCAATAACCTCTGTTTATGGTAAGGTCAGTGGTAGGATTTGGACGGTTCACACCATTTTAGCAGAACTAGTAGCTAATTTTTTGTTTCCCAAGCCCAGAATGGACTTCCGGAAGCGCCATCCACACAGAGAACCGGTCGTTCGCATATTTGAATCCCACCGCTGGATAAGGTTGACCTTATTTGGCAATCAACCAGACTATTAACTATGTTAGATAAAGGTTTGGGAGCAATACCACTGTAACAAGCCCTGGTGGCACAGTGGTTACAGTGCAGTGTTGCAGGCAAACTCTGCCCACAGCCAGGAGGTTTGATCCTGACAGCTGAAGGTTGACTTAGCCTTCTATCCTTCCAAGATCCATTAAAATGCAGATCCAGATTGTTGGGGTCAAGATGCTGACTCTATAAACCGCTTAGAGAGGGCTGCAAAGCACAGTGAAGGGTTATATAAGTCGAAGCGCTGTTGCCATTGCTATCTTACACACACATTCAACTACTTACCTTTAGGTTCTTCGTTGCTTCCTATGTTTTCTTCCTCGGCTTTTGTGGAATCTTTCAGGGTTTCGTATTCTTTTTCCATTTCAGCCGTGGCTGTTTTTGTGCTGTCCGCTTCCTCAGCGCTCTTGTCTAGAGGGATCGCAAGCAGAATAACTTTTTCCTCATCTGACCCATGGCACATTCCCACATGCACTTGGGTGTCTTAACAGCCTTTGAGGCTGTAACGGTTTGTGGCAAGACTAGATCCGTACGAACAGATTTCTAAATAGGCTTGCCGTTGTCATTGCGATTTAAATCAATTCAGACAACGGCCAAATTATAATTCAACTAAGTCCACAGGAAAAGTAAGTGGGGAAAAAACGGTGCAATAATAACGCATTTCCCAAAATTATTATTTTTTAAAAATTTTAATCCCATTTATATCCCGCCCTTCTCCGAAGACTCAGGGCGGCTTACAATCTAAGAAGCACAAACCAATGTGCTTAGCAGTAGCCTTCATTCTATGTATATGCCTGCTTATTAGGGCTTTCGGCCCCCCCCCCAGCGGCATTTTTACAAAGTCAGCTTATTGCCCCCAACAATCTGGGTCCTCGTTTTACCTACCTCGGAAGGATGGAAGGCTGAGTCAACCTTGAGCCTGGTGGGACTCGAACCTGCACTAATTGCAGGCAGCTGGTGTTACTTAAGGAGGCATTAGCCCACTGCTCCACCAATTACCTGATAGCTTGTTCTGGGAACTGGATTTTTCAAGTTTCTTTCTTGTCTGTAGGGCTATCATGGCATCTAGATTTTCTGGAAGGCAGAAAAAAACAAAAACAGAAAAACTTGAGCTCCTGTGTAGAATCAAGCCCTTTTGGAGGAGTTTGTCTCTGTTCATGAGCTAGGATGGGACAATTAACTCTCCAATAACTGGCTCCTTAACATTGATGAGGGCAGACAGAGTTAAATCTTCTTTACTCTGGATTAGTTCTAGGAATTAATTAACAGGCTCAATAACATCTAACCCTGTTTCCCAACCTTGTTGAATATACTATGCAGTCAGGAATAAAAAAATCTATATATAGATTGCCAAATAGCTCTGCTGTAGCCATCAAAGACAATTATTTGAAGGAGCAATTCTACCTTCATTGTCACATTATCCCAGGCATGCTGGTGCAAAACCTCTTCATTTGATTGCCATGTTACTATACCGTCAAGTTACATCCACCAAGGCTAGGCTGTATTAAAAGATACAACCACCAACCAAGCCAAAACTTATTTTTTAACATACACACACTTATTACAAGCTCATAAAAAAAATCTTTCTTGAGTCTTGACGCACATGTTTTGCAGTGTGCTCTCTAGCTTAAATCCCCTAGATGGCTTCTCAAATTGCTGAATATATTCTCTTGGGCTGAATTTTGCCTAAAAGAGTTTTTGGCTGCTTTCTTGCATAGATAAACTGGGGAAAAAAGGAACCCAAAAGAAAGGGGAATGCAAGAAACTGGTTGTTTTCAATCAAAATGAGGTTAGTAGGTATCCCCCAGCTGCAGCTTGGATATGTTGCATTGCTTGGTATTGGCTTTCAATTATTTTAATGTGGTGAGTCATTAAATGTCACTCACCAGGACAGTAGCTAAGCAACTAGTTCTCCTAGTGGGGCTTTTATAAGATCAGATGTCACTGCTAGGCTGGTTGCCTTGGAAATTAAAAAAAAACCTGAATAAGAATCTGAACACATGGACCTTTCACCTGTCCAGTCTATTTTTTTATACTGTTAATTAATACAAAGGCCACCAGAGCTATATTGCTGGTAATATCTTCCACAAGCTATCTTATAGTTGATAGTGAAGCCAGCTTTCAATCAGTCAATCAGAATATAGCTGGAAGGGACCTTGGAGGTCTTTCAGTCCAACCCCCTGCTCATGTAGGAGACCCTATATCAGGGGTAGGCAACCTCGGCTCTTTTATGACTCATGGACTTCAACGCCCAGAATTCCTGAGTCAGTTGAAGTCCATGAGTCATAAAAGAGCCGAGGTTGCCTACCCCTGCCCTATACCATTCCAGACAAGTGGTTGTCCAATCTCTTCTTTAAAACGTTCAGAGTTGGAGCACCCACAACTTCTGGAGACAAGGTGTTCTACTGATTAATTGTCCTATCAGGAAATTCCTCCTTAGTTCTAGGTTGCTTTTCTCCACCTCTATATCTATGTCTATGTCTGTCTACATCTATATCTGTCTATATCTATGTCTTTATCTCTATGTCTATATCTGTCTATATATTGGTCTCTATGTCTATGTCTATATCTATATCTGTTTCCAAAATTCCTCAGTATATATTCCCAATATGATGCTACAATATTTTTGGACAAGTCTGCTCTTCTTTACATAAACATATATCACCCAGCACATTTTCAGCACATACTTGTTCACTTGTCACTGACATTTGGAAACAAAACTAGAGTTTCTGTGGAATTCAGTCATCCACACAGAGAGAAAATACATCGAATATCCCCCTACCCTGCCATAAAGTGCTACACATCCAAGGATGAAATACTGTAATTCTGATGAAGATAAGAAGTCTATTCTCTTGACTCATCTATCATGTATGTAATCTGGCAACTCAAGAATATTTACAGAATTCTTTATTATTAGTGCTGTGTGCCGCGTGACTTCTTACAGCAGCATAGGCAATCCTTCTAGAGGAGTGCAAACAACTGAACAATCACAAGCAATAAACGTTATATGACACCGGAAGGGTAGATATCAACATCTAAACCCTTTTCCTCAGAGCCAATGTTTTATTTCTTTACGGAAACTAATTAGAGAGGAGACAATTCTTATGCATGAGAACACGTTGTTCCAGAAGAGGGGCAAATTAAAGTATGCTAGCGACCAGACATCAAAGCATGCGTAGATGAATTATTAAAATAATAGGTCATCATTATCTAAAACACTACTGGGAACAGCAACAGACCCATTTTGATTCAGTTGACTCAAACCAACAGCTGATCCCAGAATGTTTTAGTACAACTATATTTACTTCTTATAAAAAAAATAAAATGGAAATCCTGCCACCAATAACTCATCTCTCCTTCTTGAAGTCTAAGTCACTGCCAGCAGGTCAGAAGTGACGATGCCAGAAGTTCTAATCCAGCTCCATTCTACTCTGGGTCACTTTGAGATACGGCTATTCCTTAACTGGGCAAATGGGGTGATATTCAGCCTTAGCAGGTGATGGTAAATGGCTGCCCTTGACTTAGCTCACAACCAAAGACTGGGCCTGATGCATATTTGGTTATGAGACCAGCACCATCAAATACTAGGATTCTACTGAAAAGCTGAAAAGCATCTTTGAAGTTGGATGATAGGGAAGAGTCGTGGTTGGGAGACCATGGAATGATTCCTCCAGGAATTTCACATTGATGTTGAACAGCATGAGGGACAAGGTAGAACTTGATGGACACATAAGCCAACATTTAGGTATTGCACAGTAATCCCCTTTAGCCTTAAGGTTACAGGATATGGCCCTCAAGGCTCAACCTCATTGGACAGTGGAGAAGGATGCCATGGTCAACGGTATCAAAAGCCAATAAGGACTCCAGGAAAACTAAAGGCCACATTCTTCTCTAGTCAGAATCCTCCAAAGCAACTAAAGTACTTCTAGTACCTCACCTCATCTGAAAGCCTAATTCTAACCGAGCTTCTAATGTCAGTCAAAAGACAGCCTATACCGCTTCCCTTTTTTTTCTCATTACCCTTCATTTCCTACTCCACCAGACAAGGATGGTGGAAAACCGTAAATTCGGTTGAGGATCAAGAAAACACTGCCCCACACTGTCGACCTCTTGTTTACAGTTCATTAAAAGGAACATAATGTATGTACATACCTTGACACTTCTCAGTAAGGCAATACTGGCAGGGCTGGGCAACCTATGGACCAAAGTGGGCCCTCAACCTGGTATCACCAAGACCTTTCCAAGTGATTAATTCAGAATTAATCCTCGCACAACGGGGTGAGCTTCCCTTCCTTGCCTCAGCTCCTGCCCACCTACCAGTTTGAAAGCAGGCAAAGGCAAATAGATAAATAGGTACCACTTCAGTGGGAAGGTAACAGCATTCCATGAGCCTTTGACGTATAGCTGGCCACATGACCATGGAAATTGTCTCCGGACAACGCTGTCTCCCTTGGCCAAGAAACGGAGATGAGTACCCTGCCCTAGAGTCGGACACGACTGGACAGGGGGATGCCTTTATCTTTAATTCAGCACTCTGGAATACTGGGCAACCAATTCCATGGACAAAATGAGAGAGATAGGAAGTCAGAAGGGAGTGGCAAGACAGGGATGGCGAAAATAGAAGGGGCAACTTCCTTCTTTTGGCTTTGCCCCCTCCTCGCCTTTATTTCAACCTCGCCCACCAACTGGCATATGGCTCCCCACATTATCCTCAAGGGTACGTCGGAGGCAAGATTCGCTTGCCTTGGCAAAGAAGAGCAAAAGATGGGGGAAGATGAGATGCTGAGTAGCGTCTGTTCCTGTCCCTCCTCATCGAAACAGGTCCAAACTCACTTGCAGGAAGGCTCGAGAATGTGACGGCTGAGTCATCTGTGACGGAGGGAGGAAGGTGTGAATGTGGAGACTAAGGCTGACAGTGCCACAGCAAATGGCGTTCCGCCCATGGATTCACAGTGGAAGAGAGTTAACTCAAGCATTCTGACTGTTTCGATGGCTTACTAATAAGCAGCAATGATTACAGCCAGAAGTAATATACCCCCCTGTGCAAAATTGGAAAGAAGCAACTCTGCAAGAAAGAAATTGTTTTGGACCCAGGTGAGGGAATTTCATAATTTCCAGGACCAATTTTCCTACCTTACAATGTGAGGATCAGAAAGAATAATGGGATATTAATGGAAACATTCTTATCCTTTTCACCAGACATTACCACCTTTCTCTGCATGCTGGTATTTGCCCCACATACACACCCTGCACACGAACACACACACAGACACACAGACACAGACACACACACACACATCACACAAATATGGTTGCAGGAATCTTTGAAACAATTCAGGCAGTTCTTTTTCCCTCCTGCAGCTAAAATAATTGAAGCATATGTCACGGGCTGAAATCTCAAGAAGAGTTTTGCCCTCGCAACATATTCTGTGAAGTAGTACAAAGTGTACAGAAGTCTTTTGTTTCTCCATGTCTTTCTTGTATTCGGCTGCTGAGAAAATAAAACATGAGTACACTTGTAGGACAGTGGCTCCTTTATGATATATTTCCTTCATCTGCGGCAAAATCCATGGATGCCTCTATTTGGGTCTACATCGAGGGAGCATTAGAAAAATTACGACTAGATGAAAAGCAGCTTGCTTTCAGTGCCAGAGCTTCCAGCTTAAATTGTGGATGAAAACACAATAATTTTTTTTACTAATCGGGTGATTTTTTTTATTTCTTTCTTGCATGACAGTCTGGTAGATTGAGCAGGATGTGGAAAAGAATATGCATTTCTCAGCCTGCCCCACCAAATCCAAAAGTGGGAGAGGTTTTCCAAAGATAAAAACAATGAGGAAGGAAGCCCTTCCTTTGATCCAATGGCTCCAATCCTCATAAACCACCATGCTGTAGTGTATGCAGCTGTGGGTGCTCCATCACTGGAGGCTTTTTAAGAAGAGATTGGACAACCATTTGTCTGAAATGGTATATAGGGTCTCCTGCTTGAGCAGGCGGTTGGACTAGAAGACCTCCAAGGTCCCATCCAGCTCTGTTATTCTGTTTCGAAGTGTTTTTTTGTTTTTGTTTTTTAAAAAGCACTGTGTCCAATATTATCCTTGGTGGAGCAGTGGGCTAATGCCTCCTTACGTAACACCAGCTGCCTGCAATTAGTGCAGGTTCGAGTCCCACCAGGCTCAAGGTTGACTCAGCCTTCCATCCTTCCGAGGTAGGTAAAATGAGGACCCAGATTGTTGGGGGCAATTAAGCTGACTTTGTAATAATGCCGCTGGGGGGGGGGGGGGCGAAAGCCCTAATAAGCAGGCATATACATAGAATGAAGGCTATTGCTAAGCACATTGGTTTGTGCTTAAATTGTAAGCAGCCCTGAGTCTTCGGAGAAGGGTGGGATATAAATGGATTAAAATAAAATAAATAAAATTAAATTACCTACACAGCAAAAATTATGCATATGAATGCTTTCAGCAGAAAAAAGCACAGTAGAAGAAATAAACCATGAAAAAGATAAAAGTGGAATTCAGAATTAGCTGATTCTGACAAATGCCATTTTATCTATCACCTCTTGTGCTCTGGGCTTGAATGCTTCACTGCTCATCCACAGTCCTAATAACATCAATTACCAAGTGACAGGCCAGACTTCCCTCCCTCCCTCCCTCCCTCCATCTCTCTCTCTCTCTCTCTCTCTCTCCCACTTCGCCAATCCAGCACAAAGACTGACATCATGCTAGGGGTATTGCAAATCCCCCTCATGTTTTGCAGAGGTACGCTTTTAAACTTCCTGCCTTCGCAAAGCGTCATGCAAGAAACTAAAAATATTAATAATTTTTTAAAAAATGACTTGGCTAGTAAAAGATTTATTACTTTGCATCCATAATTTAAGGTGGAAGCTCCAGCATTCGAAGCAAACAGGGATATTTTAAGGCAACTGCTCCAGTTCTGGCCCTGGTTTTATAACTCTCACTGGATGTAGTTCCAAATGAAGACATCCCTGGGTTTTGTTGCAAATGAAGAGATCTGGGAGGGTTGTTTTTTTTTTAACACTACAGAATCCTGAAGCTGAGTGGTAATTCACACACGGATAGTTAGTTTGTGTCTTGGTCTCCAAGACAAGTGGACAACCAGCATCACCTACCCGCCCCCCCCACCATTAATGGCTATATTAAGCTCATCCTTTCATCGTTTCTTAAGGCTCCAAGAAGACCAGCGTTTTGAAGGTCAGAAACCCAGAGCTGCTTCTCAATGGTGATGCTAAATATAGTGCAAGAGAGAAACCTTTCAGAAAATCGCTTTCTGCTCCAGTTGGCAGCTTTCACGACAAAATATAATGTTGCCTCTGGAGTGTTTATGACTTGTAGGGTGGAAGTGGACAGCAACACTAATTGTCGTTTCGTGGGGCTGGTTCACACTCTGGTGGCCCAGCATGAGGTTGAGTTCCCCATTTGCTGGCTTTATCTAAGCAGAGATTGAATAGACATTTTTTTGGGGGGGGGAGGGAATGTTAAATATAGAAAACGTAAGTCACCAGAAGCTTTTTCATTTAGAGGAGGAATCGCCTTGATGGATAATTAAGAGACGCTGATTTGAAAGAGATTATCTCCTGTATTAAATTTTTGACTTCATTCTTAAAATTCTTCACCCTGCGGTGGAAAAATTCAGACATTTTCTTTTTTCCTGTTCTTTCTCGTTATCCCAAATACTTATTTAGGGTATTTGGGATAGAGACGCAAAAGTCCTTTGTAATGAAGTGGTTGCTGAGGATATTTTCACCCTCTCAAAGATGTCTAGTCAGTGGAAGAGTTACAAGCTTGTTGAGATGTGAAGAAATGTAGGTCCCCTTGCTCTCTACCTCCAAAACAGCAGAGCAGCAATGCTCTCAGCCAGGTTGCATCAAAAATGGAAGCAACCTTGTAGTATTTGAAAAGCAGATTGCAAGATGGTAGAGAAGGGGGAAAAAGAGATTTGAGTGAAGAAAATGTAACCGGTCTGCTCTACATCTTTGAATCGTAGCCACTATACATTCCTACACAAGAATCATGGGGTAGATAATCAAACTGCCACAGAGGTTGGCCATTTCCCAGATTTTTAAGCCTTCAAGGCAAGACAAAGAATCAAACTCTGTGACTATTTTTAGGGTGGGGATTTCACCACAAATTAGGATGTATATGTGAGTTGATACGTACTACAGGTAGACCTCGATTTACAACAGATTGTTTAGCAACCACTTAAAGTTATAATGCCGCTAACACCGCTGGAAAAAGTGACCTTTGACTGTTTTTCACACTTGTGGCTGTTGCAGCATCCCCAACATGACATGATCAAAAATCCAGATGCTTGGCAACCAGCTCATATTTACGATGGTCACAGTGTCCCGGAATCACATGATCCACCTTTTGTGACCTTCTGACAAGCAAAATCAGTGGGGCAAGCCAGACTCTCTTAACAACTGCATTACTAACTTAACAAGTGCAACGATTCATCTAGCTACTGTGCCAAGGAATGTCGTAAAATGGGGCAAAACACACTTAACAAGTGTCTCCCTTAGTAACATAAATTTTGGGCTCATCTGTGGTCGTACATTGAGGACTACCTGTAGGAAGCAAAATCTAGAGGGCCATTTTTGTTAATAAAAAGCAAGGGAGCAGGAGATAATCTAATTTATGCTCACTTTGCTTGCCAAGAGAGGCATCCCCACCCCCCACCCCCTGCAATCTGATTTGCAGCAAGCCTAGTTTCTGCTCCTTCCTTTAAAACCTGCATTTTAAAAGAAACACTATTTGCCAGCAACAGTCGAGCCTCGTTTGCATAAAGCACGGCCCCAGGTTTTCATAATTCTAATACACCAGAGGAAATGGCTCAATAAGTAAACTGAAGACAGAGCTAAAGCTTATGCAACACTTCCTGTATAGCTAAGCATAGAAATAATTCAGAACTTTGATTGGGGCACCCTAATCAAAATGAACATTGTTGTACGAAACACAATCTTAACATTTACAAATGAGGACTTAGGTTTCGGCATTCCACAAGTAATTTTAGAGACAGAGCAAACCCATAAGTCCGAGAGAGTGCCCTGAGTCAAAGGTCACTCAATCTTTTACATTTATCATTCCAGCTTTTATCAAGCGTATATGGCATTGTCAAACATAATGTGCCAACTCACCCCTTGTTAGTGTCATAAAACAGTTTCTGTTGCAATAGATAACAACTGTACAGTTTCATAATAAGAGCCTTTTTAGAAGTGAGATCTTGCCAGTTAAGGGGATAATAATTAAAAAAAACAAGACTTATTTTCCGGTTTCCTAATTCCAATTCATGTCCTTCCATTTGAAGGAGCTGCGGACAGCCCCTCACCTTCTTCGGTCCTTCCGCCGTGACCTGAAGACATGGATGTTCCAACAAGCGGGCCTGGACTGACTATGGTTTTAATTTTGGCTTTTATTGGGTTAAATTGTCATTTATTTATTATATCCGTTGTTTAATTCTTTTTTAAATTTTGTACTTTATGTTTTTTAATTTTTTATTGTCGTGAGCCGCCCCGAGTCCTTGGGGAGAAGGGTGGCATATAAATTTAATAAATCTCAATCTCTCTCTCTCAAGACTTCAGAGATCAAAATTTTGCATTTTGATACATCTTTAAGTTACAGTCAGTGCGTTGATATGAACAAGACCTGAGATTAAAAATATCACCTGGCGCAACTCATGAGAGAAACATGGTTTTAAAAAATGATTCGCATGCTCTTACCTAGGTACGAAACACCTTCCTCTGGTGTGATGGTTCCATATTTAACCATCATCTTGACAAAATCTATTAGAGTTTTCATGATTGTAATCAAGGCTTCCTTTTCTTTCACTTCTTTCTCTGTGTGAAGAGTAAACAGATTCATGGTCTCTTGGAAGTGATGATGGTTTAATGTAAAAAAAAAAACTCTTTATCTATATTGATCAGCACATTTGTTTCTCTCTCTTAGCCAGTTTGACTTTTCAGGAGAGGAGACAATTTGCACGGCAGACTGAATGTGAATTAATGGGCCTGCTGAAAAATACTGTACGACTTAATCTGCATAACTAGATTGTGCACTTTTGCTATTCTGGACCAATACAGATCATGACAGCCGAGGATTATGGCTGCTGATCTATATGGAAATGAGAATGCGATGGCTCAGCTTGTATTTAACTTCTATTCATTTCAATCCTGCCTTTCCTCTCCAGCAAGCACTCCAAATTAATGGGTGTTTATAGTGCTTTTATTTATTGCTTGTCTGCCAGAGCGTTGTCATTTAATGATTTGAGCAATAAGTGAAAATCAGGTAATGGATTCATGCATCGCGTTAAGCCATCACGTTGTTTGCTCCTTCGTGGTTTAATGGGCTGTGTGAACACGATTAGCTACTGCATTTTGTAAATCTAGGTCTGTGCTTTGTGATCCTAAATTATGGCAGATGGCAAATCACAGTTGCGCAAATGGGGTGCTAGAACCCAGCTCAGCAAGTAATTTGTGTCAATCTAAGCATTTGAAACATAAAATGGCCTGCTAAGGAGTTTTTCTTATGGTTCTTAAGGTGCAAAGGCGTCCCCTCGATATAGGAATCAGAGCGCTTATCAGAGTCCACAAGGTGTTATTGTTTAAACTGATCTAACTTCACAACCGTTTATGTTCATCATGCTATTGTATTTTTTAAACGTGTAAGCTGCCCAGAGCTGCTATTGTGAAATGGGCAGCTTATAAATCCAAGAAATAATTTTTTAAAAAAAGTTAAATAAGACATGGGGCAGCTCTGATTTTTGAAATGACTGCCCTTATAGGAAACTCACCCGAATCAAGGCTTTTTAATAGTTCATAGAAATTAGGGAAGTATTGGAGGTCCTCAAAGCGATCCTCTGGGGGCAGTTCATTTCTTCTTTCTACGATGTTGGTGGGTGCCCATGTATTATCCAAGGTGCGAGCTGGATCAGTACTTTTTAACACCTTCATAAAAAAAAATAAAAGTACGTATCTTTGAGCCGTGGTGGCGCAGTGGTTAGAATGCAGTACTGCAGGCTACTTCTGCTGACCGCCAGCTGCCAGCGGTTTGGCAGTTCGATCTTGACCAGCTCAAGGTTGACTCAGCTTTCCATCCTTCCGAGGTCGGTAAAATGAGGACCCTGATTGTGGGGGGCAATAGGCTGACTCTGTAAACCACTTAGAGTGCTGTAAAGCTCTGTGAAGCTGTTGCTATTGCTATTTGGACATCACAACTAAAATATTTGATACCAAATAATGCACAGCAAGGAACGCTTGAACAGGGAATTAGTTCACTTCTGTTCACCAAAGGGCTTAAGTAAATTAATACAAAATAGATCTAGTGACTGGCCTAAGGTCACCCAGCTGGCTTTGTGCCTAAGGCAGAACTAGAACTCACAATCTCCCGATTTCCAGCCTGGTGCTTTAACCACACCACCAAACTGGCTCTCTGCGACCATGATAACTAAATGTATAAGAACACTTTACAAGTCTAATTTTTAAGGACCAAATACTAGAAGTGAACTACAGGGATTCCATTACTTTTAGCCACTGCTAATGAATATTCAAAAGCATCTTTCAGCCATCCTATGGGATAGAATTGGCCGGGGTCATCCTATACATTTCACTGTAATATGGGTTGTTCAGTCCATATTGGATCCTATCATGACAAAACTATTTTGGGATATACCGTGGTAGGTTTCTCAGCGGTGGAAAAGTTCTTTGACTGAGATTGCTGTATTTCCTAAAAGAAGGACCGACAAGTAGGCATGTCCACTGAACTGTCCCATAATAGTGGATTGTAATTAAGAGGTATTACCGGTTTTACTTTCTGCTTCTCTTTGGTCTGACTGTTACTCTTGCTTGGGAGGTCCTCAAGGCCCCTGGATGCCTTTTCCCGATTTTTGGCTTCATTAGCAATCAGCTGCTGCAGTGCTTCAGCCACTTCATCCTCTAGGGTGTAGGCCTGGCTTTCGGTGATCTGGGGAAAAAGAAGAAAGGAAGACTTTTTGATTATCTCAGTGATTCTCTCTGCACGTCACATATACGTGCTTTTGAGACAGACAGGCAAAAATAAAAATCACATTTTAACTCAGACGAATTCCATGGTGGCCTCTGGTTTATTTTTATTCTGCTGTGCTGTTTTGCAGAATCTAAAAGCTAGACCGGAAATTTGAAAAGGGAAAGGAAGGACGGGAGGGAAGAAAGAGGTAAAGGAGAATCATTTTTAGCCGCACGGTTGTCTCTTTATAAGTGATCTTCAACTCAATGCAATTTTTTTTTAAAAAAATGCAGAACTAAACAGAAAGCAAGTTAAGATTCAAAGATTCATTGTAACTGATTAAAGCTCCTCTTCACTTACACACTGATCTTTTTCCACTCTTGGGCAATTCAATGCTTTGGCTATGCGAGAAAGAACTTAATAGAAAGTACTTCTCACATCCTTCCTGTTTTTCCCTACCTTTTATTTATTTATTTATTTATTTGGATTTATATACCGCCCCTCTCCGAAAGGACTCGGGGCGGTGTACAGGGCAATTAAAAAATTAAAATTAAAAAATTAAGTTTATTTGCCAATCATAAAACCTTTCAAGTAACTGGCAAACTTGGATATCATGGCCATACATGTTGTGATTGAAGTTACTGTTGAAAGCCTGAGCTCAAATGCAAAATAATACTGCTTTATTTAAAAACGAATTCATTCGCTCCAAACTTTTCTTCAAAATAGTCTCAGAAACCCAAAGAAGAGGCAGGCAGAAAAATCAAGCAGGTTGGACAAGTAAACAGATGCCCCAAACACTTACCAGGCCCAGATTTAGAAGCTTGGAAACAATCTTGTCAAAGACGCCTCTATCATTTTCCTCATAAATTCTCATAGCAATCTTCTGGACAATATCTTCAGCTGTTAGTGGGGTCCCATCAAGTTGATGAAGTCCATCTGGGTCATCTGAAAGAATAACAGGGAGATAAAAAGATGCTTAAAAATCCTACCTTTGAGGCGTATGTCTCATTCTGCTCAATTTACGGTTTTCTCTAATGTTATGGCCCACAATTTGTCTGATTGGCCTTCTGGGGACCATCCTCCATAAGGTCATCATGATGCCATGATTAAAATAAAAATAAAAAAATCCTTTCCTTTTACATTTAAATTGAAATGAAATATAATCAAACTACGATTGTGCTTAATAATAGGCATGACTGCATTTAATCATGTTTTCCTTCTGTCCCATTAAACTTTATAATTTGCGAACCACCCCTGGAGGTCTGTGGGGCCACACTCGAGGCTTGAAGAACTGCATTGTGCCTAACAGTATAACCGGCCCCGTCTCTAGTCTCAATACTTATCTCCCGAAATATTAGGCCAGTTGCAGTATGTTGAACTTCAGCATCAGATCAAATCAGATCTTTTTGATTTTTCTGCTATTCTGCTCTGCTGGACATACAACGCGAGTGTGTTGCATGGCTCTGTAGATTATCCCACAGTTTGACTATGTATATAGCTACCCTCTTTACATATTCTGAGTGGGGCAGACTATATAAGCAAAGCTCAATTAACACTGTGCTTCATAGTTAAGTAATATAAGTCCATTCAGCGGGACATTCTGAGCATTTCAGAGCTCTCTTCCTGTATACCTTTAAAAAAAAAAAGTCTAGTGCTAATTGTGAACCTCATGGAAAATTCACATCACGCATGTGGAAATTGGTTTACATAATGCTGATAAATTAAAAGGCTTCTATTTTTGCATTCCACGTTTTTTTTTCTAATATGGGGATTACACTGCATTTGGATGGCATCCATGAGAACAGACTGAGATTTGTTATAGACAGAAATGTTCTTCCTGTACCAGAATGTGCTTTATAGTAGAATCAGATGTACCAGCAACACCAGAGAGCAGATCTCCCCAATCTGATGCTCACCAGAAGTCTTATAACTAGAATTCATGAAATTGACAACTCGAAGGCACCAGCTTACTTCAAATGAGTCCTCTCCAATGAAGTGAAATGCCTTGTTAGAATAGAATAGGATAAAGCTGGAAGGGACCTTGGAGGTCTTCTAGTCCAGCCCCCTGCTCAAGTAGGAGAACCTCTACCATCTCAGACAGGTGATTGTCTAGTCTCTTCTTAAAAACCTCCAGTGATGGAGCACCCACGATTTCTGGAGGCAAGCTGTTCCACTGGTTGATTGTCCTCACTCTCACTGTTCATTTTGGGTGTTCATCATCTCAATTTGGGATTCTAAAATTTTGAACTTTCAGTATTTCTGCAAAGTTAGGCTTCTGTAAGCCTCTTCCTCCTCCTCCTCCCCTCCCCCCCAGCACAATATCTACAACAGAGTGGGCCACTATGGCAACTTTGCAACCTGTGGACTTCAACTCCCAGAACTGGAGTTAACTCAGGAATTCTGGGAGTTGTAGTCCACAGGTCATAAAGTTGCCCTAATTGCCCATGGTTTAAACTGAGTTTCTCAAGTGCTGTTTTTTTGGATCGTCAAAGTGGCACCATCTACAGTCTTACGCATAAACGGTGCCACTTTGTTGATCCAAAAAACCAGCACTTGAGAAAGTCAAGTTATTTAATCTGTGACTTTGTTTGCATATCACACAAGTATTATGCTATTGGTTAGGTCTGGGCTCAAACTGTTGGTAGCCTTTGAAATATGAAATCACGGTTATGTGTGTCTTAAGGTACTGTGGTTTGTTTAACAAGCCACGGTTAAGTGCATTCTGTGCTGTTGCATAATGGCTTGAATTTTATTCTCCTCTTTTTCCTAAATTTCATTCCTTTAACCCACGTCAGCAGTACTTGGCCCATGGCCATCTTGGCACTGCCGCTGCTTGTCCGCTAAGATTGATGAGTCTACCGTGATGTCGTGCGTTCAGAGCAGCTGTTCAACTCATCCGTGTGTGTAAGTTGAATTCAAAGCATAATCGTGGCTGGTGAATGCTAATGCAGTACCTTGGTATTTATAATCCACATCACTTTTAGTGGAGTCATACTCATCCACCAGCCTGCTTCTCTTGGTGGAATCTGTATCATCAAGAGCAAGCTGTTGGTTATACAGAGGATTCCTGACCGATTCCATTTCCTTTTCCTTTCTGTCTTTTTCCACAACAGATCTCAGCAGGTTCAAGTCATCCACAAATGAATAATTCCTGAATTCTGGCTTATTTTCTGGAAGATCTGGAATATAGATGGGTGAGAAACCATCTCATCCTCTGAGCAAGCAGCAGTCTGAATCAGGAATAAAAAAAAAGTGTAAGGAATAGTGAGTGAGTCAGGAATAGGAAGAGAAAGCTCACCTGTCTTGAGTGACTTCTTCATCTTGTCTGCCTCTGCTTCAGCAATCTGTTGGGGGAGACAATAAGCGAGGACTTGAATTGGCTTCTTGTGGCCCATTGAACCATCTGCCCAAGATAAACTAACAGGAGTAAACTCGGCTATAAGGAAGCATCTTAGTAGCGATGGGGACCAGCCTTATCGATTGGCCTTCTGTTCAATAAGTAGTCCTTGACTTAAAAGCATTCCTTTAGTGACCATTTGAAGTGACAACAGTGCTGAAAAATGACTGTTTTTCACAATTAAGACTGTGGCAGCATTCCCATGGTCGCGTGATCAAAATCTGCACACGGGGCAACTGGCACGCATTTATGACGGTTGCAGTGTCCTTTTGTGACCTTATGACAAGCAAATTTAATGGAGAAGCCAGATTCACTTAACAGCTGTGTTAGTAACAACTGCAGCGATTCACTTAACAACTGTAGCATGAAAGGTCGTAAAGTGGGGCAAAACTTAATTAACAGCTGTCTCACTAGAAATTTTGGGCTCCGTTGTGATCGTAAGTTGAGGACTACCTGTTTATTCTGGTTAGTGCCTACCATGGCAAACATTTTGTAGATGCACCTGCTCTTTCCCCAAGGCAGCCCTTTCTGAAAGTGATCGTGTTGTTCTTAAAATTTCAAATGTATGCCTAGCCCCAAACATTGCATACTTGTGATTGATATTTGTTAATACCAACACATTTGACTTTCTATTTTTCCAGCTATTCCTACAGATGCTCGGAATGGACTTTTTGTAGCTAGTTATGAATTCTAGGATAGTCCCAACATATCTGGGCGTAAAAATAACAGTCCTAATCAATAGACTGCGATGTTGATCCAGTATTGGACTTTTGTATAATGAGAGTATTGTCAAGAGAGATCGGATCAATGTTTATGCAGTTCACTTGGATCAAAGATACACAGCTACAGTTTGGAGCCACATACTGTGTCCCAAAAATTGTAAGGCATTTCTCAGTTTTCACTAATTTACAATTAAGGTGATGGAAGAGAAACATATCAACCTCTTGGAGATTAACAAGGCCTCCCCACGTTACCAAAACACCAAGTTTAGATTTCAGTCTGAAGGAACTAAGGCATCCATGACTTAGATCAGGGGTCCCCAACCCCTGGTTCGTGGACCAGTACCAAGCTGTGGCATGCCAGCAACTGGTCCACACAAACAAGCAAAGCCCCATCAGCAGGACGCAGGCAACACACAAAACCACGCACCCTCCGGTCCGCGGAAAAACCTCTCTCCATGGAACTGGTTCCTGGTGCCTGGTGTCCAAAAAGTAGGGGACCTCTGATTTAGATGATCACTTGCATCTTAGCTATGGTTGGCCTTGGTTTTGGGACTTTGCTAAATGGCAGATAAGGATGGAGAATGTCCAGTGGTGGCTTCTAACTTCTGGAGCAGCCTTTGTGGCAGGGGTCTCCAACCTTGGCAGCTTTAAGACCTGTGGACTTCAACTCCCAAAATTCCTCAGTCAGCTGTGCTGCGGAGGAGTTTTGGGACTTGAAGTGCCCAGGTCTTAAGGTTGCCAAGACTGGAGACCCCTGCTTTATGGCATATTATTTAACCCCTAAACCTTTCTCAAAAAGTGGTGATAAGCCAGTGCAGAAATATACTTTGCCTGTATGAGGTCCTAGTTTCACCCTTGCTATCATTAATTAAAACGAGCAGATGGCAGCTATCTTGCATTACTTGCACTAGCTTGCCTTAGTATAAAGCATCATCTCCTCTACCTCTCTACTTAAGCAGTAGGGGGAAAAATAATTATATTCCCTTTGACGTTTGCCTTATGTTCTTTAATGCTTTGTGGGTTTTACTTCTGATGTATTTTTCCCTGTGCCTTTTTAAGTTATTGGATAGTTAATTGATGCCGGATTCCAAGATGTACAAGCTCTTATTTATCTCCTTCTTTTAGTAAGGTTTCTGGTGGCCAGTTTGTGGAAATATAGTAAAATAAAGTCAAATAAACCCTCCCTCTCCCCAAAGACCAGTCAAGACAGCCACTTCATCTGACCTAGCAAGAAAAGTAATCAGGCATTTTGAACATGCCCGCTGATGCTTTTATTGATTTCATAAATGGAAGAGGATGAGCAGTAGCCCAGGATGGGAGGAAATGCTTTTTGAGCAAAGGAGATGAAGTTCAGCATTTGGTATCTCAAGTAGGGCAGGAGAAATATTAGCTTAAAACCTGATGTTTGCCAGTGTTTGACACTAGAAACAAATGGATCCTAGGTCTGATTCAGTCCCACGTTCTTCTTCCTCAAGGGCTAAAGTGGTCATTATAGAAAAAAATGCTGTGAGGTGGAATTCTCAAAACTTTGTAGGACTATCACTCCAACTCCCCCCCCCCCAAAAAAAAACGTTCTGAAGCTTTGGCTAACCATCAAAACATTTGAGGATTTCAGAACATTTTGAAGACTGACCATTATTCTTTTGTGCGCTTTTGGTGTGTGAACGTCTACGTCATCAGATGCGTGAATCTGACTTTTTGCCAGTGATGAATTAGTCACTTGTCTGCTAAAAGCCCATGCTGTAACAAGGATGCAGTTGCACATAAGCTCCTGTACAAACTATTGCAGGACTGATGTGTTAGCAAATATTTAGTCAGAATGTTTATGTGGCACCGGATTTTTGGTTGGTTGGTTGTTTTATTAATACTACAAAATTAATTTCTTCAGATCACTGGGATTCTCCTAGCAGTTAAGAGGCTTAGATTCTGCTGATTTTTATATTACAGAAATATATTTGTGTAGAAACTTACTTTACCTACCTGTTCTTCCAATGGTCTCTCTACACTTAGTTCTCTGTTGTATATTGTTTTATCTGGAATAAAGACATACATATTTAGACAGCTGTGGTACAATTGGGGTCTCTCTTGCACATACCTATGTATATAATAATAAAATATATTATTAAAGTCCATCCCGACCTCTTTCCTGAATACTCCACTTATTTAAAAATGCTGAAACAATTCCCAGAGGAATCTTGCCAGGGGAAAACCAAGCAAAACATGGATTTATTTTTGTTTTTAATTAATGGAATTAACACTGGATATTCCTTCAGATGAAGGCATCACTGTTATTTGTCATCATAAATCAACTGATGCACACAATTTAAAAAAGAATCTCGTAAGAACTGGACGAAAATAGCAGTAATGTAATCAGCTTGGAGTAACCAAGAGATTAAAAGATTGCATGACATTAAGAGAAACCTTGTACAAAGGGAGAGTGCGAAAATGTTTCCTTGCAAATCAGAGGCCCAGCACGAAAGAAAATAAATAAATCTAGAATAAAATAAATTTAAACTTTTTCTCCGATTTTTCTGGAATCCCCCCCTTTTTTCTTGTCTATTTAACATGGCACACACATCAGCTTTAATCTAGGGGCTGTGTTCCAAATCTTCTATACGTAGGTTTTTGAACCAATTTGAACCAACATATCATTTTTATTCTTTTAAAAATTGTCCAGCATCTCAGAACCTGAGTTCTGAGTTATTTCTTTCGCGTTGCAAGGCAAGGGGGTGATAAGAATACATTACAACTACTGAAAGATGAAGAAGTTTAAAATGACACCAACCCATTCGTAAGGCTGGTTTGCTTACCTTCTCTTGCACCTTCAGGCTTCGGGAAGCCAAACATTTGGCCTACGATCAAGGACAACACAGCTAACAGGCGGAGAAGCATCTTTCTGCCCATGGTTTAGGAGAAAATCCTGCTGCGGGGTTCCAGGGAAAAGCAGGATCTAGTGCAGATCAAAGGAGCACCCAACAAGGATGCTTCTCCTCTTTCTTTGTGTGATGACGTAGGTCTCTGGGCGGATTCAGCCAGTAGCTCTAAGTACCAGTTCAATGAATCTGGAGCTGTCCAGGGCTGCTGGTGCTGAAATACCCAGAGTCCCAGCTGCTCCTGGATCAAGCCACAGCTACTGGGAGGATGCTGGAGAGATTCCCAGTGACAGATCAGCCTCCTCCCTTTCCCCTCCTTTCCCTATCAATAGATGAGCTAGTTCCTCTTGGCAGATCCTAGCAGGGGTGGAGGAGAGAAGAGGGGAGGAGATCGGGGATGAGAAAGGGATGGAGGGGGCTGCGGATGCTGGAGCATGCGTGCAGTGCACCCATTCTCTTTCCAGCCCAGCCTCACTTGCTGGAAAGAACTACAGGAAAGCATTAAAGCCCAGTGTGAAAACATTCTTTTGTTTTCAAGTATGTTCCGCCCACAAAACAAATCTTGCTTCTAGAATCTAGACAGATGCACTTGCCCACCTTATTCTGAAAGAGAAGGGAGTGCACATCCTGGCTGGACACATGATACTGATCCTCTCTTGAAGTGAAGCCCAGGGCAAGCTGACATATATGATAAATGGCACTTTTACATACATGCATGCACACAGAAATGCTTCGATCCAAAATTACATGTATATGTTTATGCAGGAAAGGCAATTTATTCATGCTAAGAATTTGCCTCAGTGAATTTCACAGGGGCCCAGAGCGAGCTCAAAAGTCTCATTCTTGGTCTCCAAAACACTACAGGCAGTTCTCAATTTAAGACCACAACTGAGCCCCAAATTTCTGTTGCTAAGGGAGACAGTTGTTAAGTGAATTTTGCCCCATTTTATGGCCTTTCTTGCCATGGTTACTAAGTGAATCACTGTAGTTGTTAAGTTAGTAACATGTTTGCTAAGTGAATCCAGCTGCCCTCTTGACTTTGCTTGTCAAAAGTTTGCAAGAAGCAATCGCATGTAATACTACATGTAATACTACTACTACTACTACTACTACTAATAATAATAATAATAATATAATAATAAAATAAAAAAGTTGGAAGGGACCTTGGAGGTCTTCTAGTCCAACCCCCTGCTCAGGCAGGAAACCCTATACCATTTCAGACAAAGGGCTGTCCAGTCTCTTCTTAAGAAGAGACTGGACAGCCATTTCTGTAACTTCTGTAACTTCGAACAGTCACTAAATGAATTGTTATAAGTTGAGGACTATCTGTATTATCAGTTTCCATGTTCTTCTGACTTTTCACACATGCTGTCAACACCAAAAGTAAGGGATCCCCATTCTAGAGCAGGGGGGCCAATCTCTGATCCGTGGACCAGCACTAGGCCACAGCATGCCAGCAACTGGGCCGCGCAAACAAGCAAAGCCCCATCCATGGGATACATGAAGCACACGAAACCACACTCTCTCTGGTCTGTGGAAAAATCTTTCTCCACAGAACCGGTCCCTGGTGCCCAAAATGTTGGGGGGCCTGTGCTCCACTGGGCCAACTTCAAGAGAGGCACATAAAATAATTGTAGGCAAAACCCAATTGAGTGGATACCACAGGAACTACTTTATGGGTAGAAACCTGGAGTTCTTATGGTGTCTGTCAATGAAAGACTTGATCTATCTGCTCTTTGGCTTTAGTCATTCCTTGAAAAGTACTGAAATTTGCTGGGAAAGCCAGAATAATCGGCGTTGGGAAATGTTGTGGAAAATAACACCAAACCAAAACTCTTCTTTCAAAGGAGGAGAGAATGGAGGGCCCAGAAGGTTAGGAGAAAATTAAATCACACACTTACACATCAAGGATATTCTGGAATACATCAGCTAACGTTTGTTTATTTTAAGGCACTGGAAGGAAAGAATAGCCAGATGGTAGCTCAAACGCGCACACACCGTAATGCTGAATCACAGTAATGGAAACTCCTGCACTTAAGCTTCTATTACAGTGTTGGGCAAACAGGTTTTTCTGGGCAAAGATAGGCATAATTTAAAGCCAAGTGTAATGTTGACTTGTCTTGTGCCTTATGCTCATTACATTCTGCTCAGAATAGTCCTGCATGAAAGAGGTAGACGCATGTGACGTCAGCTCCACTTGGTACGCCAGACTAGGAAATGAGAAAAAGAGCCAGTTTAGTCTAGTCTAGTGGTTAAGATGCCGGTCTAGAAACTAGGAGATTGTGAGTTCTAGTCTTGGCTTAGGCATGAAAGCTGGCTTGGTAACTTAGGGCTAATCACCAGAAGATGGTGAGTTCTAGTCCCGCCTTAGGCATGAAAGCCTAGTGGATGTCTTTGAACCAATCACCAGGAGACAGTGAGTTCTAGTCCTGACTTGGAATGAAAGCCTGCTGGGTGACTTTGGGCCAGTCCCTCTCTCTCAGTCAAACCCACCTCACAGTATTGTTGCAGTGGGGAAAAGAGGAGGAACAAGTATTAGGTTTGTTCACCACCTTGTATTATTTATAATGTAATAAATGTGGGATAATAAATTTAATAAATGATACATCCACAGGAAGCCTAAAGCTGCTTTCAAAAGTAAGTGTAGGAACAGGATCTATGTCCACAGTTCTGATTTTGCTATGCTTCCTCCCAATAGTTCAGTGACTTAGGGGGGTGACAGCAATAGACTTCAACTATGGATAAATTAAGGGACACGGTGGCTCAGTGGGTTAGGACACTGAGCTTGTCGATCAGAAGGTTGGCAGTTTGGCGGGTCGAATCCCGAGTGCCGCGTAACAGAATGAGCGCCTGTTACTCGTCCCAGCTTCTGCCAACCTAGCAGTTCGAAAGCACGTAAAAATGCAAGTAGAAAAATAGGGACCACTACAGTGGGAAGGTAACAGCGTTCCGTGTGCCTTTGGCATCTAGTCATGCCGGCCACATGACCACGGAGACGTCCTCGGACAAGCGCTGGCTCTTCGGCTTTGAAACGGAGATGAGCACCGGCCCCTAGAGTTGGAAACGACTAGCACGCATGTGCGGGGGAACCTTTACCTTTACCTTATGGATAAATTGGTGAAGGAACTGTGGCTAAAATCCAGCTGAATAAATGTGGCCTTCTAGCTAAAGATTAAAGTCCTAAATAGTCTGTAGAAACTTAGAACTCTGTATTTAGATCAAGTCTGTCCAACCGTGGCAACTTTTAAGATCTGTGGATTTCAACTCCCAGACTTCCCCAGCCAGCATGAAAAATTCTGGGAGTTAAAAGTCCACAAGTCTTACAAGTTGCCAAAGTTTGGATATCCCTGATTTAGACTATCTTGTAAAAGGAAACAGATTATCTCCCACTTCTATGAAATGATTACTTTTTTGTGTTTGCATGATTAAGGATGTTCCAAAAGCTTTGAACTCTCCAAAGTTATTTTGGAAAGCTGTCTTTTGGTGCCATCTTCAGGCTTGCTTTTTATAGTATGTTTTTATTAAAAGTTTTTTTCCCCTTAATATGAAATACGAAAAAAGACAATGGAAAAAAGGGAAAGGAGATACAAGGAAGGGAACAAAAAAGAAATACAAAGCAGTGACTTGCGACTTTTAAAAGTGAAGTAAGACACATAACGATGTTACAGTATCAACTTCTTTGTTATACCAAATAGTAACTACTAACCATTTCTATAACAATAACTCTCATCAGGCTTCTCAGCATTTCTTGATCAGAAAAACTAATAATAAAGTGTTTCTACTTCACACAACCTTTCAATTGTCAAATACTTACTACAGTAGTCACATACAGGAGATAGGCAACCATGTAAATGCATTAAATAAATGAATAAAAATAAAGGCCCTGGGCACCAGCTCTTCCCCTGGCTGGGGATGATTGCTTGGGCAGTGGCATGTGTTTTATTTTTTTTTGGTACAGTATATCTTCTGCACTTTTATTGTAAGGTGCCTAGAGTCAGGTAAAACTGAGATAGGCACCTGTGGATGGATAGATGCAAGAAAGGAAGAAGAAAGAAAGAAAGAAAGAAAGAAAGAAAGAAAGAAAGAAAGAAAGAAAGAAAGAAAGAAAGAAAGAAAGTGGTAAGGAAGGAAGGAAGCAAGGAAGGAGAGGGGAGAAAGGAAGGAAGAAGGGTGGGTGGAAAGAAAGAGAGTGGGAGGGAGGGAGAAGAAAGAAAGAAAGAAAGAAAGAAAGAAAGAAAGAAAGAAAGAAAGAAAGAAAGAAAGGAAGGAAGAGGTAAGGAAGGAAGGAAGCAAGGAAGGAGAGGGGAGGAAGGAAGGAAGAAGGGTGGGTGGAAAGAAAGAGAGTGGGAGGGAGGGAGAAGAAAGAAAGAAAGAAAGAAAGAAAGAAAGAAAGAAAGAAAGAAAGAAAGAAAGGGAAGGAAGGAAGAAAGGAAGGAAGGAGAGGGGAGGAAGGAAAAGGCTCTTGGCGGGCAACTGGAGAAGGACGATGGGACTTGTAGTTCCCCAGACCCCTGCCCCTCTCCTCCCTTCCCTTCCGGGCTTCAGAGGTCCCCGGCGGGCCGCGTCTCCTAAGGCGCTTCCCCCGGGGACGGCCGAAGGCTGCCAGGCCCCGGCTGCGGGACTACCCCTCCCATGCGTCTCGGCGGGAGGCGGGACGCGCCGGGCCAGGCCTCGCCCGCCCGGAAATGAGCGCTGAGGCGGCGGCCGGGGGCCGAGGCCGGCGTCGGGCCTGCTCTTCCGGGATGCGGCGGCGGCGGCGGTGCGGGCATGAGCGACGTGGTGGAGCGGACGCTGAGCGCCTTGCCCGGCTGGCTGGGGCAGCAGGGCGAGCCCGCGGCGGCGCCCGGCGCTGGAGGAGTCCCGGCGCGGCCCGGCCGGAGCGCCGCCACCTCGCGCCTGGGCGGGCTGATCCGCAGCATCACCGCGCTCGCCTCCAAGCACGTAAGGCCGGCGGGGAAGGAGGCAGGCAGGCCTCGGGGCGCCCGGGAGCGCCGGGTAGGGGAAGGAGGGGGCACGTGCGCGCGCCTGCCATCAGGAAGCCCGGGAGGGAGCGGTGCGCGTGCCCCCGCTGCGGGGGGAGGGGGCAGAAGTGTCCGTGCGCGCAGGCTGCTTCTCCCTCCCTCCCTCCCCCTTTTCTCTCTCTCCCTCCCTCCCCTTTTCTTTCTCTCTCTCTCTCTCCCTCTTTTCTTTCTTTCTCTCTCCCTCCCTCCCCTTTTCTTTCTCTCTCTCCCTCCCTCCCCTTTTTCTCCCTCCCCCTTTTCTCTCTCTACCTTTCCCTTTTCTTTCTCTCTCTCTCCCTCCCTCTTTTCTTTCTTTCTCTCTCCCTCCCCTTTTCTTTCTCTGTCTCTCTCTCCTTTCTTTCCCTCCCCCTTTTCTTTCTCTCTCTCTCTCCCTCCCTCCCCTTTTTCTCCCTCCCCCTTTCTCTCTCTACCTTTCCCTTTTCTTTCTCTCTCCCTCCCTCTTTTCTTTCTTTCTCTCTCCCTCCCCTTTTCTTTCTCTGTCTCTCTCTCCTTTCTTTCCCTCCCCCTTTTCTTTCTCTCTCTCTCTCCCTCCCTCCCCTTTTTCTCCCTCCCCCTTTCTCTCTCTCCCTTTCCCTTTTCTTTCTCTCTCCCTCCCTCTTTTCTTTCTTTCTCTCTCCCTCCCCTTTTCTTTCTCTGTCTCTCTCTCCTTTCTTTCCCTCCCCCTTTTCTCTCTCTCTCTCTCTCCCTCCCTCCCCTTTTTCTCCCTCCCCCTTTCTCTCTCTCCCTTTCCCTTTTCTTTCTCTCTCTCTCTCCCTCCCTCCCCTTTTTCTCCCTCCCCCTTTTCTCTCTCTACCTTTCCCTTTTCTTTCTCTCTCTCTCCCTCCCTCCCCTTTTCTTTCTCTCTCTCTCCTTTCTCTCTTTCCCTCCCCCTTTTCTTTCTCTCTCTCTCCCTCCCTCCCCTTTTTTCTTCCTCCCTCCCTCCCTCTTTTCTTTCTGTCTCCCTCTCTCCCCTTTTCTTTTTCTCTCTCTCTCCTTTTGCAAGGTGCCTCCAGCCTCAGTGGCATGCCCGAGAGTTCCCTGGGCATGTGCAGAGTTCCCCTCCTTCTGCTTCCTCTATGTAGCCAGGGTTGCCATGCCTTACTGTGTAGAGTACTTGTATCTGCTCCCCCCCACCACACCTCGTGTTCCCCATTTTTCCTTCCCCACCCTGAATGAAAGAGGGAGGTTATTGTCTTCTTTCCTGACTGCTTTTTAAGATCTCAGAATGTGCAAAGTGAAAATAAGTGTCAGGACCCACCCCAATCCACGTCTTAGGAAGACAAAAACTCTTGGAGTCAGTTCTAGTCCAAAAGGAATTTTTACTAGGACATGTTTGGTTGTGGAAATAGAAGACAGGACCTGGTCTTGTTTTACAAATTGAAACTTTATAAAGGGTTCCCGGTTCAACCCCCCTTCCCTCAACCCCATTTGGTCAGCCCCCCATCCTTCTACTTCGTGTCATCCCTTTCGTGGGGAAAAAAAAGGAACTTCGAATCTTTAGGGTTATTGCCTTCTTCCTCTCCAGAATTAAAAGAAAACACAAGCCAGATTTCTTCTTCTCTAACCCTCCCTTTTGTTCCCCCAGTTCAAAAGGTTTCCCTTGGTCTTTGAAATAACCTAAGGCAGGCTGAATCCACATGCGCTCCTCCTTCCTGGGGAGATGGCAGAATCCATGGGAGGGGGGAGAATAATGTTTTAAACATACATTTATGAATGTGATATAAATGGATTCTGACAATAAGGTAAGAATCACAAAATGTGAAGTGCTTTTATAGAAATAGTGTTTAGCTCATTTCCAGGGGTTCTTTTTTTTTAAGCAATGTTTTCAATTTTATACACTGCTAGGAAGAAGAAAAACTTATTCACCAGGAATTAAATAATTTAAAAGCCACTGTTTCTGCACCAACTACAACTCTGGTAGGTCTTAAAGATGAAATAAAATATAATTCCTAATGTTCTATCTACTAGCCAGTGCTGATAGTTCATAACTTGTTGTAATATTTAGATTTTAAACAATTATTTTTTATATCCCACTCTCCTTATGCTGGTCTATGACCGTAATAAAGATTTGATTGAGGTGAGATATAAATTAACTAATAAAGATACCAAATTGTTTTTAAAGACATTTTATTTTTTGCACTTCAGAAATTGATGAAGGAATGTATGGTGAGGATGGTCTATTGTGAGATGCTGGGCTATGAAGCCTCTTTTGGATACATCCATGCCATTAAGCTCGCACAGCAAGGCAATCTTTTTGAGAAAAGAGTTGGTAGGTATTTTCATTAATTATGTGTTTCTTCATCTTCAAGTCCATAAATCATAACGCATTTGCGTTCTTTATGTTGGTAAAACAGGCTTTTGGCCTGGTATCTCCCAAACCTTTACAGTATTCAAGTCAATGAGCTTCTTGGAGAGATGTATGTAGGTAAAATGAGGACCCAGATTGTTGGGGGCAATAAGCTGACTTTGTAATAATGCCGCTTGGGGGGGGGGGGCGAAAGCCCTAATAAGCAGGCATATACATAGAATGAAGGCTATTGCTAAGCACATTGGTTTGTGCTTAAATTGTAAGCCGCCCTGAGTCTTCGGAGAAGGGCGGGATATAAATGGGATTAAATAAATGTATGTCATTCTTGCTATAAATTGATCTGAACTTGTAGAATATATTTGGAAACTATTTGATGTCTTAATGCAGAATATTTCCCCCCACACTTTTTTTTAGGTTATTTGGCAATTTCTTTATTTCTGCATGAAAATCATGAGTTGCTGGTTCTGCTGGTGAACACAGTGGTGAAGGTATGGTTTTGCAAAGTATGCTTTAAAGCGTAATTTTTTGAGCTGACTTGATCCACCAGGCTTAAGGGAAAGCAGAATGCTTGCTAAATGTTTTCCTGTGGAGGAGAAAAATGGAATATTTTAAGATCTGCTGGGGTTCCTTTCTGCCTAACTACAAGTTAATGATTTGTGTGAATCATAGCAACGAGAGCTTGTCAGCAGACACACATGCACACACAAATTGCACTCAATACCTTTCAAGTCTGCCCTTTCATTGGTAGTGGGATTTACCAAAGGCCAATCTTTTTTTTTTAACTTACTAGAAAGCAACAACAGTTATAGTTTGAATATAAACTCTCTTTGATCACTGCACTGTTTTCTTGCAAACATTGCAAGTTAGTTTAGAATGTTTCTCAAGCTTCATTCTTCCAAGTCGGTAACCCATATAAACTGGCTGCACAGTTACCATAACGAGATAATGTCTGTTTTATCTGCCTGCTGAATGTCTGGTGATTGACATTTATCCAGCCAGTGAAAATGTGGAGAGGTTTAGTGCAGGGGTCTTCAAACTTGGCCCTTTTATGACTTGTGGACTTCAACTCCCAGAATTCCTCAGCCAGGCATGCGTGCCTGGCTGAGGAATTCTGGGAGTTGAAGTCCACAAGTCATAAAAGGGCCAAGTTTGAAGATGCCTGGTTTAGTGGATGACTGAGTGTTGTGCGATGTTATTAATGTTGGGAGATATGAAAATGAAGAAGGGAAGGACATGAGATGAGGTGGTGGGTTGGTCAGCAAGTTGCCTGGAGGAGAGAAGTGAAAAGAAGATTTCCCCCAGATAGCAAGAAAGGTTGTAGAATGGGGCAAAACTCACTTAACACCTCTCTCGCCTAGATACAGAAGTTTTGGGCTCAGGGTTGACTGTAAGACGAGGACTGTCTGTAGTCAGCCCATTTAACAAAATCCTTCCCCTCTTCGTGGCAGGATTTGCAGAGCACGAACCTCATGGAGGTGTGTATGGCCCTCACAGCGGCCAGCCAGCTTTTCCCTCAAGAAATGATTCCAGCTGTGCTTCCGCTCATAGAAGACAAACTCCAGCATTCTAAGTACGTGCTAGGCCTTGGCTCCATTTGTTGGGAAAGATCTAGTTTATAAGAGATCAAGTGTATTGCAGTAGGGCGAAGCCAGAACTGAAAGGTGTCCGTCCAAATCCCTAAGTTCTACTCTTCCCTTCCATAACTATTTTTCATTGCTCTCCCCCGCCCTCCCAGTGTAACAAATCCAGTTCTAGCAATATGTTTTCCTAACGGTCAGTTCAAGCACAATTTAGCCCCCTTCTCCTTCCAGCTGGGTGACCTTGAGGCAGCGTCTTGAGGAGATGCAGCATTTACTTCCGTTTCCCAACATTCCTCCCTTCATTTCCCCTCTCCCCAGTTCATGACCGTCTGTGACCGCAGTGAAGCACAAGCAAGCATAGGATGGTAGCTGACTGTATTGTATGAAGCTTGTGAGAAGGCTTCTGTAAACACAGAGATCAGGGTCAGCCTGGTAGTAAGAGCCGAGCTCAACTCAATCTGATTCTTTTTTTTTAGGGAAATTATTCGGAGAAAAGCCATCCAGGCACTCTACAAGTTCTACTTAATTGCACCTAATCAAGTCCAGCACATTCACGACAAATTCCGGAGGGCACTTTGTGACAGAGATGTGGGTGTCATGGCGGCGTCTTTGCACATCTACCTGCAGATGGTGAAGGTGGGATTCTGAAGCTTCTTGGGCTGTTAATTTTGACAGCACATATTCCGCGACAGAAGTTTAACCGAATGTAAACAAGAATGGCTTTCATCCGTACTATGAATGACTCAGCGAGTCAAATATAAATATTTAGAGCAGGGGTCTTCAAACTTGGCCCTTTTATGACTTGTGGACTTCAACTCCCAGAATTCCTCAGCCAGGCATGCTGGCTGAGGAATTCTGGGAGTTGAAGTCCACAAGTCATAAAAGGGCCAAGTTTGAAGACCCCTGATTTAGAGTGTGGTTTTTAAGAGGAAAGGGAACTGATTGAAGATTGAAATCAAAACACATTTTACATGCCTACAAATATTGTACGTGAGTCAGAGTAGAACAAAGGGAGGGTTGGAAAATAATATTTATCTGTAATACTTTTAGTACCTTTTTTTAACTTTCATTACGGTATTTTTAATAACAGATTGTGGGGATTTGGGCATTTAGCTTGGAGATTCCAATCCTTTTTCGCACTGCTAATTCAATATTTTATATGGTTTCTTCTCATAACTGTACAGTTCAGTAATTGTTTTGGGCACTTAACTATATTTCAGTGTCAAGTAATATTACAAGGTCCAATATTCTCTTCAATGACAAAGGAGCTTGCTGTAATAGAACATGTGCCCCCAAAATAAAATTGTAATAATGTGGGCAAGAGAGAGACAATTGGAGTCTTAAAATATTGTCTCAATCTTATCCTTAAAATCTGATTAAATCTCATGTAACAATACTGGATTCTTGTAAGGTCCGACAGCTCTGAAATTTCAGTCCTTTTTCAAACTGACATTTGCTTCTTTTAAAAAAGTAGATTCTCTAGATGACTCTTAAGGGCAGTATAGAATTCATACCACTGATTTAGACAGTGCTTCTAAAGAGACCCCCTTAGAGATACGCATACTTGCTGATCACAGTGTGTTCGTTCTGTGTTTTGCGTTTAACATCAGTTGCCTTCCGGTGTGAGAAATTGTTAAAACATTAGCTTTCGCGTGAAAAGAACAGGGAAAATGGAGATGAAATATCATGAATTGTGTTGACTGTCCATTTATTCTTAATTGTGTGTGTTGTATTTTTGTCTAGGAAGATTCCTCGGAATATAAGGATTTAACAAGCAGCTTTGTAACCATTCTGAAGCAGGTGGTTGGAGGAAAGCTACCTGCAGATTATAACTATCACAACACTCCAGCCCCTTGGTTGCAAATCCAGCTTTTAAGAATATTGCGGCTACTTGGAAAAGATGATCCAAGGTAAATTCTCACAATTTCGATATGGAAAGCGAGGGGGGGGGGGAAAGTATTATTTGCAATACAGTTTTGCAGGTATGAACAATTTGCACGCCAAATCATTGTTCAGAGTTATCGAACGGTTTAAGTCTGATAAAGGGCTAGGGAATGACATAAGTCTCCCTTTTTTTTTAAAAAAGTGATTTTTTTCCTCCTCCTGTGTCAGGACCAGTGAATTAATGTATGAAGTTTTGGATGAATCTTTAAGGAGAGCAGAAATCAATCACAACATTACCTATGGTAGGTGAAGTAAGATTATCTAACATAAGAAGAACAAAATGTATAATACAGATAGTGCTTGGCTTACAACAACTCGTCTAGTGACCGTTTAAAGTTACAGTGGCGCTGACAAAAGTGACTTACAGCATGATTGGCTTTCACACGATCGTTCCAGCATTCCCTGTGGTCACGTGATCAAAATTCAGAGGCTTGGAAACTGACCGGTATTCATGACGGTTGCAGTGTGCCAGGGTCACGTGATCCCCTTTGGCGACCTGGTGACAAGCCGAGTCAATGGGGGAAGTCAGATCCACTTAACAACCGTGTGACTAACTTAACGACTGCAGTGATTCACTTAACAGCCGTGGCAAGAAAGGTCGTAAAGTGGGGCAAAACTCATTTAACAAATGTCTTGCTTAGCAACAGATATTTTGGCCTCAATGGTGGTTGTAAGCTGAGGACTCCCTGTACTAGGTATTCCTGCTGGTGGCAGAGACCGTTCTTGATAGAATATTGACATATGTGCTCTAATGCAGAGTTCCCCAACCTTTCTGTCAATATTGGGGAGAGGGGGGGAAAAGAGGGGATGGCCTTGTGGGAGGGCAGGGCATGCTTGCATGTGTGCACACCAGCATCCATTGTTCGCTTGCATGGGGCTGCGAGTGCCCGTGACATTCACACCAAATGGGGCCGCAAGCCCCCATGACACTCGCCCAAGTGGGGCCGTGACCCCCTGCCACGCTTGCCAAGTGGGGCCGTCAGCCCCCACAAATAGGGCTCCATGCGCCCATGACACTTGCATGAGTGGGGCTGTACGCACACACATGCACCAACCATCTACTCGTGCAGCCTGGTTGCAAATAGGCCACGGACTGGTAGTGTGCCGCAGCCCACAGGTTGGGGACCCCTGCTCTAATGCACTACGAATGCTTTCCTGCCTCGTTGTCAGCTGCTTGGATCTGTTTTTAATATTCCTGCACCGTCATTTGATTTGTTTTTTTAATGCATCGGATCTCCCACATTCTCTTTGCTTTTCCTGCAGCGATCCTGTTTGAATGTGTCCACACCATTTACACAATTCACCCCAGATCTGATCTGCTCGAGAAGGCCGCCAAATGTATTGGGAAATTTGTCTTGTCTCCTAAAATTAATTTGAAATATTTGGGTGAGTTCTCTCATTTTCTCCCCCCCCCACACCTCTAACGGAATAAATGCTGAATGCCTATAGTTTCATTTTTTCCAACTTTCTCTTTTCTTTTTCCCCCCCCCTCCCTAGGACTAAAGGCTTTAACATATGTTGTCCAGCAAGATCCCAACCTTGCACTGCAACACCAGATCACAGTAATTGAGTGTCTGGAGCATCCTGATCCCATCATTAAAAGAGAGGTAATAAAAACCCAAGTTATCATTTTTGTTAGCAAAGTAATACATAAGTGCAGGCAGTCCTCACTTAATGGCCGCGGTCGAGCCCAAAACGTCTCTTGGTAAAGGGAGACATTTGTTAAGAGTTTTGTCCCATTTTATTGTCATGCTTGTCAAGTCAATCACCGCAGTTGTTAAGTTAGTAACAGGGTTGTTAAATGGATCTGGCTTCCCCATTGGCTTGGCTGATCAGAAGGTTCCACAAGCTGACTCAGGGACCCAGCAGCCGTCATAAATATGAATCCGCTGCCAGGCGTCTGAATTTTGATCACGTGACCACGGGGTTGCGGTAATGGTCGCAAGTGTGATAAAATGGTCGTAAGTCATTTTTCCCCCAGTGCCGTTGTAACTTAGAATGGTCACTAAACCAACTGTTGTAAGATAAGGCCTACCTGTAATTGCATTTCTTCGATTATTGCACTAACTCAGACATGTCAAACACAAGGCCCGGGGGCCGGATCCGGCCCGCGAAGTGGTTTCATGCGGCCCGCGAAGCCATCCTGGAAACAGGGAGGGAACGGCCCCCACTGCCTTGGCCCTGGCCCAGAGACCCTCCTCCTGCCAGAGACCCTCAGATCTGTCCCATTCCTGCCCAGGCCCCCACAGGCACCCTTGATGAGAACGATGTAGAGCTGGCGACGCCCACCCAGTAGGCCATACACACTCTAGCCACGCCCACCCAGTAGGCCACGCCCACCCTGGCCACACCCACCCGGCCCCTTGAGGGCAACCGCAATGCTGATGCGGCCCTCAATGAAATTGAGTTTGACACCCCTGCGTCCCTAAACTGAACGCAGCATATGTTTTATCTTCCTTCTGTTTCACTCGAGTGACATTTATTAAACCTTTATCCACTCCGCCGTCTCCTTCAGACCTTGGAACTTCTGTACCGAATAACCAACGAACAAAACGTCACTGTCATTGTACAGAAGATGCTCGACTACATAAATCAAAGCAAAGAGGAGTATACCATCATCAACATTTCTGGGAAAATAGCAGAATTAGCTGAAAAATATCCTTTTATTTGCTGCGTGTGCCTGCTCCTATTAGGTGAACTTCTGTATTTCTCCGAGTGCTTTAATTGTCGGTGTGGATAGAATCATTTGGATGGTTGTTCCATTTTATTGCATTTTATTGCATTTTTGTTTTTTTTTTAAAAGGATCTGCCTTGCGGTCACCTAAAGTTAGCCAGGTTGATTGTATCAAGATCAAACTTTTGCTCACAACTGAGTCACGTTACATCAGAGCTGCACAATCCGGATCGTGCCTTTGAAACTGCATTCCTGGCATCTGAAAACCATGGAAATCTCAGCAAATATATGTACTTCTTACTGAACAACCACAACTGGGACTGGCAACTTTGCCACTAAGGGAGACATCCTGTGACTTGTGATTTTACTGCTGGCTTTTCCACTGCTTTTCAGAAGCCAGCTGTGGCGCTTGCAAATGGCATTTGTGATGGCAGGAACACTGCGATGGTTGTACATGGGAGAACTTGTCATAAAGTTACTTTTTTCAGTGTGGTTGTAACTGAACAGTGGCTAAACTGGACCGTCATTAAGCCAGGACTGCTTGTAATAGGTACAGACTTGTGTGAATGAACGGCTTGCTATCATTTCAGGTCCTTGAACACTTTAACAAATGCTTCCCCCTCTTTGCACGCAAGTAACTTCAATAAAGACATTTATTATTTGGACTCTGTAATAGAACACTTAATGCTGTCTTGAAGGAACCATTGTGTCCTTTCCTTAATGTCCCTGGCACATATGCTCCAAACAATGAATGGTTCATCCAGACGATGAATGCCGTGTTTTCTGTAGGAGGAGATAAAATGCACCCCGACGTTCTGAACAATTTCTTGAGACTTCTTGCGGAAGGTGAGCAAACTGGAGGGTGAGAATAATGCAATCCTCTTATTAAATGATAGTAATAATGAAAGAATAGCTATTTCCATCAGTTAAAAAAAACCTCTCTTTTTCTTAGGCTTTGAAGATGAGAAGGAAGACATTCAGTTGCGATTTCATGCCGTCCAATCTTACCTATCCTTATTAGAGGACAAAAATGCAGTTTATCCACAGAAATTTCTTCAAGTTATGAGTTGGGTAAGGAAAAAAAAAAGGGACACGGTGGCTCAGTAGGTTAGGACGCTGAGCCTGTCGATCAGAAGGTCGGCAGTTTGGCGGGTCGAATCCCGAGTGCCACGTAACAGATTGAGCGCCTGTTACTCGTCCCAGCTTCTGCCAACCTAGCAGTTCGAAAGCACGTAAAAATGCAAGTAGAAAAATAGGGACCACTGTGGTGGGAAGGTAACAGCGTTCCGTGCGCCTCTGGCGTCTAGTCATGTTGGCCACATGACCACGGAGACGTCCTCGGACAAGCGCTGGCTCTTCGGCTTTGAAACGGAGATGAGCACCGGCCCCTAGAGTCGGAAACGACTAGCATGCATGTGCGGGGGAACCTTTACCTTTACCTTTAAGGAAAAAAAATAGTATTTAAAGAATGAAAGATGAGACTATTTTAACATTAGTGAAATCTAAGTATAGACAGGTAATTAAACCTTGGAGGACTGAATTGCAACTGTACACAAGTCCAGATGGATTTAGAATATTTTGAAGGAATTATTATGTATTATTATTATTACTTAGTATTAATATTAGTCATCATAAGGATGACTCTCTTGATTGTGTGATTCAGTTGGAATTTTAGTTATGAGATCATTATCACTGCTTCATATAACTGTTACCTAAAAAATTCAGTTTGGGTTCCAAAAATCCCAATTCTATGCATTGCTTCTTTTCATGTGCCTATATACATAACTCCAACAAAAAGCCGCCTTTTCAACATCAAATTTAAAACATTTTTATGACTTTCAATTAAGATCTTATTAAAGTCAAATTTTGAGTAGATACAAACAAAGCTACCGGTAATTATCTGGCAGTAATAAGTGAATATTTTTTTAACTGCAAACTTTCTTTAGAATTTGGAAAAGGTAAAAACAGTTTTGGAAGGGGCTTCTGATTTTGCTCCTCTTTTTTCATTCTTTGACCATTATTTTTTAAGTGTGAGGATAAATATTCAGTATAAAGAATAATTCATTATAAGAGACAACAAGATAGAGTTGGAATGAGAACCAAGTGAAGATGAAAACCTTATTATTACTGAAATTTTGGCTTTAAAGGTCTCATGTCCTTTCCTTTATAAAATATTTGTCTCACTGAAAAACTTTTTAAGAAATATATTCTTCCTGAATATTTCTGTTTCGTGTAATAGAAGATGAAGGTTGTCAGCGTTGCTCTTACATTCAGTTTAACAGTTTCTTAAACTAGAGAAAATCCAAACTAGAATTTACAATCTTGTGCTTGACTAATCGTGACATTTTCATTTTTTCCTGGCAGGTATTGGGAGAGTACAGTTACCTCCTGCAAAACGTGGATCCTGAAGTTGTTTTAGCAAGCTTGTATCAGATCCTTAAAAGCAACGCCACTTCTGAAACCAAAGCTTGGATCATGGCTGCAATTTCTAAAACAGCTTCCCGTACAACCAGCTCAAAGACGGTGGAAAAACTTCTCTTGGAATTCAGCGCATCTTTGGATACCAGCATGAGGCAGCAGGCGTTTGAATTAAAATACCTTTATGAAAATAAGGAATTGATGAAGAGATTGTTTCCACCTGATGCCAGCTGTAAAAATGTTGTGGTGAGTCCTTGTTACTGCAAGGTGCAATGGTACGTGAGAATGACTTTAGGTGCAGGAAGAAGAGCTGCAGACGGAGCAGTGGTCAGACAAAGGCAACTGAGTCTACAGTTGTTATTGGGCTGTGGCAAAGTTTCAGAAGGGACCCACCCCCCTATGTTTCTTAGACTGAAATGCAAGGGTGGGGGGGAGAGATGGGGGGGGGGCTCTGTGAATTGCAACCTTACAATAAAGACAGAACACATATATGTTGCATAGAGTATGTTTAAATGTGTGTTATGTATGTGTACACTTGTGAGAGCAAGCAGCTAAATTTCATTTTTAATGCGTGCCATGGTGCCCAGAGTAATAAAAAAAAATGACAATAAAGGTTATTTTATCTAATCTAATGCGAAATTTTGTTTCAAAATAATATTTTCAGTAAAGTGATACCTGCACTATAAGCCATTAATTTATTATCCGATGGATTTTTTTTTATAACAGCTTTGGCTTTCTCGTTTCTACAAAGTCATCTTTTGTCCTTTTCTCTCCTTGTTTTAAACACTTTTGTCCACTTCTAACAATTGACAGTTCGGCTATAAATTGTGATTTTGCAATCTAATCTAATAGTCCTGAGGGTATTGTCTGACTACGTTGACGGTACAGGTAATCCTTGACTTACAGCAGTTCGTTTAGTGACCTTCAAAGTCACAATGGCAGTAAAACAAGGGTCTTATGACCATTTTTCACAGTTACCGCCTGTCCAGCCTCTCCACGATTACGCGATCAAAATTCAGACCTTTGGCAACTGGTTCGTATTTATGACGGTTGCTGCGTCCTGGGATCACGTGATCCCCTTTGGCGACCTTCCGACAAGCAAAGTCAATGGGGAAGCCAGATTCACTTAACAATCGGGTCACTTAACTTATCAGCTACAATGACCCACTTAACAACGGAGGCAAGAAAGGTCGCAAAATGGGGCAAAATTCACTTATCAAATGTCTCGCTTAACGACAGAACAGAAATTTCGGGCTCAGTGATTGTCGTTAAGTCGAGGATAACCTGTATGTGTATCCTTGCTGCTTGTTTCTTGAGAATTAAGGGCTTCCGATGAAAGAGGAGGCCTGTGTTTTTAAAATTTGCTCTATAAATAAAAGATCTAGACGAGCCATTTTACTTGGAACTGTGCAGACTGTTCTGTGGACATTGTTATTGTTTTCCATAATAATAAAACCTAATGTCTAGGCTTATCCACTTAGCCCAGTACTTGGTGAGGACATCTGATTCCAATTAGATTCTTGCAAGAAGCTCAGTGTACCTTTATAGTGCCAGAGCTGCATGTGGTGAACGAGCGACAGGGATCTGGCATGCCTGTCGGTCTGCTGGAGAAAAAAATAAAATGAAATCCAGAAGGATGCTTCCTTTAAAAAATGTCCTAACCGAATAACCATCTTTAATCTGTCTCTGATTCAATACAGGTAGATGCTTCTTTGTCTTTCTTAGACGGCTTTGTGGCTGAAGGACTGGACCGGGGTGCGTTGCCGTACAAACCTCATCACCAAAGACAGGAAGAGAAACTGTCCCAGGAAAAAGGTCATTGCTTTCTAATAAATGAAGATGACATATTGCTTCCTTAACTAATTCCCAATTGCTTCCTAACGGAACAGTTAAGCAGTGGAGCAGAAGTTGCCTTCAGAAATTGTGGGTGCTCCATCACTGGAGGCTTTTAAGAAGAGAACGGACAGACCCTTGTCTGAAATGGTGTAGGTCCTCCTGCTTGAGCAGGGGGTTGGACTAGAAGACCTCCAAGGTCCCTTCCAGCTGTATTCTGGTTGATTGATTGCTTAACTGAATACTTTCCCCAAGTTTCGCAGCAGATATTATGTTCTGGCTTGACATCCATATCAGATTTAGAGATGGGTAAAAGCTTGCAATTATCCATGTTTTGCCATGAACCAAAACACCACCCATTTCAAGAATTATCTGTAAGGCCTAGAAGGGCCGCTAAATGTGCCACATTCTTGTCGAAAACTTCCTGTCGTCCGTGGAACTGCCCGTCCTTTTTGTGATCTGGATTACGGGTAGTGTTGGATTCACCACCACAGTTAGGACTGGGAAATTTGCCATTAAGTGGTGCAGTCACTAAGTGAGGCTTCAGGGGACCATCCCTGATTGTATGACCTATTTGTTGCTGTCGGGAAGTTAATTCCTGGGGTACTGAAGCGAGACGTCACATGATTGTGATGGAAAGCAGAGCCCTGGTGGCGCAGTGATCTGAATGCTGTATTACTGTCTTAACTGCCCACAGCCTGGCGTTCGATCTTGACGGGGCTCAAGGTTGACTTAGCCTTCCGTCCTGCTGAGATTGGTCAAATGAGGACCTAGATTGTCGGGGGCAAGATGCAAATAATGCTTCTACATTGTAGATCACCCAGAGAGTGCTGCAAAGCACTATGGGACAGTACTTAAGCTTAACTACTATTGCTATTGTCATTTTATTTTTGCCATTTTTGCCTTCGGGCTTCGTCCTCGATTTTGCTTGTTGGTAGACCACTGGGAAGGTTGCAAATGGGGATCATGTGATCCCAGGACGGTGTAACAGTCATGAATGCAAGGTGGTTACCAAACACCCAGTTTGCGATTTTTTGACCACCAGGATGCTACACCTTTCTAAATATGTGGGCCAGTTGTAAGTTTCTTTATCAGCATCGTCGTAACTTTGAACGGCTGCTACATGAATGGTCGTAAGGCCTTGTATCCCTTGTACCCTGGCCTTGATGATTGTTATTTCTCTTTGCAGCTTTGAACTTTGAACCCTACAGGGAATCCCTTTCTCGGAGCTTCCCTGTATCCAGAATTGCTGGCAGGCAGTCTCCAACCGGACTTTCTCTGGGCTCGGATAATAGTGTTGAGACTGGACAGAAAGAGTAAGTGTCTTTGTCTCTTCAGCAAGAGCTTCTAAAACGCTCTTGAGCTGCCTTCCGTTCATTCCTTGCTACATAACTGTTTGACCAACAAAACAGTCACTTCTGTCAAAGTCAGGGCAAAGGGAAATGCGATGCTATCGCTCATACTAAATTCTGAAGCGAGTGGGAGACCAAGCAGTTCTTGACATGCCTTGGTGACACCTTTGCCATACAAAAGGTGTAAGGGACAACTAGAAGGACATCTGCAGTGGACTTAATTCTTACAGGGTTGAAATGGTTGAGGGAACGGAAGCTATAGGAACTCTGGGGGAACAGGGAGAATGATTACTTAGTGGAACCGGTTTCGCACAAACAAGCCAAGCCCCATCCACGGGATGCAGGCAGCCCATCAAATCACACACTCTCCAGTCCGTGGAAAAATCTCTCTCCACGGAACTGGTCCCTAGTAGCCAAAAGGTTGGGGACCTCTGAACTAGAAGACCTGCAAGGTCCCTGCAAGGATTCTATGATTCTAACCACTATCACCTCTTTAGGAACAACAGTCTGAAGCTTGAGGGCGTAAAGAAATTGTGGAGCAAAGAAGGCTACCTGCCCCAGAAGAAAAGCCCAGAAGAACGAGAAGAGAAAACCTCCCAGGCTGCTCTTCAGGGCGGCCCATCAGTAGAGACGGTGGCCAGCACTTTCCCGTTGCAACCTAAGGAAGAAACGACGGAGGTCCCAGAAGGGACCAAAGAGAAGCAGCGGCTGGCTTCAGCGCTCTTTGTCGGGCTAGGAACACAAAGCAGCACCAGTCTGGTAGGATGGCTCAGTTGTTGTTATTTACTCATTTCTATCCTGCCTTTATTACTTTGACAAAGAAGTATTTGTTTATAAATAAATATAAATAATACTCCGTCCTATTTTCATCCCTGGGCTAAGTGAGAAGAGGGACTGTCCAGCCAACTTTCACGGGTAAGGCGGGACTAGAACTCCCAGACTCCTGGTGATTGACCCAAGGTCACCCAGCTGGCTTTTCATGGCTAAGATGGGATTAGAACTCCCCAGGCTCATAGTGGATTGGCCCAAAGTCACCCAGTTGGCTTTCATGTTAAGGCGGGACTAGGAATCCCAGACTCTTAGTGATTGGCTCAGCTGGTTTAAAGCCGAAAGGGAAACCTGGAACTCACAGTCTCTTGGTGATTGGCCCAGAGTCACCCAGCTGGCTTTTATGGGTAAGGCAGGACTTGAACTCACAGTCTCCCGCTTTTTAGACTGGCACCTTAGCCACTAGACCAGGGGTAGGCAACCTTGGCTCTTTTATGACTCACGGACTTCAGTTCAGGAATTTTGGGAGTTGAAGTCCACGAGCCATAAAAGAGCCAAGGTTGCCTACCCCTGCACTAGACCAAACTGGCTCTAAATTGAAGCTTTAATGTGCATGGTACATTTTTAGGATTCCCTCCCCTTCTTAGCTCCTATTGCTTTGGTTGAGATGGCCCATTCCAATTTCCGCTTTCATTTTAATCCTGCTTTCCTATCTCACTCTCTTTCCTTTCTTTTTAAGATGGGCAAAACAGACTCCCCAGCCCAGAAGTTTACAAGGAAATTGAAAATGAACGAAGCCTTCCCTAATGAGAGTTCATCGTCTATGGAGAGCTCGACTACCACTTCCCTATTTCCGGAAGCGTTAAGTGGAAAGAAGGACCTTTTTCTAAACAATGGGCATCTCAAATTCAGGAAAGCTTCCTTAAATTCTGCTGAAATGCCTGAATCCAAAACGGTGCTCGATCGCTCCCATTCATTGCCGGAAGGTGGTTTGAATGAAAAGTCCCCGGATGACCAATTGTCACCATCTTCTTTATTTACCTACGGTCACATGGACGTTTTTCATCCTTCCCCAAGTTCTCCCACTATAATTCAAAAGCAACTTTCTCAACTAACTCCTCGTCTACCAGACGAAGCAAGCCAGCATCCTCATTCAGACATTTCAGAGCTCTGCGGCAATGAATCCCTGCTTGTATATTTTTCTAAGGTCTGGAAAGAGGACAGTTTTCTGGTTTTTTTATTTCTCGCCAATAAAAGCCCTTCCGTTCTGAAAGACGTCAGTCTGGAATTCCAGCACTCTGAACATTTTAAGGTAACCATTTTAGCACGATTTCTGCTATGGTGGTACTGGCTCGGTGGTGATCCAGCAAAGCCTCTTTTAACCCGTGTTGTTGTTTTTTTCCTTCTTTCTTCTTTTACATTGAAGATGGTGGAAAGTCTTGACTGCCAACTTGCTGTGATAGAAAGTAAAAATATAGAAAGCTTCCAGATGTATGTAGAGATGGAGAAACCCCGTTCTTCAGGAAAAATCTTTGGTTGCATCAGTTATCCATTAGAATCAGATGTGCATCTCAGATTTTCTATCTCTCTAGAGCTGTTGGATTTTATTAGGTAACTGTATAAAATAATTTTCTTAATACGTATGAAATGTAAACTAGAGCTAATTAAGTTTAGCTACTTGGCAAGCTTCTCTCCCACAGTTAGGTTTCTCTGTTTCTCCTCCTCATCCTCTCCTCCCTGTCCTAGGTTTTTTAGTATTGGAAAACTGAATGCTTCCAAGATCGGTAGATAAAGAGGGATCTGCCAAGACGGAACAGGCAACTTGTAACCGGCACATCTCTATATTTTGGCTACTTCAATAGCAAATCATATTTGTAGTGTAGTGGGGGGGGGGGGAATGTCAGTCTGAGCCCATCTTAATGAATATTCCAATATCTGTTTTTCATGAAATCTTTCTTAGCTTGGCTGCGTGTCCTTTGAAAATCCACCCCAGTGGATGGAAAGGCTGTCTTTCATGAAAAGTTTTAAAAATGAATAGTAGATTAATTAAACCGAAAAAAATGTTATCGTTACCCATTCCTTTAGACTTATTTTTTTCTTTTCTTCATTTCGGTCGACAACCCTGCTCGCAGACCAATGAAGATGAGCACAGATGAATATGGAAAACTGTGGCTCTCCATTTCAAATGAAGTCAAACAAAATCTAAAGGTGGCACCATCTCAAGGTAGCCTGTCCATGATGCTAGACGTCTTTCAGCAAAAATTGAAGTTACATATTGTTGATATCATAGGTATGTAACTTAAAATTGTTTCAGATGCATGACATATACGATCCTGAAATTCTAGGTTAGTGCCAGTAGCTTAAACCACAATTTTTCCAAAATTAGAATGATTTGGCTGCTAACTGAGGTGAAGCTACAATTGGAAACCATTTGGGTTTTTCTCAGAAATTTGCATCGCCTTTCAGAGTTTCAAGAACATGGAGATGCCGGCAGGATGTCTGTAGTCATTTTCCACTTCCCCCAAATTCTCAGTGTTGAGAAAATGTTCAATAATTGTGTGTTTCTCTCCCCTTTCTACATCCAAACTGAAACCTCAGGGAGTGGCAGTTGAAGAGGAATCAGAACCAGCCATTTCCTCAGTCATTGGAGAAGAGAAAAGGATATTTGAGGAAATGAGTATTTTAATCAGCCTCAGCTAGCAGTATTCATAAAGCATAATATTGTAGCTAGGATCCAAAAAAAAAAATCACACAATCCCCCGACCACCTTTGAGGCAGAAAGTTGTTGGAAATTCCCATAGGCAATGTGTGACATTTTCTCTTTGAATAATAAACCCACATGTGTCACAGTGATTGTGCCTTAAAAGGACCTGGTGTAGGAGAAGAGCAGGCAGAGCTGGGGTGGGTGGGTGGGGTGGGTGGAGTTAAGCACACCATCAGCTTAGAATTGTTATGTGGCCAGAAACAGTTTTAAATCCAAGTCCTCTCGAATTCTGTCGACTGTTAATATAGTGCCAATTTAATATTAAACTTTAGTTGACTAGATTCTTGTATGTAGGCTCGAGCGATAAATCTTCTGAACTGCAATTTCATGTACGGTCCTGATCCTTTTTGCCTGACACCTGGATATTAAGAACTTTCCAAATGCCTTCTTTAGGAAATGAGGGAATAGCCACTTGTCGACTGCTTCCATCAACCCCGTGTCTTCTCCACTGCCGGCTCCATGCTGGAAAGTTAGCCTTGTGGTTCAGATCCCCTTGCTCTGCTCTACCAGACTGTTTACTTTATCAATGTCAGAAGGTGATGGAAGAATGCTGAAAACCACACGGTCTCGTTTTTGGACGGATATGAAGGAAGGGTGTGGTTGTGCATAGGGGTTTACCCCACCCAACTTCTGTTCTACACGGAGCGGAGATGTGCCTTGGCATCAGTGTGGCTCTCCTTCCAGAGGGAGGAGAAAACCCACCACGATCAGCCTGACATTGAGAAGACAGTAAGGTACGGGTAGCTGAATGAGACATGTTATGCAAGGCACGTATTTTCCATTAAGGTATTTGTATAACTCACAGGGGATTAGTAGTAGGATCAGTTACTTGAATTACTCAATCACTACGCTCCCTAGTGCAGAGAACTGTCTTAACTTCTGTTTAGTTTTCCGAAGCTTTTGAAGTGGCTTCTTAAGCACTTACAGAAACAACCTGCGGATCACGAAAATGCAGGGATAATCCTCAGCTCATCAATGCATCATGGCTGGGTCATGGCACGGTGAAAAGTTCTTGGCTTGGCACCAGCCACCATTGACTGTACCTCAACAGAGACATCGGAATTGGGGGGTCTGTCTTCAGTGTTTTGATCATATGGATATATAGAATGACTAGGGGTTTTGTGTGTGTGTGTGTGAGAGAGAGAGAGAGAGAGCAAGGAAGTACCTTTTGCAAAGACAGCTTGAGATGGGCGGTGTGATTCTAGGTATGCAACACAGAGCTTCTACAGTTTTTGCGTGAACTTCCAGATCTTTTGACTTGGTGAGCTGTCCCTCCTCATCTTCCTACTACCTTTGGCCATGTGAAAATGTAAATGATTTTTTTTTAAATAATAACTTACAAGTGGCGAACATATTTAATATTCCTTCCTCCTTCTATTTTCTCTACAAGAACAACGCTGTGAGGTGGGTTGGGCCAAGAGAAAGAGTGACTGGCTCAAAGCCACCCAGTCGGCTAAGGCGGGACTAGAACTCACCCTCTCCTGGTGTTTGGCCCAAAGTCACCCAGTGGACTTTCGTGCCTAAAGCAGGACTAGAACTCACCGTCTCCTGGTTTCTAGCCTGATGTCTTAAAGTGGATGCAGCCAAGTATTCATCTAATAGTATCTTTTTAGTAACTTTCTTGATCAGTGGGGAAGATAAATAGAAACACAGCCAGTGTTTCAATACCTTAGCCCAGTGTTTCTCAATCTGGCCAGCTTTAAGATGGGTTGCACTTCAACTCCCAGAATTCCCCAGCCAGCAGTGTTGAGTTGAAGTCCTTATATATCTTCTAGTTGCAAAACTTGAGGAACGCTAGGTGTATAGGTTTGTTTCCCCCCACCCCCCACCCCTTATCTTATGCCATTAACTTCTTTTGCTTACCATTTCTTAGTTCTGGTAGCTCGTTCTGAAAATGACGGATATGTATATGTAGGTGTAATTAACACCAGCTGCCTGCAGTTAGTGCAGGTTCGCATCTCACCAGGCTCAAGGTTGACTCAGCCTTCCATCCTTCTGAGGTAGGTAAAATGAGGACCCAGATTGTTGGGGGCAATTAAGCTGACTTTGTAATAATGCCGCTTGGGTGTGTGTGTGTGAAAGCCCTAATAAGCAGGCATATACATAGAATGAAGGCTACTGCTAAGCTTGTAAGCTGCCCTGAGTCTTCGGAGAAGGGCGGGATATAAATGGAATTAAAATAAAAAATAAATAATTAATGGATAGAAGAAGGCTATGTTGCTAAGTGGATTGCAGGGCGCCAAGGGACAAAACAGAGACATCCTTTGTGAACTGCACACAGTTCTGATTGTAAAACATCAGCTCTTTCAAAGTTCGCCCATCTTCTTACTCAAGAAAGTACAACGCAATTAACTAACAAAGGGGTGGAATTTTGGTAGGTTTTTTTCTTCTTCCTGATTTTTCAGTGTTGTCACAAAGGAGTTAAAATGCACTAAAGAAATACATTAAATCAGGCATGTAATTAAACCATGGCAACTTTAGGACGTGTGGACTTCAGCTCTGGCTGGCTGGGAAATTCTGGGACTTGAAGTCCACACGTCTTAAAAGTTGCCGTGGTGGGAGACCCCTGTATCCAATTACCTACAGAGACTGTTATACGATCATATTTACTATATGCCTTACAGATTAAAAATAAGAACTTAAGAGGCTGGAAAAATTAATACATTGGAAATATTATTTCTCTATGACTGTTCAAGGTATACGATTTATCCTAACAGTTTAGGAAAGCTATAATTTCAAGTCTATGCAGTTTTTAACCACTGTCATCAAATGAGGCTTAAGTGGGGAGTTTCTGGCCTTCCAGATCTTACTCAGCTACAACGCCTAGCATTCTTCGCTACTATTTGCAGTTGTAGCCGAGCCCTATTTGGAGGCTGAGAAGCTCCCTACCCATCTCCTTATAACAAAGATTCATCCTTCTGCCCACTGCAGATCCTGTTGTCCTACTTCTGTCAAGTATCTAGATCTTAACAAAGCTTGCTGGGACTTACTGGGTTTTCCTTAATTGTATCCCATCTACTTCCTTTTTATTTACAAACTGTCTGCAGAAGTGGTTTCTTTCTGTTCTTTTTGCCACGTAACTTAAACTAATTGCAATGTAATAAATTATCCTGCGGCACCAAACAACTGTTGTGCATCGGTCACTGGGCCATTTATAATATCAAAGGACTGTTGTGTAATGCAAAATCTAGGCATGCTGTAATGAGCATTATATGCTACCCAACTGGCCTAAACTTGCAGTGCCTGTATCTACTGAAGAGGCCCATAAGGAATAATCAAAACATCTCAGTTTAGAAAACAAAAGTATCAAAGTCTTATTAGTTACATCATTCCCAATGACTAGGTGTGACAGAGTGAGGATCTTTGTCCTTGGATAAAATACAATGCTGTATCCTACATCATTCTAACCATGAGTTGAATAGTGTCATAATTTCTCCAGATGTCCAAAAACCACATGGAGGCCTGGTGGCTCAGAGGTTTAAAAGACACCCGAGAAGGTCTATGCTCCAGCGGTTTGAGTCCTAACAGCACGTGATGGAGTGAGCTCCCGTCACTTGCCTCAGCTCCTGCCAACCTAGCAATTCGAAAGCATGTAAATGCAAGTAGATAAATAGGTACCACTCCAGTGGGAAGGTAACAGTGCTCCATGGTTCACCGGACACTCTGTGCTGTGGTATGATGTCATGCTTGGTCATATGACCGTGAAAACATCTTCAGACAGTGTTGCTTCAAAGGCCTGGAAACGGAGATGAGCCCTCCCCTAAAGTTGGGTACAACTAGTGGAGTAAAACCCACAAGGACTCCTTACCAGAAATCGCATGTTTCTGGAGGGCATCAAACAGCAGAAGATAGACGTGAATGAGAGGGATTAAAGTTACAACAGCAATAAACAGAATCCCGGAGGAGAGACATCACAAATCATTTAATGTATAATTTATGGCAAGGAAACACTATGTCTGACTCAAAACACTATAGATATTGTGGAACCGATGGTTTTACACGGTAACCCCACCAATATAAAAGTAAACACATTGAACATACAGTGTAGAACCAGTCTTGAAAAATTACATAAATACTCTTCCATATGTTTAAGGCTACTCAAGTCTCATATAAATATAAATGGCAAGACATTTAACTCCTTAAAAAAATAGTCCCGAGTTGGAATGCCAATATGTGCAAGAGGTAACATGCCTGCCTGGCTGAAAATAATCGGATGGGTCTGACCACAGTGAGTAAATTAAAGCATTTGGTTCAACAGTTAGTAGATATGGATATCTGGGCAATTTCCAGAGAAGATGCTTGTACATTCAAAAAATATTATGCTAATTTTCCATTTGATAAAGACAAACTGTTGACTAGTCTGAAACAAGGCAGAATTAGACCCAGTTTTCAATCAGGTTGCTTATTAAATTGTGCTTTAAGCTATCTTGTGTCCTATGTGGGTATAATGATTACATTGACACAAATGATTAAGCCAGCATTATGCCAAAACATGGTTTACCAAGAACAGATACGCAACCTGATTAACTCCTGTTAAGTCACTTTCTGCAAGATGAAGCAGTTAAACGGACTGCTTTCATGCAATTACAGTATTCGCTGTCATGAATAATGTAACCGCACGAAATTGCATTTCCTGCAGTTACACAATGTTCACATCTGCTGTCGTGCCATTACAGTATTCACCAGGTGAAATAGGAAAACAGGTAGTCCTCGACTTACGGCAGTTCATTTAGTGACCATTCAAAGTTACAACGGCACTGAAAAAGGTGACGTGATCATTTTTCACAGTGATCGAAATTCAGATGCTTGGCAGCTGGTTCATATTTATGACCGTTGCTGTGTCCTGGGGTGGGGTGTGTGTCTTGTGATCCCCTTTGGTGACCTTGTGACAAGCAAAGTCAGTGAGGAAGCCAGATTCACTGAACCAGGTTTAGTAACTTGCCAACTGCAGTGATTCACAACTGTGGCAAGAAAGGTTGTAAAATGAGGCAAAACTCACTGAACAAAAGAAATTTTGGGCTCAAATTGTGATAGTTAAATTGAGGACTATCTGTATAACCTCTTGTTTGTATGGCATGGCCTTGTAGGCTTAACTCACAATTGCTACTCTGCAAATACTCTGCATGTTCTTTTGCTAGAAACGTATTTATTTGCAGGCAAGACCCACTGAGTTTTAATGGGTTAATTTGGGAGTCATCAACAAGACTGAAAAATCCCCATGTGTTTTGTCCTAGTCCAGGGGTAGGCAACCTTGGCTCTTTTATGACTCGTGGACTTCAACTCCCAGAATTCCTGAGAGTTGAAGTCCGCGAGTCATAAAAGAGCCAAGGTTGCCTATCCCTGTCCTAGAGAGTAACACTTCGAACAAGGGACCACCGTTCTTTTGATGCGCTTTCAGATAATTTGCTATCAGCACATTTTGCTATACGGTCGTGTCAGCTTCCTGAACAGAAATTGTGAATCACGTAAGCCATCAGACGAGAATGATGTTTTTGGGAGGAGGGGAGGGGTTCATTAAAAAAAAAAGGAAAACTCAAGCAAACATATCTCCAAGGAGATGGTAAAAAGAATTCCTTGCGTTGGTTCCTTGGGATAACATGGGCATTACCAAGTATATTTTTGGCACAGCATGGATGTGGTTTGGTTTGGCTTGGCCCGTTTCTTTCAGCAGGTGCCATCTGCTGTTCTTCTCTCTGGTCTCCCATTCATTTTCCTGTATACCATCCAAGGTGTCTACTGCTCATCAATTGTCCGTTCTTCCCCTGGTGATTCTCCCAAGTGAGCAATCCTTCTGATGGAAAACATGGGATGATGGAAAGCTGCAGGGAGATCCACCATACCTGGAGCCTCTGCTCCATTTCAAAACTTCCCCTGTTGCAGTTGAACATGATAAGGTCTCTCAAAGGGCCTCCTTGGTCCAAGTGTCCGTTTCAAACTTTCTCTGCTCTAGAACCGAATTTTGTTCACTTTGGTACTACCTGCAGCAATGGGCGAGGACTTTACGGAATGAACTTTTTTTAATAGCTCCTCTTTTAGAGCCTTTAGAGTCTTAATCACCCTTCATTAAGAGAGCCATGCCAACTTTTCCATTATTTTCAGCGGAAACACTATACCCTTTTAAAGCAATCTTGAGTTTTGTCCCTGTTTCTCGCATCAAAGAGTTTCCCCTCATTTTTCAGTTGGGATTGTGTGGTTTTTTCTTTTGAAAACAAAGCTTTTCCATTTTAAGGTTTTCTTCTGCAATGAAAATGTGGGTTGTTTTACTTGGTGTCCAAAATGGATCTTCGGGTTTATTTTGCAATTGTGAAGAAAAAAAATTCCAATTGTGAAGAAAAAAAAAAAACCTCGCGCAATTTCTTTTGCATTGTAAATGCCATTCTCTGTGCGAAAATGTTCTTTTTATTTGCAGGGTGAAGTACATCTCACTTCTGATGGCTTTTCATTACAAACAGAAAGTCACATGTTCCAGAATAAAAGTAGTTTGTTACCAAGATATTTTGTCTGGTTTTTTTTATACATATATAAAACAGAAGCAGGCTCTTATATTCCTTTCCCAACTCTGTTTTGCCTCTCTTAATTTGATCTGTTCTTTAAAAGTTTTGGAAAGTTGAGTTTCAGAGCACCTTCTCGTCAAGTAGTTTGTTGATCCCATCGCAAATTTTTTTGAGGTGTGGGCGGCATTCACCATCCAGGCTGTAGAGAGCAGTGAGGAATTCAACAGCTGCAAAGTGATCAAAGACATGGTTGATCCGTGCGTGAGACCTGGCTGTCAGGTGCCGTTCTACAAGTTCATGGACCAGATCTTTGCACTCGTTCAACAGTCCCGAAAGAACATTCTTGTCAAAGGTGAAGTCCACTTCGTAAAAACTGACCACTGTCATGGCTGCCTGATTCAGCTTCTTGCGGAATTTCTCAACAATCTCCAGCTCGTCCGCATTGAATTGGTTGTTTCGGTAGAGAATCCCAATCTTGATGGCGACTTTGATCAAGTCTTTCATAATTTTGTGGGCTTCTTTCTTGTTTTTCATGTGCTCGATGGTCACTTTGTACAACTCGTCGAAGATTTCGCTGCTGGTGTCGTCAATCAGCATGTTGGCCATTGTCTTGCTTGCCATCTTGCTCAAAACCTTCTTCTGGGCTTGTAAAGCGAGACTCTTGGAACTAAAGTGTTCAGGACCTGAAGGACACAACACAGCAACAAGAAGATAAAAAAGGAAAGTAAACAAAGGGAAAGAGAATTAATTGCAAGCCATTTGTAATAAATCTCAATTTAACATAAGTGCTGTCATCTTTACTTTGTTTTTGTTTTTAACCTAGGAAAAGAAAGCTATTCGGCGACCAAATAATACCAAATATTCATTTCAACATTTTTCATATTCTATCAGATAAAAATATAACCTCACAATGTTGTAGATTTATTGCTCAATCCTATACACAAGAATCTAGTCAACTAAAGTTCAGTACTAAATTGGCGCCAGATGAGAGTCAATGGGATTCATGAGAGGTTGGGTTTGAACCATTTGTGGGAACATAAGGATTCTAAACTGATGATGCGCTTAACTCCACCCCCTACCTCTCTGCCTGCTCTTCTCTCACAAATGTGGATGGACAGAAAGAAAGTGCCCTATTGGCCATTTTTCATATGCACGTTAGAAGGCGCATATACCTTATCATTTGAGAATCTGGAACAGCCAATAAAAGCTTAAAACGATCAGTGAATGACTTGCAACCAAGCTATTTTGTAAAACATTTGCTGCTTATTCCCTCTCCCTTTTCCATGGCAATTAGAAGCCACCAATAATCCATATATGGGCATAAATGCAAACCCAACTGGTTGTGTCCTTGACTAACCTTGTGTGGAATTGAGGGGGAAGCATACAGAGGCTTTTGAAGCCATATGGTGCCCCCCACCCCTTTTTAGAAAAGCAGGATAAATAGTAGGCGGTGAGAATTGGTTAAGCAAAGCCAGTGAAAGCTGTCAGATTTTTTGCTATATCCAAGTTGCTTCAAAGACGTGCCCATTTTAGTCACTGGGAGACACTGTTGCTTCGTGCTCAGTGGCAGGGAGTCCCATTTCCCTATTGGGAAAAATACCAAAAGCCACAAAATCAGGCAAAGGAGGGGGTTTAAAATTCAAAGAATACATATTTAATGGCATTCCTCTTTAATGGTGTTACTCTTTATCTGAGGTGCCTTTGTGCCCTTCAGTGTTGTGGCCTTCAAGCTGACGATCTGGACCTCGGGCAGCATTTGTGTTTGTAACCCATCTGCAAAATTATATCCCTTAGGTTCATTTTGTTTTTAAATCTCCCTTTTAAAAGTGGATTTATGCTGGCCATTTCTTGAAGCTTCTTAAAGGGAAAGGAAAAAACAAACAAAAGAAAGTTGATAAGTTTCTTTTCTCTTTTGTCCAGCTGTGAAACTGCTTACGGAATTCAAATGGTCCATTTCTTAGTTTTGCAATTTACTGCTTAAGACCTCTAAAGTAGCCCACTATTTATTTGAATGAATATCTCGGGGGGGGGGGGGAAGAGGTGTTAGCAGGCCAGTGGGGGCAGACCAGCGTAGCTGATCCTCCTCAGCACATTTTTAATATTCTAAACAATTGGGGAAATTACTGAAGCCATAAAATTAAGAATAGAAATGATGAATGAATGGGGTGTTTGAACTGCCAATGGACATCTGCATTCATTTTGAGAGGGGTCAGGATTCCCCCCCCCAAAATATGCCTTACCCTTTTTCTTCATGTTCTGAGAACTAGCTTGCCAATGATGGTCACTGAGTTCAGGCCAGTAGCCGGTTTGTTAGAGGACAAACAGACTGGAATGGTAATAATTCAGTTAATAAGCACTCGGTGAGAAAACCAGAGTTTAGAAAGTGGGTGTAGGAGATGACCAGGTGGAAGGCAGGGTCAAAGGTGTCAGCAGTGTGCAGTCATTATGTTCCCACAAGAGACGGAAGTCCAGGCCCTTGTGAATTCTGTTGACTCTTATCTAGCACCAATTTGGCTTGACCATTAGATCAGATTTTTGTGTATAGGCAGCATGAAAGAAACTTCTAGTGCTTTGAACTGCCCTATTCAACTTCAATAGAGGGCAACGTTTGTAGCCTGCAGTTGAACTGAGGGGTCCTTGGTGCTCTCTGAGCTTGGTAATTTTCTTGCAGATGTTTCATTACCTGACTAGATAATGTCGTCAGTGGTAGGGATGTTACCTTGTCAGGCAATGCTATGTCTGCAAGCCAACAACCAAGTTCAGAGAGCATCAAGGACCCCACAGTTCAACCATGAGCTTACACATATTCTCTTCTAATGAAATTTGGAAATTCACCTAGAACTGGAATACGAGACATCTCTTTATCTGGTACCACCAACCAGGACCTGCCTTATAATTACGCTGTCTTAATTACTTTAAGACTGGATTTGTTCACCTATGGCTAGATCAGATCCCACTTACCACCAGGATTTATACAATATGTTAAGCATGCTTAGTTTTAACGTTCATCAGTACTTTTCCGAGGGTTGAAATATCCTGATGGGCACAGCCTGCTTATTTCATAAGTTAATATTTTAATGCTTTGTGCAAAGCCACACTGTTTAGTTGAGTAACCAAATTAAGGCTTTTTCTAATGTGAGCCCCTGTGGGGGTCAATATATTTCAACTCTGCATCTTTGTGAACTTTAAATCAATGGATCAGAAAGAGCAGAGGATATTCAGGGCTATTATTGATACAACCACTGAGACTATAATTACAGATAGGAGAGATAGGATACAAAAAGTCCTTTAAATGGAACCTTCTTAAAATATTTTCTTCGCCCTTCCCATATCATAAATGCAGACTATGTGAGCATCTGTGAGATTCCCAAAATATTTTATCTCCAGATGGCTGAACAAAGTGTACAAATTGTTACAGGGATTTTTTCCCCCATATGGGGTGGTTCAGCTATGTTATTTGCATGTAAATATGGTTCTTATTCAACACAGGCACTACATGCATGCAGATATACAATGCTCAAAAGCAAAACTTTGGTATTTGTTCCAAGATGCAAGAAAAATTAAACCTGAGCCTTTGCTAATAAATGCTGCAGCTGAATTAATAAAGACTACTAAACTTATAACCATTGCAACAAACCATGGTTACATGATCAAAATTCGGGCCCTTGGCATGTGTTTACAATGATGGCATGTGATCACCATTTACAACCTTTTCAGCTGGCCCCTGGCAAGCCAAATCAATGGAGGAAGCCAGATTCACTTAACGTCCATGTGGCTTGCTTAACAACTGCAGTGATTTGCTTAACAGTGGTAGCAAAAACATAAAATGGGTTATGGTTCATTTAATGACCACCTTACTTTAGCAATTCTGCAAGCCAACCCAGTGTTAGGCTGCATTAACGGGGATAGAATCAAGATCACGTGAAGTGTTAATATCACTTTATATAACGCCTTGGTAAGGCCACACTTGAAGTACTGCATCCAGTTTTGGTCACCATGATGTAAAAAAGAGGTTGAGTGCAGAGAAGAGCAACAAAGATGATCAGGGGACTGGAGGCTAAAACATACCAGGAATGGTTGCTGGAATTGGGTATGTCTAGTTTAATGAAGAGAAGGATGAAGGGTGATAGCAGTGATAGCAGTCTTCCAATATCTCAGGGGCTGCCCCAAAGAAGAGGGAGTCAAGCTATTCTCCAAAGCACCTGAAAGCAGGACAAGAAGCAACGGATGGAAACTAGTCAAGGAGAGAAGCAACCTAGAACTAAGGAGAAACTTCCTGACAGTTAGAACAATCAATCAGTAGAACAGCTTGCCTCCAGAAGTTGTGGGGGCTCCAACACTGGAAGTTTTTAAAAAGAGACTGGACAATCATTTGTCTGAAATGGTATAGGGCTTCCTGCCTGAGCAGGGGGTTGGACTAGAAGACCTCCAAGTTCCCTTCCAACTCTGTTATTCTATTCTGTTCTATTCTATTCATAAATCGAGGACAGTCTGTACTTAAGATAAACTTGGAGGGAATAAAGCTGTATTCCTCACTTTTTGCCAGGAATTACTGTGACAGTGACTTGGTTAACTAAAAATGCTCTGCCATTGGCTCAAAGCAATTTGGTTTAACAAGCTGAACTTTGTACTTTGCAAAAATATTTAAATAATTTTTAACAGTGCAATAACTCACCGTTGGTAGGGTGTAAACAAATGTCGAGAAGAAATATGCTCATGAAAAAAAATCAGCTAAGCATAATAATTCTAGTAAGAATAAACACGTTAAATCCTCTCGGTGTAGCGAACAGGGAGGTGAAGCAATGCTTTGGCTTAGACTAATCACGCCACTCTTGAGAGTGTGCATGAAATAAAGCTGTGAAATACAGTTTACAATTCTGGGTTCAAGGGCTTGCTTGCTTAGAAAACCTGGTCCAGAATCATGCTAAGACAGATTTTTAAAATCATGGTTTAACAAACTGGAATGCTTGCATTTACTCAGAACATTTGAAGCTCAAATCCAACTACTGCGGCTAAGCATGTTGCTGGAAACTCATCAGAGCAATAATTGTAAACTCATGTTTAATTGGAACTAAAGCTGATTAATGTTGTTGGGACTAATTTTGAATAAGAAAGCAGTCATCAAGCATGCCCCTTAATTCTCTCATCAGCATTCAAGGCGTGGTATGGATTGTTAGTCAGCCTGAGTTTAATGCTTTATATTTCTCTTTTGACTATTGTTTAAAAATAGCCCTGTGTTTGTTATATAGGGATGGAAATAGATCTGAATAGAAATGGGGATGAACCATGAGCATTGTTCACTCATAATGCTAAAATCTAAAGTCTGATCTGCTGTGTAATTCTTTGTCTCTGGCAATTCTAATTGCAACCCCAAACTTGTCAAACATCTCCCAAGCTAAGCCAATTGAGGCTGGAAGCTGTGGATATTTACACACAAGGAAGCCCCTTTAGAAGACTGAAGGCTAGAACATTTAGGAAGAAACCACTGGCAAACCACTTCTGTATGGTGGCCAAGAAAATGACATGGTTCTTGAAGTCAATGAAGTCCTATCAAGGCAACAGGAGAAAGGGACAGTAAAGGTTGAAATGGTTAGATAGTGTCATCAACACAATGGACATGAATTTGGGCAAACTCTGGGAGACAGTGGAGGACAGGAAGGCCTGGCATGCTATGGTCCATGGGGTTGCAAAGAGTCAGACATAACTTAGTGACTGAACAGCAACAGCAACAACAAAAATCAAATGAATACAAAAGTCCACAGCATCAATCAGAAAAGTTCCTTCCTAAGACTGCTCTACGCACGGATTGACTTGCGAGGGTCACTCATCAGACAAATCCAAAATACTTTTAAATGTGATTTGTTCGACACACTGCATGGTCCTGGTTTGCAGACGTTAACCCACCCTGGATGGGTTCACACATTTTGCTAAATCCCAGACAAAAGCTGCAGGACTTTCTTATGCTCTCTTCATCCTGTGGCTTTGATTAACCTCCAGATGGGTGAAATGTCTTGAAGAACCCAAATATCTGACTGCTGATCCTGATAAAAATATGGTCTGAGTCCAAATGTGCTTTCTGTTCATTGCAGTGTTCTTTTCTACAAAGACCCACCTGTTGCTCTCTTTCTGTTGTTCCAGAATCTCAACCATCTCAAGTGAGAATTCATGGCACTCCTTGCCCTAAGATCCTTTGCCTTTTAAGGCATGGAAACTATTTTTGTGACCCTTTAGCTTTAAAGGGGAACAGCGAGGGGCCATTCATTCACAACCCTGGGGTGAAGCTTTGGGCATGTCTGATACGTTGGCGGATGAAATATTTTTTTTAAATAAAAAATATTTGGGAAAAGTAATGGGGATCTCAAAAAATGCTTACATCCCCCCTCTCCTCCCATATAAGGAATATAGTCCACTTCAGAAATTCATTTAGGCCAAATACAGCCAATTAATAAATCAGACTGTTGTGTTTTCAGACTTCCAGATGGTAAAACCGCCACCTTTTATGGGCACGGATAAACTTTTAGCAGAGAACTAACAAACAGAATCCGTAAGTCATGTTTCCAGCACAATTTGAGTTGTTCCTCTAATGCAGAGGTCCCCAACCTTTTGGGCACCAGGGACCAGTTCCGTGGAGAGAGGTTTTTCCATGGACTGGAGGATACGTGGCTTTGTGTGCTGCCTGCATCCCATGGATGGGGCTTTGCTTGTTTGTGCAGACTGGTTTATTGGCATGCCGTGGCCCGGTACTGGTCCACAGACCAGGGGTTGGGCACCCCTGCTCCAAAGAACCCAAATTTAATGGGTACCCGGGTAATCTCCTCACGACATCATTAGATTAATGCTAGCGAGACCCGGCTTCAAATCCACTTCGGTTGTGGAAGCTTGCTCAATAGTTTTATTATTATTATTAATTTAATTTATATAACCCAGGTTTGTCCAATCAATGCCTACTGCAGGAACTTTGGGGGAATAACGAGAGGAGGAAGTAGCACATAGGTAATCCTCAATTTATGATTGACTGCTTAGAGTTCCAAAGTTCCAATGGTTGCCCCTCCCATGATACACATACACATAGAAACACACACACACACACTACATAGCACTGTAACTGCAAAGACAAGATGAAAAACTATGAAGAGCTTGGACAATGATTTATCCGGAATGGTATAGATCTCCTGTCATGGGCAGGGGGGGCTGGACTAGAAGATCTCCAAGGTCCCCTCCAATCCTATGGTTCTATGTTCTATGAGCCAGTTTGCTATAAGGGTTAAAGTGCTGGACTAGAAACCAGAAGACTATGAGTTCTAATCCTGCCTTAGTCATGAAAGCAGGCTGGGTCCCTTTTGGGCAGCCCCCCCCTCCACACAACCTACCTCACAGGGCTGTTGTTGCATCTGCTGCCTGGAGTTGCAGAAAATCAAGGCGGCTAATAACCTAATCTATTTATTTATCAATGCTATTGGTATCCTACCACGATCCTATCCAGACTCTCAGGATACATAATGGATAGGGGACCCAAAAGAGCAAGGCCAGTTACACAAATTGATATTCGCTCAGTTCCAGGAGTTGCAGGCTGTCCTTACAACAGTTCGTTTAGGGACTGCCCAAAGTTGCAACGGCCCTGAAAAAAAGTGACTTAGGACCATTTCCCACACTTAACAGCCGTGGCAGCAGCCCCGTGGTCACCTGATCAAAATCCGGATACTTGGCAACTGATTCATATTTACGACGGTTGCAGTGTCCCCTGTGATCCCCTTTGGCGACCTGATAAGCAAAGTCAATGGGGAAAACCCAGATCCACTTAACAACCGTCTCCCTAATGGAACTCCTGCAGGGATTCACCTAATCCCCGTGGCAAGAAAGGTCGTAAAATGGGGCAAAGCAAATGCCTCACTTAAACAACATAAATCTGGGGCACATTTGTGGTTGTAAGTTGAGGACTACCTGCCTTCTTCCACTCTGCTGCTCTGGAGTTTGAGTTTTACCCGTTTTCCAGAGGGGCCCCTTCTGGCTTGATGAAAGCAAGCTATTGAGGGTTTAGCGCGTCACCATTCTCCCATCCTGGTTATTTATTTATTTGCCAATGGCCCTTCTTCCACAAATGGTTTCTTGATTAGGTTTTTTTTCTCTCCAGGCAGAGGGAAGAAACAAATGTTGATGAAGCGTTCCTACCTTTCAGCCAAGGTTTCCAGATTGGCAGTTAGTAGGGGAAGCCAACGAGGGGGGGGGGAAGGAGGGGGGGATTTGCTGTGAAAGTATTGCACAAAAAAGCTGGCAACTAAAGCCAGAGCTAGCTTTTCTAGGGTTCATTCATGCCTGTCCTTCCATGCACAAAATTTGGCAAGCAGACAACATCACTTGCAATCAGGGCAGTGTCTACTCTAGGCTTGCTGCGTAAAGGATAGCTGTGACCCAATATTTTTCTTGAATTAAACCCATCATATATATCTGGGTGTTTTTAACTATCACCTCCCCCTGCACCCCGGTAACATGAGAAGCAATCCAATTTTTTTCCCATATAAAAATTGGGAGGTTATCCTGGAAAGAATACAAACAAGCTCTGAACTCTTTCCTGGCCTGGTAATAAGGACCGTTAATCATAATTTAAAAAGATGATTTCCTTGTTACAATAAAGCTTGGATGTTCTTGGCAACAGCTTGCCAAATTGCCACACAGCTACTTCATAGCTGGCACTGTCTGTAAGAGCTGCTTAACAGGCAGGAATCCAACAGGCCCAGCTTTCCAGCCCAGGGACTGAGTGAATCAAGACACACTTCGAGAACTGAAAGTCTACACCACTTAAAGATGCTGAGATTGTACGACACTGTTCCATAACATTGCAAGGTATATGTGCAAAACGTTGTAGTATTGATCAGTGCTTATGGGTTATCAAATTCTATGCTGGTGAATGTTTGGTTCACGCAATATACTAAGCCAAAGAGTTGCGATTAATGGTTTGTAGACTATGGCCATCAAGTATGACACCTCTTCAACTTCATTGAATGACCTGGAGGCTTATCCAATAATGGTCACGCCTCTGGGCATTACCCTCATCTATCATATTCTTGGCAAAGATTCTTTTGGCATTATGAAAATCCTAGAAACTCTCCTGGCCTTGCAGAAATATGGGTCCCCCCCTTAATTCTGATAGAATCACAAGCCACGTTTGAGAAGAGAGAGGCTTTATTGGTGAGATCCTAGTTCACAGTAATTTACGTATGATGATCCTGTTTGCCCTTTGTTTTGTTTTCCTTCCTCCCTTTAACAATTGTACTGAATCAGGGGAGTGTAAATCAATGTGTATCTCATTTTTACCTCCTATGGTAACCTCCAGGAGCTTTTAAATATCGTGTGACTTTCAAGTTAGAAATGTAAGGTTTGCCCAATGCCAGAAAACATCACTTTTCCTGCATATCTTTTGTTCTTATCAGTCGGGCTCAACTTTCAGACCGCCAATCAAATGCTAATATTTACTAGGCAGGATGAATCACGAGGACTTTGTTTAACATCTGCTTCTATTTTCATTATGGAATTTACACTCACTTTATAATAAATAGCGGTTCCTCCCACCTCGCCTTCCCAAAAGTTGAAATTTTGAAAGATGGCTTCTCCCATCCAAAAAACTAAAACTCTGCAAAAAAAAAAAAAAAAAAGAAAGCTAAAATGGTCTGAATCAGAGGCAAACGAACGGATGCAAACCCGTTACTCATTCCTCTTTGGTTGCATTGTTCAAAAGGGAAACAGGAATTCCTTAGTATGACTTTTTGCATTCCCCTTGCTATGTGACAGCACTTGCAAGTCATGAAAACAACTGTTCTTGGTGACAGTTGGCAGTAGACAACAACTGAGATTAAAACAATTTAGCACACTCTCTCCGCACTTGAATTATATCGGGAAAACAAGAGTTTCCAAGCCGCTAAGGAAAAGCCGGCCCGGCCGACATTTGACAGTTGACAGCTGTCAAATGGCCGCCCGAAGCAACGGCGCACGCGCACAAACCAGCCGGCCGCCATTCCCGTTGACAGCTGTCAAAAGGGCTGCCGGAGGCCAACGCGCACGCGCCGGATTTGACAGTTCCCGGAACTGTCAAATCCGCAGTCTTCAACCTAGTCCTCCAGGTGAGCTAAACGCTCAGCTGGAAGGAATTCCCTGACAGCCGCCGAGCTGTCAAAATACTGTTCATCGATTGGCCGCCCCAGAACGGCGGGAAAAACACTGTTACCTGATTGGTTGTTTGTTTTGACAGTTCCCTATAAAAGCCCGGATTGTTTTGACAGTCAGCTGCCGGGAGCTGAACCGAATAAACCTTTCAAACCTTGCCTACGGTCTCGCGTCTGTCTTTCTAAAGACAATTCACCTGGCGACGAAGGTGGGATCCCGGTACTATAGAGCTGCATATTGAGCCGAGTCACCCCGCAAAGGAGTTCCGATCCCTCCCGCTGACAAGTCACTGCTGAAGCCACTTGGAGGGCAAAGGAACCCCTTGCAGCAGCTTGAACAGTACTGTGGACCCAGGCCATGGCAAATTTAGGTCACGTCAGAGAATTCGACGTCCGCCATCCTGAAGGATGGGAGTCGCACTGGGGACAAATTGAAGGCTACCTCGTTGTCAATAAGATAACAGAGGACCGCCACAAAGCTGCCGCCCTCCTCTGTCTAAGCGGGCCTGCCGTCTATGACATCGCCGTAGGGCTTTGCAGCCCTGACCCCATCGCGACCATCCCGTACGCCGTGCTGACCGACCGCCTCAGCAAGCACTTCATGCCCCGTCGGTCCGAGCTATTCTGGCGCCTCCATTTCGCCCGCCGCCACCAGCAACCGGGCGAAACCACCACAGCCTTCATCGCGGCGGTACGTCACGCCGCCCGCCGGTGCCAATTTCCCGACCTGGAAGACCGCATCAGAGACCAGGTTATCGCCGGCCTCTCTAACGAGCGGCTCCAGCGGAAGCTGGTAGCCAGGCCCACGATGGACCTCGCTCAACTCACGTTAGAGATCATGGCCTACGAAGATAGCCACCGTGAGGTCTCTCCGGTGCACAGAGGCAGCCCAGCCGGTTCAGTCCACCACGCCAGGGAGCCGGACGACGAGCAACCAGAGACCTACACCGGCGTCGACGACATCATGTCTCGTTTCAGCAAGATGAGCGCCGACCACGGAAAGAACCGCAGGCCATTCAGACCAGCTGGTCCGGGCTCAAGGCCCACCGCCACAGGGCTGAAACCTAAATGTGCCAGCTGCGGCGGGGCTCACGCCAGAGCCACCTGCCGTTTCAGAAACGCCAAATGCCACGGATGCGGGAAAACCGGGCACATTCGCTCAGCATGCCGCAGTTCGAACCGGGAAACCCTCCACGAGCTTGAGGAAATTCCGGCAGGTAGGACCCAGGTCCCTCCCCCAGCCAAGGGAATTCCCCGGCCCTCAGTCTTGTCCATACAAGCCGAAACAAAGAGGTCGCCCATCCATCAGTTACAACCCAAAATTAAAGTTTGGGTTAAAATCCAAGGGGTGCCCTGCGAGATGGAGGTCGACTCCGGCTCCTCAGTTTCAATAATGTCTTGGGACACCCTCAGGAAAATTGGGTTAAAAAATAGACGCCGTATTCCCCTGCAGCCCTCCAAAATACTCCTCGCAGATTTCCAGGGAGCTGCCATTCAATTAAAGGGACAGGCACAAATAAAAGTAGAATATAAGAAGTTCCTGGGGCAATTAACGATCCAGATCACTGAGGCACCCAGGTCCACCCTCCTGGGGTTAGACTGGTTTGAAGCCCTGGGCATCCACCTAGAAGGCACCAACCGTATACAATCCCAAACATTAGAACAAGTTTGCCAAGCGTTCGCAGACGTTTTCGACGGAACGCTTGGCAAATACACAGGCACCCCCATAGACCTCAAATTAAAACCTGAGGTGGCTCCCATCCGCATCAAAGCAAGAAGGGTCCCCTTTGCGTTGAAACAAAAAATCGAGGCAGAATTAGACCGTTTAATCAGCCTTGGGGTCCTAGAACCAACAGACGGGGGAACCTGGGAAACTCCCATAGTCACACCAGTCAAACCCAATGGTGACGTGAGACTATGCGCGGACTATAAAGCGACGCTAAACCGCGCTTTAAATCCCCATGCATACCCAGTGCCAGCTGTCAGGGACGTGCTGTCAGAAATTGGGTCCGGTTCAATATTTGCTAAACTCGACCTAGCGCATGCCTTCCTGCAACTACCTGTCACCCGAGAAACAGCAGAAGCTCAAACCATTGTCACACACCGAGGCGCTTTCAGGGTAAACCGCCTCCAATTCGGCATCTCAGTGGCTCCTGGCATCTTCCAGGAGGTCATGGAGAAAACATTAAAAGGAATCCCAGGTGTATGCCCCTATTTCGATGACATACTCATCGCTGGGGAATCAGAAAACAATTTAGCAGACAGATTACAAGAAGTATTATTAAGATTTAGAAAAGCGGGGCTGAAACTTAAACGGGAAAAATGTTCTATAGGCGTCCCATCTGCAGATTTCTTAGGCTACAGAATTGACTCACAGGGAATTCACCCCACGAACTCAAAAGTCCTTGCTATCAAAGGAGCCCCTACCCCAAAGAATAAAACCGAGCTCCAAGCTTTCCTTGGACTTTTAAATTTTTACCATGCTTTCCTACCAGGGAAAGCAACAATCGCAGAACCCCTACACAGGCTGCTTGACAAAGGGGCAGCCTGGCAGTGGACAACAGCCCATGAAAACAGTTTTAGAACACTCAAACAAATGCTTTCCAGCAACGCCACCATCTCCCACTACAAAGAAGACAAACCCCTCTGTTTAGCCTGCGACGCATCCCCATACGGGATCGGAGCAGTTTTGAGTCATTTAGACAGCAACGGCACCCAGGCCCCGGTGGCATATTATTCAAGAACACTTTCAAAAACCGAAAGAAATTATGCCCAGATAGATAAAGAAGCCCTGGCAATTGTGGCGGGAATAAAAAAATTTCACGATTACCTTTACGGCCGCCCCTTTGTGATTTACACAGATCACAAACCACTGCTAGGACTATTCACATGGGACCGCCAGACCCCCCAAATATTATCTCCCAGGATGTTGCGCTGGACAACGTTCCTCACAGCATATTCCTACCAATTAATATACAAGCCTGGACACCAAATGTGTCACGCTGACGGCCTCAGCAGGCTACCCCTACCCCACACAGAACCAGACCCAGCCCCAGCGAGCAACATCTTAGCCATTCAAGAGCTACCAGAATGCCCACTGACAGCAAAAGACATTGCTGCCGCAACTTCATCTGACAAAACACTCAGCAGAGTGTTAGCATGGGTACACACAGGCTGGCAAACCTCTTGCCCGGGCACAGAATTTCAGCCATATTTCTCCAGGCAAAGCGAACTAACGTCACACTTAGGATGTTTACTCTGGGGATGCAGGGTAATTGTGCCTTCCAAACACAGACAAAAAGTACTAGACACATTACATGAAGGCCACCCTGGCATTGTAAAAACAAAAGCGCTGGCCCGCAGCTACGTCTGGTGGCCAGGAATAGACCAGGACATAGAAAGATACATCGCTGGCTGCTACCTGTGCCAAGAATCCCGCCCACTCCAGCCCAGAGCTCCAATTCATAAATGGGAACTCACAAAAAACCCCTGGTCCCGAATCCACATTGATTATGCCGGCCCATTCCAGGGACAGGTCTTCCTCATAGTTGTGGATAGTTATTCCAAGTGGCTGGAGGTTCTCCCGGTTCACAGCACAACGTCTGCCGCAACCATCCAAGCCCTCAGGGGAATCTTCGCAACACACGGTCTCCCCGACGTTATTATTTCAGACAATGGCCCTCAATTTACTTCTCATGACTTTCAGATCTTCACGAGGAGAAATTGTATTAGGCATTCAACATCGGCTCCCTTCCACCCATCGTCCAACGGCCTTGCGGAGGTTATGGTGAGGACCACCAAAGACGCCCTCAAAAGAATCATCACAGGGAACTGGCACCGTCGTTTGTCTCAATTTCTCTTAGCCCACCATTCCACGCCCTGCACATCCACCGGCAAAAGCCCAGCCGAACTACGATGGGGCCGCCGCCTGGTGACACGACTCGACAGACTCCACCCCGACAGACTGGCAGCCGAAATAACACCAAACACACATCCAAAAACCTTCTCCAAAGGACAAAATGTTTGGTCCCGAGATTATGGGGGAAGGGATAAGTGGGTTCAGGGGGTTATCCTGGAACAAACAGGACCATTATCATACACAGTGGACACTGGGACTGGACTCATACAACGCAGACACTCGGATCAGCTCCGACCCAGGTCACTGCCCAACCCCCCTCTGCAACCGACTCCGGGTGAGTCTTCACCAGCCGTCACCCCCGGACCTGACGAACTCCTCCAGGACCCTCAACCACCTGTCGAGCCCCACCAAGAAACAACTCCTCCAGCCACGCAACCCGAAGAGAGCAACCCCTGCCCCCGTCGGTCCAGCCGAGCTAAAAGGCCCCCCGCATACCTCGCGGACTTTGAATGGAAGGGAAACTCGCCGTCTGTTAAAGAACCTGTTAACCTTACTGTTTCAAAATGTTCAACTGTTGTTATGCATAACGTACCTGTTCGGGGGGGGGGAAAGGGGGTGAATTATATCGGGAAAACAAGAGTTTCCAAGCCGCTAAGGAAAAGCCGGCCCGGCCGACATTTGACAGTTGACAGCTGTCAAATGGCCGCCCGAAGCAACGGCGCACGCGCACAAACCAGCCGGCCGCCATTCCCGTTGACAGCTGTCAAAAGGGCTGCCGGAGGCCAACGCGCACGCGCCGGATTTGACAGTTCCCGGAACTGTCAAATCCGCAGTCTTCAACCTAGTCCTCCAGGTGAGCTAAACGCTCAGCTGGAAGGAATTCCCTGACAGCCGCCGAGCTGTCAAAATACTGTTCATCGATTGGCCGCCCCAGAACGGCGGGAAAAACACTGTTACCTGATTGGTTGTTTGTTTTGACAGTTCCCTATAAAAGCCCGGATTGTTTTGACAGTCAGCTGCCGGGAGCTGAACCGAATAAACCTTTCAAACCTTGCCTACGGTCTCGCGTCTGTCTTTCTAAAGACAATTCAGCACTCATTTCCAATGTACATAAAGCACTCGTCCATCCAATGTACAGTTGGCTGTAATGGGCCAAATCTGGCTTTTATTATACCCAACCCCCAAGAACATCTGGTTCAAGTTTAGCTGTAGTTACTTAACATCTGGAGAGTCAAGGCTTCGGTGCCAACTTTCATTAAATGCACAGTGGCGCAGTTGGTTCCTGCTATAGAATTTTAAATTTAATACCAAGTCTAGCCTGCAGAGCGGGCAAGTCCTTGAGATGCTTGTGAGTCTTTCAACTGGAGATGACAAACCCTCAGCAAGCTTTTAATCTTTTCAGGTCCAAAAAGGCCCAGGAGTCTCTGCGGAGGGTTACACAGCTCCTATACTGCCCACATAGTTTACCAGATTGTTTGATCCATTGCAAAATGCAAAATCCTTTTCTTAAAGGCCTCCATTCTCAGCTCTCTCCTTACCACTTGGCTGACTCATAGGTCTTCGGCACACAAAAGAGGCAGAAGAAAAAAAAAGGAAAGGAAAAAAAAAGAAAATAAAAGAGAACAAACCGCTTTCCACAGCAACCAAGATTTCTTCTGATCTCCATTATGAAACACGCAGCAATCACCCAGAACGACTCAAAATTACACCTTCCTCAACTTAACACGGAAACGCCACCTCACCGGCCGTCATGATGGCAAGCTGTCTTGGTGGAAACAGATACCAGGATTAGAAAAAGGTTTTTTGGAAATGTGGCCGCAGAGGGGGAAAATGCAGAAGTTCTGCCTGTAATGCTGGAAATAATGTTTATTTATCAAGATTAGTCACAAGCAGTAAAAAGCATCAAGAATTAGGTTTCACGTCTGTATCAGCTGAAGGTGTTGCTTCATCTTGTACTAACAGCTCACTACTACTATTATCACTACTCCCTAGGTGCACTTCTAGAGTAGAGTAGAATAGAATAGAATAGAATAGAATAGAATAGAATAGAATAGAATAGAATAGAATAGAATAGAATAGAATAGAATAGAATAGAATAGAATAGAATAGAATAGAATCAGAGCTGGGAGGGACCTTGAAGGTCTTCTAGTCCAGCCCCCTGCTCAAGCAGGAGAACCTATACCATCTCAGACAGGTGAATGCCCAGTCTCTTCTTAAAAACCTCCAGTGATGGAGCACCCACAATTTCTGGTGGCAAGCTGTTCCACTGGTTGATTGTCCTCACTGTCAGGAAGTTTCTCCTTAATTTCAGGTTGCTTCTCTGTTTGATTAGTTTCCATCTATTGTTTCTCGTCCTTCCCTCTGGTGCTCTGGTGAACAACCTGCCCCCCTCTGCCTTGTGGCAGCCCCTCAGATACTGGAACACTGCTATCATGTTGGCTGCAGTATTGCAGGTGTGGCCTCACTAGGGTTTTATAAAGCAGTGCTAGTACTTTGCGTGATCTTGATTCTATCTCCCTTTACCCCTCTTACACAAGTGTGTGTGTGTGTTTGCTTCAGATAGCCCATGCATCTGTTGAAGTGATTCACAACAGCTTAGGTTATACGAATTTGTTAGTATGTAAAAAAACATGATTTGTTTAAAATACCAGGCGACAAATAGAGGATTCTCTGATTGTTACAGTTCTTACAGAATAAAAGGTAAAAGCTTCCCTGTCCAGTTGTGTCCGATTCTGGAGCACGGTTCTCTGTTTCTTGGCTGAGGGAGCCAGCATTGTCTGAAGACATTTCCATGATCCTATGGCCAGCATGGCTGTATGCTGAAGGCACACGGAACACTCTTGCCTCCCCACCAAATTGGTACCTATTCATCTACTTGCATTTGCAGGCTTTCAAACTGCTACATGGGCAGCAGCTGAGGCAGGAACAGGAACTCACTCCATCAAGCAGAATTTGGGTCTTGAACCCGGGCTGTCAGCTGACAAGCTCAGCCTTTTTAACTGCTGAGACCATTTTGCGCTGGGTCCATCTTAAATAAGGAATGCAGGTCAATTCATTTGAACCCGGAGGAGTTACATCCGTTATAACCAATTTCATTTCATTTTATCCGAGTTTAAATCCAAGAGAATAAAATGGAAATTGTTTCTAGCCCAGCTGGGTTTGATATCCTGCTTGGTTTGGGTTGTAGCTGCCTCCCCCCACCCCCAGCAAAGATTAAATGCAACTTTGGCCTTGCAAAAAAGCATTCCCTTCCCCACCCACTACTCAGATTCGCAAGATGCAAACTGAGTTCACAGAGAAGCAATTTCAGTTCAAACCCATTAAAACTTCTTTCAGTTACTGGAGGGAAATGCTGTTTTGGATCTTTCAAGCTTTCATGGAAGGCAGATCATAAAGTATGACCAAAAGAGTTTATGGAAAAATGATTGCTAGATGTTGCAAATTAGATCGCAACAGATACAAGCGCGAAGGCAAATAAATTATACTCTGACTTCCCAGTCATAGTCCCATAGTCATAAATAAGGCTGAAATGCAGGAGAGAGTTTCCTGGCAACATTTATCTTCCCTCCACTAATCTGGAGAAGATGTCCGTGGTATAACTTAATGATCCTCTATTTTTTTTTTCGTGTCAGGAGCAAAGAAAACATAGAAATGGTTTTGGAGGCTTCAGATGGCAGCAAAAGGAATTTCTGGACGAGGCAGCAAATCGATTTGGACAACTCCGCAGCTGGGTGCAAAACTCCATATGGACGGCCAGCTGCCAGGTGGTCACATGTCTGAAGTTTTACCCCTCCTCCCAAAAAAGAGGGGGGGCCAGCATTCCATCAAAGCCGTTACCTCCCCCCCCCACACACACACCATCCCCGGTTGCAATAGAACCGAAAGTTAATTAAATGCAATTTCTCTCCTGTGCCAACTTGCTCAGCACTCAGCAACATTCAGAGCAACTGATTTTGTGGAAACTCTTGAGAATTCTTCTGGATCTCTTTCTACCCCCCCCCCCGCTCCCAGCAGGCCTCTTGCATGCAGCCAAAGGAAGACCTCATTTGAGATTTCAGTCCTGTATTTCATAAGCTGCAGCCAACCTCTTTGCCAGATTAGGAACTTGCAAACTCCATCTTTCCTAGGACACTTTTTGACTAGTGTAAATCACTTAGGTCGATGACTGCATTGATCCTTTTTCTGGATTTGCACAATAACATAACACTCCATAACCTAATGATAAACAATGGAACAATACCTAACCTAACAATACATAATAATATACAGTACAATACAATACAAAACATAATATAACAGGTCAGACTTATTAAATGGAATATTTAAAAATTAAACATGTTTAATGATGGGTAACAAGAACGTAAAACTTTTGGAAATAAATGTATACTAGTTTAAGAGGGATATGTATTTTAAGTAATACACTGTTTTCTTTCCCTTCCCCCCCCCTTTATTCTCTTCTTTATTTTTCTGGGGTTTTTTGTGTCTCTTTTTTTAACTTGCTTTTTAAGACATGAAAATAGATTTAAATACTTCAATGTAATTAACCTTGGGAAAATCTTAACCAGTAAGAATGTTTTGAACATCATAGGGAAAACAAATTTAAATAAGAACTCTAAACAGGATTCACGGTGAGGCAAGCAAGGCGATCAGATGGAAAGGAGGCATGATATCAATGTGATTATTATTGGTAGAAATTTTAGAAAATTTTTTATATTTAATTGTTACCTATCAATGTAATAAGAATTGTATTAATTTAAGGTGGCAAAGAGAATGTTATTGGAAGAAGAGAAAATCAAGCAAAGCTATTATGTGGACTTTGAAATATAGAAACTGATAGTTAGTGATTATTTTGCAAATAGAAGCCCAGACAACACGCTGTTTACCAAATATTAAGGTGTTTATGTTTTTAAAAAAATCAATAAAATATATATATTTAAAAAAATAACAGGTCAGACTCCAGTAGACCAGAAGCAGTGAACCTCCATATACTATAGATTTGACACAGCTAGGGAAGTTTTATATGTGTGTGTGTAAAAAAGACATATACATATTCAGAAGAGTGGCCAACTTCAAAACATAATACACACGCCTGCCCGTGTGTCAGTTCTAAGCCTTTTCCTCCCATTCTTTTAAGTCAGCAAGGCAATTGGATGGGTTGATACAATAATTCATTTATAGTTGCCTACAGCATCCTGCAGTCATGCAACCATGTTTTATAAAGTTTCCAGCGAAGGCAGCCCATAACGAGCAATAGATTTGGTTTAGGACTTCTGCGTTCGCCACAAGGAAGGTTGCAAAGTCATGTCAGTCACATAGGGTAGGGTCCATTACAGTCCTAAGTCAAGGACTATCTGTATCTTCACAGGAGAGAGAATAACAATCTTATTGGGTATGGGGTATTTAATTGATAAGGTAAAGGTTCCCCTGCACATGCGTGCTAGTCGTTTCCAACTCTAGGGGCCGGTGCTCATCTCCGTTTCAAAGCCGAAGAGCCAGTGCTTGTCCAAGGACGTCTCCGTGGTCATGTGGCCGGCATGACTAGATGCCAAAGGTGCACGGAACGCTGTTACCTTCCCACCGTAGTGGTCCCTATTTTTCTACTTGCATTTTTACGTGCTTTCGAACTGCTAGGTTGGCAGAAGCTGGGACGAGTAACAGGCGCTCACTCTGCTACGCGGCACTCGGGATTTGACCCACCAAACTGCCGACCATCTGATCGACAAGCTCAGTGTCCTAACTCACTGAGCCACCGCGTCCATATTGCATTGGTAGGTCTAGTTTAATGAAGAGAAGGACTAGGGGTGCCCCAAAGAAGAGGGAGTCAAGCTATTCTCCAAAGTGCCTGAAGGCAGGACAAGAAGCAATGGATGAAAACCAATCAAGGAGAGAACCAGACTAGAAATATCCTGACAGTTAAAACAATTAATCCATGGAACGACTTGCCTCCAGAAGTTGTGGCTGCTCCAACACTGGAAGTTTTAAAGAAGAGATTGGACAACCATTTGACTAAAATGCTGTAGAGTTTCCTGCTTGAGCAGGGGGTGGACTAGAAGATCTCCAAGGTTATTTCAACACTCCTAGTTCTTCTCCATCATCATTGAACAGATATGTTCTTCTCAAAGCACAGTCTTAAGTTTTCCACCCACTGTTCTTTCCTATCCTTGATTTCCCCCCCCCTTCCATTCACATTTTAAACCTCTCCTCCTCTTGAAAGGAAGTGCCTCTTTGGATACTAATTAACAGTCACAGAGCAATTTCATCCCCCAGCTCCTAAGACTGTGAACATCTGCTGCTTGGCTAGTTCCTTCAGCTACTACCCCATTTTTATGCCTTTCAACTTTGATGCTGGAGAAGGCTTCCAAGAATACCCTGGACAGCCAAGAAAACAAACCAGTAGATCATTGAACCAATCAACCCAACATCCTCTTTCAAGGCACAAAGGACTAGACTCAAATTACACTACTTCAGACTTAGCATAGACTTAGCTTCTCTCTGGAGAAGGCTCTAGTCTAGGGGGAAGGAAAAAGAAGAGGATGACCAGCAACAAGATGGATGGACTGTGAGGATGAGCTTGCATCACTGGAAAAGTTGAAGGACCAGGTCAGATCTTCACGGAGAAAGTTTACCCATGTAGTTGCTAAGAATCAACCATGACTTGATACCAACAAATCGATCCTCACTATTCCATTTTGAGGGAGACTGGAAAAATCAGGAAAAGACCTCATCAATTTCATCTAAGTGTCCTACACAGGTAGTCCTTGACTTAAGACACACAATACACAAGCACACAAATACTTTATCATGTGACCACGGGGATGCTGCAATAGCCGTAAGTGTGAAAACTGGTCATAAGTTACTGTTTTCAGTGCCGTTGTAACTTCAAATGGTCACTAAACAAATGGTTGTAAGTCAAGGACTATACTGTAAGTCTAGCATCTGTATTGGGGAGCACAGAAAATGAGCAGTTGGTTGCATGTTGGTTACACCAGAGTTAACTTCTTTTCCTTGATCTTATGAGCCTCAACAAGACGGCCCTAATGAAATACACAAGTTTCCCCATGTCCTTGTTTTACCAGCTTTGTACAGTTGGAGAATAACAACTTCAAATGCTTATGGTGAAATGTTTTGCCTGAGTCAGGGGAGAGTAATACGATTTTTTTAACCATGACATTTGCAACAAACTACTAACACCTCTTCTTAGCCCATTTCCACATTGGACCAAAAAAAATCATAATTCTTTGGATAAATGAAGATCCCAACATAACTCTTGCTCACTGTTTCTCAGTTTTGACACCTTTTCCCAGAATTCTTAGCAATGACCATGCTGTCCAGGGAATTCTGGGTACATACTGAAAGCATATATCAAGAAGTTGCCAAGTCTGTACTTATAGTCTGTAAAACCTACGCGCTATTGACAAAAAAGAAAAAAAATAGACTAACAGCCCTTTCTACTATGTATCTACTACATCCACTATATTCCTGACTGTAGTACGGTAGATGTTGAGAAGATAAGGTATTTTAATGTTCCTCGGGTCCTCACTAACAAGTTTTTTTTAAAACAAATATCCTTTCCATTGTATACTGTTGAAGGTCACCATTGTATTGTCTGCTGCCATTTTTCATTACCAAAATTTGTAAGTGTCTTAATTTTTTTAAAAAAATAGCTTGCCTCATTCACCAACCATCCAGAGAAGTCCAGTATTAAATCCTGGTGATTAAATTGGTAAAAATTGTGTAACGTAAGAGTCAAAATATGCTGCACTGAGGTCAGACCTCTTGCAACAACATTTCCCAGAGTTCACATGTAATGTGAATGTAAATCCTGTAACCAAAATAGAAGCGGATTTTAAACAATTTACTCAAGGACTCATCCTTCGTGGTAAACATTAGTCTTTGATTGGCTCCCTTAAGGTTGAGTACTACTAATATTAACGAGAGATATACAGGAAAAGTTTTGGCTTGATGACACAGGATGAACTAACTCTTTATCTTTCCAACTTGAAACAGATTCAGTTCAATTCTGAGTGTTTTAAAGTCCACATACGTTAAAGTTGCCAAGTCTGAGGAATACTGTTGCTGTGAAATGACAGTGGCAGGGAAAAGAGACAGACAATTATTTATTTTATATTTATGTTCCTCCCCCAGAGGAAGGCAAACAGTAGAACCACCTTCATGAAAACTCTTGGATTAATATCAGGATTTGATGAGGACTTGCAAGCCTCAAGCAACTGGACAGGACACAAAGCAACAGATGGAAACTAATCAAGGAGAGAAGCAACCTAGAACTAAGGAGAAATTTCCTGACAGTGAGAACAATTAACCAGTGGAATGACTTGCCTCCAGAAGTCGTGGGTGCTCTTTAAAGAAGAGATTGGACAACCATTTGTCTGGAATGGTATAGGGTTTCCTGCTTGAGAAGGGGGTTGGACTAGAAGACCTTCAAGGTCCCTTCCAGTATTCTGTTAATACTCAGTTTCCACCTTAGTCGAGATCAGCTGAAAGTGAAGATATCTCCAAGCAGAGCTATAACTGCAGCTCTACAAGGATACATTCTTAAATCCTACACACTGGTCCATGCACACCCATCTTTTGTTGCTGGATGGGATAAGTGTGACTCATTTAATCCTTTTACAGGAATCTCCTTACCAAGAGCAGATTTGTCCATCCGGTCTCATTTGAAAACCTTATCTGGTTTCCATCCAGAAAAAGCAGCTGGTTTATGTAGCTTCGACCCAACGCCCAAATGCCAAAAAGCAGAGAATCCAGGCTGGCTTTTCAGAAGCTTCAAAAACCCAGCCCCAAGGTGCCTTTCAACCCCAAATATCACCATGCTGGAAACATTTGCATCAGGGAAAGTTTTCTTCCACCGGGAGAATCAAAACAAAGGAATTGTATTTTGTTTTTGTTTTTTCAAACGCAGGGTTGCGAGACGAGACCGAATCGTGCAGATCTTGTGGACTAGGCACTTCTCGAGGCAAATATATTGACAAAGTAAAGAGACTGGGGATATTAGTGTAGCACTGGTGAGAAGCCAAGTTAGGTTGCCTTGAGCCATCTGCCTTAAAAGGTGGAATTCACAGATCCCCAAATGGCTTAATAACATGGGTTGATCAACTATGGCTAAAACAAGCCACAGCTTAATGGTTTTTGTTCTGGATGGGGAACAATGGAAGGCCGCCTTCAATCTGTCAACATGGGTTACATCATGTTCGTTTCCAGAAAGGCTAGATCTTCCAGGATCTAGCCATCCTGGAAACAAACATGGCAATGATGTAACCCACGTTGGCTGAGGAATTCTGGCAGCTGAAGTCCACACATCTTAAAGTTGCAAGCTTGAAGAACACAGCTTTGGTAAGGCCTTGGTAAGGCCACACTTGGAATACTGCATCCAGTTTTGGTCACCACGATTTTAAAAAGATGTTGAGACTCTAGAAAGAGTACAGAGAAGAGCAAGAAAGATGATTAGGGGACTGGAGGCTAAAACATATGAAGAACGATTGCTGGAATTGGGGATATCTAGTTTGGTGAGGAGAAGGACCAGGGATGGCATAATAGCAGTCTTCCAATATCTCAGGGGCTGCCCCAAAGAAGAGGGAGTCAAGCTATTCTCCAGTGCCTGAAGGCAGGACAAGAAGCAATGGATGGAAAGCAATCAAGGAGAGAAGCAACCTGGAACTAAGGAGAAATTTCCTGACAGTGAGAACAATTCACCAGTGGAACAACCTGCCTCCAGAAGCTGTGAATGCTCTGACACTGGAAGTTTTTAAGAAGAGACTGGACAACTATTTGTCTGAAATGGTATATAGGGTTTCCTGCCTGAGCAGGGGGTTGGACTAGAAGACCTCCAAGGTCCCTTCCAACTCTATTATTATTGTTACTCTTATTGCTCTGATCTGTATGGTGTGCATGGATCTTGTGATGAGCATGCAAACATCCTTCAGCTACCATACCATACAATCATGAGTTTTCATTTCACTGGCCTTTGGCTTGACTCATTTTCTCTCAATCCGAGGTCAATCCTCTTCAGAAGATGTCCATGTTCAAAGAGGCCAATAGCCCTTCCCAAACTAAAGTGTCAGCTGACATCCGGTCATACAGCATTCACTCTTGTACAAAGGAGCGGCTGAAATCATACAACATGCCAAGAACCAAACCATATCATGTCTTCACATGCTGTGTGAAGTTAGCCCTAATGGATTCCTCATCGTGGCTAGGAGCCTACTTGTGGTGTTTTGATAAACAATGATTAAACGAGGCATGGCTTAGTGCAAGATATGAACCCACTCAAAGAGAGACTTCCAGACCGCCCCCTCCATTTTTTAAAAAAACAAGCCACAATAGCACAGGTGGCGTACAGAAGTCTACAAGTTTCCTATATTAATAGGGTTCAACTGAAAACGGCAACAAAACGTGTTTTTTTAAAAAATAAATAAAATAACCTGCCAATCTTCATAGCGCAATGTGTATAGTACTTTTTTTTACTAGGATCACAACACTTGTGAGTTGCACACAACTGCAGGATCCATCCATCAGTTTTACAGCAGAGTGAAAATTTGGATTTGGGTCCCTGGATCCCAGCCGTTACAAATGACAGATACGAATGCTCTGCCAAGCAAGCCATTTATCACTGCTGAAACCCAACAGGTGACCATCTAATAATTCATTTAAAAAGTTTTAGGCACGATGAAGTTCCCCATCGACTCTTATCAGAGGAAACCTCTTGGTCACCAATTCCAGCCAAGCGGCCCCCACCCCCCACCCCCACCCCTCCGCTTCACAAGTGGTCTTCTGAGCATAGCCAGAGTGCATCTCCTCCCTCAGAGAGCCACTGATTACAGTCCTCGCAAACCACCTCCCTCCGCATCAAAACACCTACATCGAAGTCGCTGCACTGTGCAGTACCCACAATTGTAGTTTGAGCCTGGCAGAGCCGGGAAGGCAGCCAGCCAGCTCTGGGCGACTCAAGAAACCCTGGTTTAGGGAAGCGTGAGAACTCGGCGACCCTGCCAGAAATCTTTTCTTCCCAGGAAGCAGCGCTACAGGCGGCGGCGAAAAAGAACCGACTCGCATCCTGCCTGTTTCCCTGCAGCCCAAATCTCCCTAGGTACCGTTGGCGCGCTCAGGCAGGGCCGGCCCCCAAGGAGTCTCTGAGCATGGGCAAAGTTTTTTTTTCCAACCCCTCCTTTCTGGACTACAGCCCACTGGCCCACCGGGATCTGAAGCAAGGCGGCAGCGCGAAGCCAGAAGAAAGTGACTTACCTGTCGAGCCAGCCCGCTTTGCCCCCCCCACCCCGCGTCTGTCCCTTTCCGCGTCTGCCTTACCTGGGGCGGAGACCAGGTCCCCGTCGCTCAGCTCCCCGGAATCCGAGTCCATGGCGTGGAGGGGAGCCGCCGGCCGCAGAGCAGCCCACCTTGGCAGGAGCTCCAAGCCCTGCGCGCCGCCCGGCCGCTTGCAGGACCGCGGGGTCCCGAGAGAGCGCCGAGAGACGATCCAGCCCCGCCGAGGGTCGCTTCCAGCGCAGGCAGCTTCAGCAGCAGCAGCGCCCGGTCCAGCCTGGTCCCCTCCGCCCAAAAAAAGCGCCGGTTGCCGGCTGGGGCGGAGCCAAGAGGCAGGTGGGCGGTGCTGGTTGCGGGTCTGTGTGTGTGTGTGTGTGTGTGTGTGTGTGTGTGTGTGTGTGCACAAAGGGGGAGAAGGGAGGGCATGTTTCTGGAGCTGACCCTCCCTCCCTCCCTCCCTCCCTCCCTCCCTCGCCGCCTCTTCTTCTACCTCCCGTGGAGAGCTTGGAGTTAGTACACTGCCCTGACTGAGTTTCAGCAGCCCCCCACCCTCCTTTTTTTAACCAGGGTGGGGGTCTGCCCCTATTGCTTTGCCACCCTCTCCCGTAGATTTAGGCTTTCTTCGTTGCCTCCCCCCTCCCCTGCCCGCAACCCACCCAATACCGGGGTCCCCCTCTGCAGATGGACGCTCCGCCAGCGCAAAGGCTCTGTAGCCGGCTGATCTCTGACCGTCAGGAAAGATTTGGGTTCGATTTGACTTAAAAGGGAAGCTAAACTTGGGTTTTCTCCGCGAGGTAGGACTAGAGCAAAGTGCAGAGGGTTGTGTTCAGACAATGCGCTGATCCAGACAGCTTGGCTCGCAGCCTCGGGCGGTTGGATTCCCACACACACACACAGGCTGAGCCAAATCACAACCTTGATTTAGCATGTCGTCTGAAAGGATGGAAAGCCGAGTCAACCTTGAAGCCGGTCAGGATCGAACTCCTGGCAGTGAGCAGAGTCAGCCTGCAATGCTGCATTCTAACCACTGGGAAGGAAGGAAGGAAGGAAGGAAGGAAGGAAGGAAGGAAGGAAGGAAGGAAGGAAGGAAGGAAGGAAGGAAAAAAAATAGCAATAGAGCTTAGACTTATATACCACTTGACAGTGCTTTTCAGCTCTCTCTAAGCAGTTTTATAGTGTCAGCCTCTTGTCCCCAACAATCTGGGTCCTCATTTTACCAACCTCGGAAGGCTGAGTCAACCTTGAGCCAGTCAGGATCAAACTCCTGGCAGTGAGCAGAATCAGCCTGTAATATTAACCACTGTACTACCATAGCTCCTATTTACTGTATAACAATAGCAATAGCACTTATTGCCCCCAACAATCTAGGTCTTCATTTTACTGACCTGGGAAGGATGGAAGGCTGAGTCAACCTAGAGCAGGTGAGAATCAAACTGTCGAACTGCTGGCAGTCGGCAGTCAGCAGAGGTAGCCTGCAGTACTGCATTCTAACCACCGCACCACCTCTTATAAACCCCACTGGCCTTTGAATCTAATGCTGAAAGAGGACAGAAAGAATCGTTTTGGTCCCCACCTACAGAGAAATCAAAGATTGTTGTTTTCCAAATGGGGCCGTAGTAGCATCAGTGGGGCAGTTTGACCCCCCCCCATGCACTCCAAGGCTGCTTGTGAAGGCCACACCATATCAGGAAGGTCAAAAAAGTCAAGATGGTGGCCACAGTCATGCAATCAAAGCCCCATTCCTTTTTTTTAAGGTGTGCTGCCATCCAGTACCACAGCTAGTACAGCTGCACAGTCAGTTCAGGAAATTGTGAACTGTACAGTCAGCTCAGGAAGCCGAGAAGGAACAAAATATTCCACTTTACAATGGAGGAAAAACTAACTGCAATCGGAAATGATCCAGAGGAGGTGCAGAGAACAATGACAAGGTTTAAAGAAAGGGCTGCAACAAACAAAGAAACATTTGCAAATGTTTTTGGAAGTTCACAAGAATAACCAGCCTATCCAAAAACAAATAAATCAATAAAACATCTTCCTTCAGTCTTTGGAAATTGAGAAGGTGAGTCAAGTAAATTTCACCAGCATTTCTCATCTTTAGACATTCACATTTTGATCTATAATAAGCTCCATTGGGGCTCTTAAAACTAAGAAAGGTAGTAAACATTGCTTTAAAATGCTGTATTGTTGGGATTGTGCAGAAAGCTAGACACATGTGCCTACATACACCCTTTTTCACTATTGTAACATACAAATAGAAGTAAAAAGAGAGAGAGAGAGAGAGAGAGAGAGGGAGGGAGAGGGAGACACAGACACAGGGAGACAGAGACCACACAATCAAAATAACTCCACCATCCAAGATAATTCTGATTTAAAAAGCAAGCTCCTTTTGTATGCTTTTAGCTAAAGATCGGCAGATCAGATTTTCAAGAAGGTTTTATATCAACATCATGAAACAAAAATAAGTGGAGGCTTATTTATTTAGTAGTGCTTAAATAGACAAATGGTTTCTATAGGCAAGTCATTATCTGCAGAGTAGGCACAAGAATAAGACTGAACTGAATTATTTTTGACCAGCTGGATTTCTGCTTATGGTCAAGACAGTATCACTGCTTTATTATACTGAGTGCTGCCTTATTCCTGGAAACCAAGGTCTTAATACTGAAGCCCCAAAATCTTCATTTTTCCATTTGAGTTTCCAAGTTTTATCCAGGACCCCAGATTCACCATGCTTCTCAAATTGAAATGGCAGTTAGTGCCATGCACTACTTTTTGCTGTTTATTTTTCCTCCTTCATCAAAAAGTTTGATGCCCTTAAAAATCCCTGGTGTGTGTCAGTGGGATGCGATTTGTGGGTGATAACGTCAATCATGAAAACAGGCCACTGGCTCAGTTGCAAGAGAAATCATCCGAACTGTAGGACTTTTGAACTCTCTCTTAAAATATCTAAGAGCAAAGACTGTGCTCGGAGGTGGAATTTGATCCCTGTGGTTTACAGTTTGGATCGAGAAGACGCCGAAAATCTGCTATTAATACTAAAAGTACAAAGAGCTGCAGAATTTCTCCATGATTGACATCCAAACTGGGCAAAATGCCATTTAGGCCATCAACAACTGCGTGAAGGTTTTTAGAGAAGCCAACTAACCGCTCCTACAAGATGCTGGCCTGTTTTTCTTCCATCCTGGAAACAATTTCATCCCTTGACCACAGGTACCACTTTGAAGAGGGGTGGGTATCTCCTTTTTCAATTGGCTTCCAAGGTTATTTCCAGCACTCTTTACACGTAGCTATTTTGAACTCACTTTGTTCCATGGGGATTTATGCCCAGGCAACGGAGGATGAGATGACAGAGAGAGTTCTGAACATGCTTGGGCCTATATCATCATTCGCTAACATTCTGTAGATGTTTGCCATATGTAGAGAAGATTTCCACAACATCCTGAAACAACATTGTGATTATGCCCTTTGTGAAACAGTTTTTTTTTGGGGGGGGAAGGAGGGGATATACAAGAATACCTTTCTGCAACCTGGTGCTTTGCAAGTGATTTAGTGCTACAGGCTTGATTTGCTAAGCAGGCAATTAGATTAGATTAGATTAGATTTATTGAATTTATATGCCTCCCTTCTCCCTAAGGACTCAGGGCGGCTCACAACAAAAAATTTAAGAAACATGGAATACAAAATTTTAAAAAAGAATTAAACAGTAAATGTAATAGATACATGACAATTTAACTCAATAAAAGCCAAATTTAAAAAACATAGTCAGTCCAGACCCACTTGTTGGAATAGCCAAGTCTTCAGGTCACGGCGGAAAGACTGAAGGTCAGGGGCTGTCCGCAGCTCCAAAGGTAGTTCATTCCAGAGGGTCAGCATGCCCACAGAGAAGGCTCTCTCCCTGGGGGTCGCCAGACAGCATTGCCTGGCTGATGGCACCCTGAGGAGGCCAACTCTCTGGGAGCGAACCGGGCGATGGGAGGTTGATAATGGCAGCAGGTGGTTATTACCAGCACCTTGAATCGCACCCGGAGGGCAACCGGAAGCCAATGCAGCTCGCGGAGGAGTGGTGTAACATGGGAGTATTGAGATACTCCCATAAGCACCCGCATGGCCACATTTTGCACCAGCTGAAGCCTCCGCATGCACTTCAAGGGCAGCCCCATGTAAAGAGCATTGCAGTAATCCAGGTGCGAAGTGACGAGGGCAGGGGTAACCGTGCATAGGGCATCTCGGTCCAGAAAGGGGTGCAACTAGTGCAGTAGGCGAATGGTGCAATGGCGATGAGACCCACATCCACATCCTCACTTGATCAAACCACGCCTTAGCTGACTTCCACTCGTTCTTTCAGCCCCATCTAATTCCTAAGGGATAAAGGGAGTGAAGGTCCTTGAAGTGTCCAAGGGAATGTAGGCTATGGTCAATAAGATGAATTCAGATATCGGTGTTAGGACATATCCGTTGTTACTTTTGTTGATCTTTGAGTGATGAGGGTTACCTTGTATTTTCTCATAACAATTGTTTGACACTTAATTGGGGAATGTGACCTGCACTGTCAGGAAGGAAGGGAGGTTCTACGCTCTTAATTTACTGAACTGGCATCAATTTTGCCAGAGCTGGTTTTCCATTCATCTATGCCAATATGGTGTGCTCAATAAAGTTTTGCATTAGAGACTGGAATTTCTCAGCTGTGCTTCCTTTGTTGGATTCATCAGTCGGAACCTTGACAGATATATTGAAAGAATTATGCTGATTGAAAGCTTGCCAGTGCAGAAAAACACCATATGAAATAAATAGATACATACAGTTATACATAAAATACTATTATTAAAAATATCTGGAAGACATTAAGTTGGAGAAGGCTGACTTGTAATGTATGCAGAGGGAATTCGTTACTTTAGCAGAGGCATGTTGCCTTTCCAGCAAAAGCCAAGTGAGCTATTTCCTACATCTTGTCATTCTGTTTAATTTATAAAAGCTGTAGGTGCTCCTTGGTGTGTATTTTCTTTAAAAGAAATAGCAGAGAATTGCCCAACAGATGGTATTTGAGTTCACCAGGTGTTTTATCTTCTTGAAGCTATTTCTCATGTACAATCCAAGGACCGGTCAAGTCATTCTCGTTCTGAATTTTCTGAGAAGGATTTGTAGGGATGGGATAGACACTAAATTTCATGTGATCCTTGGAAAACTGAGCAATGTTAGTTGCTAGGAAACAGAGTAATCTATCACACTTTTTTTTAAAAAAAAATTAAGACAGTTTCTTGGCTTCATTTTCATCCTTCATGACTTCTACCAGCTTTGGTTAATTAATAAAGCAGCCCATCTAGAGTAGATGTCAAAAAAGAAGTATCCATCTTTCAGTTAGAATCTATATATTAGTATCTTGAAATACCTCCACAACAGCATTACTCCAAGGTCATGTGACTGGGACTACCTCCATTATTAGCAGAATGATCTTTGGCTTAAATTCATAATAATCATGTGGGATGGAAAAATCTCATAGTACGGTACTTAAATTAATTTCCAGGTTCTGGACTTTGCCTGGTAAATGGCTTTATTTAAGAATCTAAGAGGAACTCTATTGCATTAGACAAAACACTCCTCCAATACAAAATTCCAAAATGGAATGAGGTTCATTGCTGCTGTAGGAGAAAAGCAGGCAGACCTGCGTTGAAGTCAAGAGAGGAATCAGCCTGGAGTCCTTATGTTTCCACAAAAGGTCTAAATCCAACTGCTCTTGAATTCCATTGACTCTTATCTAGCATCAATTTAGTGCTGATCATTAGATGACTAGGTTCTTGTGTATAGGCATGAGCAATAAATCATCTTAACCGGAACTTAATGTGTGGGTCCCGATTCTTCACCCCTGACAGCTGCCACTGTGAAGCTCATTAACAGGATAGGAAAATGATCTCCTTGTTCAAACAATTAATGCTTGGAATTGATACCCATCGATAGAGTTTTCTTCAATGGATTCATCTAATCGTATAAAGTCACCTAAGATGGTGACCTTATCCTTTGGGGGATACTCATAGTCTGGATTAACAGATGGGGAGGGAATTGTATATTGTATATATGACCATGGATTTAGGAACCAAGTAGAAAAAAGCTTTTTTCTGGAGTAGTTTTCAACTTCCCAGCCTAGCTTATATCCTTGGGATCCTGGTGGTCCAAATGCAAGTATTAACCATGTCTGGTTTTGCTTAGTTGCTTGGAGAATTATCCATTGTTGGCTGGGTGCTGTCAATCAAAAGCCTAGGTAAGCTGAAACCCAGATAGGCAACATGGGGAGACAGATAAGAAATGAATATAGCCTTGCTTTTAATCAGAACATTTCCCAACCTCATTAAAAATATTGTTTGTCAGAATGGCAAACATTTAGAATAATACACACTCTAAAAATGCAACCAGGCAGTTACTTTCTCATAAATAAAGTGCCAACATTCTTAACTTAAAGCTACTGGATGTCCAGACTGAAAAACATGTGATACAAAGAAATCAAATTATGTCTATTTTTATAGTCTTCCAACTATAAGAAATACAATTAAACTGTAACTCGCTGCCCAGAATTTTATGCAATGGATTCTGACTATGACACATCTCCATCTCTGGAAGTATGTTAGATTATTATGGAGAAGGGATATGTTTCTTAAATGTACTAGCTAGATATTAAATATCTAGCTAAATGTATTAGCTAGGTATTCCAGTTCTATTATTCTATTCTATGTTCTATATTACACTCCTGAATGTGCATTGGTACCTGTGGTCTTGGGTGTGTGTGTATATGTGTGTGCACGTGCGTATGTGTGTCCCATCTCTTATCCTAAAAAGACAGGATCAATTGATCTCCACTCCATCATCTCGTTAAAACTGCTATGTCATTCTACTGAGAAATAACTTTGCTTGCTGTCATTTGGCCTGATCAATAGGGCAGTGGAGGGGCACACAGAGATACTTAAATTGAAAAACAAAAATAGCAATTACTTTCAAAATAAAAGCAATCCACATGGGCTGGATTGAACAGGGACAGTCAAAGGGCTGGATGTGGTCATAAAATGCCCAGGTCGGTCTCGGATGTTATTGAAAAAAAGTCGAAGTTTGCATTGTTCAGATCATCCCACAAAAAAAGAACTCAACCAAAATAGCATTGGAGACTGTAGAACAAATGTTGAATCTAAACATCTAACTCCAATCATCCAGCCAGCTATCCACATCCATCCATCCATCCGTCCATCCATCCATCCATCCATCCGTCCGTCCGTCCGTCCGTCCGTCCGTCTGTCCATCTATCATCTATCTATCTATCTATCTATCTATCTATCTATCTATCTATCTATCTATCTATCTATCTATCTATCTATCTATCTATTTATCTATCTATCCATCTATCTATCATCTATCTATCATCTATCTATCTATCTATCTATCTATCTATCTATCTATCTATCTATCTATCCATCTCTATCTATCTATCTATCTATCTATCTATCTATCTATCTATCTATCTATCTATCTATCTTGGAGTTAGTTTATGCTATTGAACTGAAAGCATGGATGATGATGATGATTTCGTGATGATGATGATAATAATGCTATTAATAATATAACAGCAACTCTGCCTCATTAGCACACAAACAGATGTCCGAAGGCAAAGTTCAAAATCAAACGAAGACATGCAGCAGAATGGGAACACTTGGCAGGAGCACAAGCATACAAATGTACCCAGTATTAATAAAGGGAGGAGAAGCTGACACAATAAAAACAGAAGCTAATATAACGCCGTCCTCCCTCCGCTTGTCAGTTTTAAGTTCAGTTAGAGGATTGATTGACAGTTGAGGCTTACTTGTTTGTAAATGGGGCAGGGCCCACACCTAGAAATGTAACAAGGAATTCTCTTTGCAAACCCAGGCTGCCACATTCTTATCAGAGTGTAGGTAGGCATCCAGGTATGTGTCATTAGGCTAAGAAGGAGCAAGGAATGCACGTCTTTGAGCTTGAAAGGGTGCATGAGACGGTATACTTCCATCATTGTTTGTCTGTCTGTTGCTCTCTCCTGTTCCTTGTTTTGTTAGCAAGGAAGAAGAGTGTTCAACGTATCGTTGTTGACTTGATGGGAGACAAGAAATGGGAAACATTTTTCGGTTGAGGAGCATAACTTAGAAGTGGCTGGAAGGGAAGCCTAGTCTTTCTTTCTTTCTTTCTTTCTTTCTTTCTTTCTTTCTTTCTTTCTTTCTTTCTTTCTTTCTTTCTTTCTCTTTCTTTTTCCTTCCTTTTTTCCTTCCTCGTTCATTTTTCCTTCCTTCCTTCCTTCCTCCCTCCCTTCCTTCCTTCCTCTCTCTCTTTCTCTCTTTCTCTTTCATCCTCTCTTTCTTTTTCCTTCCTTTTTTCCTTCCTCATTCATTCTTTTCCTTCCTTCCTTCCTTCCTTCCTTCCTTCCTTCCTTCCTTCCTTCCTTCCTTCCTTCCTTCCTTTCTCTCTCTCTCTTTCTTTCTTTCTCTCTTTCATCCTCTTTCTTTTTCCTTTCTTTTTCCTTCCTCATTCATTCTTTTCCTTCCTTCCTTCCTTCCTTCCTTCCTTCCTTCCTTCCTTCCTTCCTTCCTTCCTTCCTTCCTCCCTCCCTCCCTCCCTCCCTCCCTCCCTCCTAGGACCAAGTCACTGCCCCCTTGGCATTTGCCTTCTGCCCTGCTGCCAGTCCCTGTGTCCTTTGACTGCAATTGTCATCCCCTTCCAAACTTTTCTCAGCTCTACTGTCATCGGAAGAAGGGCGGTATACAAATTAAATTATTAAATTAAATTAAATTAAATTTTCCCTTTCAATACCCTAAGCTCCCAATGGGTTCTTATGCTTTCCCTTTAGGCCCTTTCCAATTAGCAGGAATGTCCGCAAGGGGATGGTTAAAACATTGGTTAAATGGTTAAAACGTTCTGCTAAAGTGAAGTTCCCTGAAGATGGGATCCAGCATAAGTCTGAAAGCTCAGAAGACTAGACCTCTGGGTCCCGGTGACCAACCCAGATTGGATCCTGCAACAGTATCACCGGGACACGTATATTCGCCTTCATTCATGGTGGTTAAAAATCTTAAGATGGCGATCACAGCAGTGAAATAACAATTCTACCTGCTTCTTAGGTGCACTGCAGATAAACAGTGAGGACATTCGGATTGTTACACCCTGGACAACAACCAGATCCCCTTGGTCAGACTGTCTCATGGAGTAGTTGTGAACATATGGTGAAGTGTACAATATCTCTGGGACCATTGCCTAGCCAAGTAGCTTCCCAGGCCCGGTGTTTCAAACTCCACCTGATAAGAATGGAAATTGGCAGCCTCTTTATTTGCAGCCAGAAAAGCTCCGTAGATCGAAACCGGCTGACAGTGATTTGCTTTGCAAAGGCCACAAACATTTGTGAGTGATGTTTAATTCTTGGCCCAGAATATACAGAGGAGAAGAGCACCTTCCATTATCACCCGGTATCCTCCTCGGCACAACTCATAAAATAAAATTACTCCAAGAGCACAAACTATTTTTATAACAATGGCATGAGGCATCCATTAAACTCCTTACTCCTAGAGGTAATTATCAGGGGAATTCAGCATTTTAAGTGTGCCGCTCAATATTTCATTTTCTTTTCAAGTTTGGAAAACTGGAAAGTTCTTTTCCTAACTGGAAGGTTAGGTACATTTCTGGCAAAAAAAAGGGGGAAAAAGGCAGAACGAGGGGCCAGATGGGGTTTTGTCCCTTCAGATTGTGAAATCTGATCTAAATCTCTTCTCTTACAGCTTTTCTGTTCAATTTTATCTTTCTAAAACTCTTCTTGGTTCTCTTTGATTTCCTTCTGGTTGAATTTCTGATCTGGATTTTCCCTGCCAGAGTGACCCGTGTGCTTGGAGAATTGGCTTTGAACCAAATCCGGTTAGTCCTTGACTTTTAACAGTTTGTTGAGTGGCCGTTCAAAATTACAACGGCACTGAACAAAAGGAACTTAGGACCATTTTTTCACACTTACGACCGTTGTGGCCTCCCAGGGTCACATGATCAAAATCCAGACACTCGGCAACTGATTCGTATTTATGATGGTTGCAGTGTTCCTGTGTGTGTGTGTGTGTGTGTGTGTGTGTGTGTGTGTGTGTGTGAGACGTGATCCCCTTTTGCAACCTTCTGACAAGCCAAGTCAATGGGGAAGCCGAATTCTCTTAGTGACCGTATTACTATCTAAACAGCTGCAGGGACTCACTTAACAACTGTGGCAAGAGAGATTGTAAATTGGGGTAAAACTCACTTAACAAACATCTGACTTAGAAACAGAGCACTTGGGCCCAGCTGTGGTTGTAAGCCGAGGACAACCTGTAGGTGGAAAACCTTCTGTTGGAAAAAGTTTTGTTCTGCGTGGACTCACAACGAGGTCAGCGAAAACTTCGTTGTGCATCTGATTGGTGTGGCCAGATGGGTGCGCGGGAGATCAGAATGAAATAATGCTTCTGAACCAAATGTACAGTGCTATATAGTTTTGACAAGAGCCATAAAACAGAAAGGCACACCTTGTAGATCTTTCTTGTCTCTCCCTGGCTGGAGGCTTCACACTTGGGATTGGATTTTATGGGCAGTAGAGCTACCGTAGCGATGACGGATGTGACAGCATAATAACTAGGGATGGTGACGTTCCGTTAAGTACCAGTGTGGGCAGCTTTTTGGTAGACAATGGCTGCGTCAAATAGCCCTTAGCTGCCAATTCACACAATGCATGCAACGAGTGTTTTTCATCTCTACACCTACACCTTTGCTCACACAGCAAGGAAAAATAAAATAAAATCTCCTTTAAGTTGGGCTACCATCTTGGACACCTCAAGACAATCTTCTTTGACAACAAGATGAAAGGACTTTAACATTATCCCAGGGTATCTTTCCCACTTTCAAGCTTTACAAGTCTGAAATTTGTGGGTGGTTCTACGTCCTCGCCAGATGTGACCCTACAGTACTTAGCTTTTTTACGATCAACACCGATCACAGAGGTTACCAAGCTGGGCTCTAACGTGGAAGACTGCTTACATAAAGTAGAGTCTTGCTGGTCGGCTAGCCAAGGAGTAAATGGAGAAGGATTCTTGTAGGATTAACTATCTTTGGGTGTTAGCCACTGCATATTGAAGAGGTGGGATGTATATTTTAAAGAAGCAACTGAAATGTTCTTGGAAAGGACAGATTTTTGTAAGCCTCTATAGCTCACTGCTCTTGACATTGGAGAGAATAGAATAGAATAGAATAGAATAGAATAGAATAGAATAGAATAGAATAGAATAGAATAGGAATAGGAATAGGAATAGGAATAGGAATAGAATAGAATAGAATAGAATAGAATAGAATAGAATAGAATAGAATAGAATAGAATAGAATAGGAATAGGAATAGGAATAGGGATAGAATAGAATAGAATAGAATAGAAGAATAGAATAGAATAGAATAGAATAGAATAGAATAGAATAGAATAGAATAGAATAGAATAGAATGGAATAGAATAGAATACAATAGAATGGAATGGAATAGAATAGAATAGAATAGAATAGAATAGAATAGAATAGAATAGAATAGAATAGAATAGGAATAGGAATAGAATAGAATAGAATAGAATAGAATAGAATAGAATAGAATAATAGAATAGAATAGAATAGAATAGAATAGAATAGAATAGAATAGAATAGAATAGAATAGAATAGAATTACAGAAGAATGGAATGGAATGGAATAGAATAGAATAGCTTTATTGGCCAAGTGTGAGTAGATACACAAAGAATTTGTCTCTGGTGTATAAGCGCTCAGTCTACATGCGAAACAACAAAGTAATAACAGTCATAATAACGAAAATAACGATACCAGTAAGAGAAGACAGTGGATAGATGAGAAGGATAAAAGGAATAAATACAGCTATATGACGTGGGTAAACATACTTAGACATAAGGCAGGACTGTGTTCCTAGCTTTCTCCCTCATTTCTATGAAGAAGTCAGAATGGCATACAGCTTGTTCCAGTCTTGCTGGGGGGAAAAATCAGAAAAGCGATGGAGAGAAAGAGAGAAAAGAGATTTGATTTCCTATGAATGGGTCTAGGCGTACACATGAATATAAGTAGAGAAGCCCTGGTATTTTCTGGCTAATCCTCTCTAATTTGCTTCAATGCTATACATCAATTGAGCTTAGGATCACACAGCGTGGCCAAGAAGGTTGACAGGAATGTTGTTGTTCTGTAATATAATTAACTCACCGCCACAACACACTGTGATGCTTGACATCAGCCACCTGGCGCACAATGCAAACTGCATTATTGGGTGTATGTGTAAAAATTAAAAGCAGGGTTGCTACTGGCAACTGCAAGATCAGTCCTTAATCTTTCCAAAGGTTACACTTTTCTATGTGTTCTTTGAAGCCTACGATCCACTCATTCGGGTTGCAAAGCAACTTCACTGGGGCTGCTTGTGAAAATCATCTTGCGTTTCTCACCCCCCCACACAGAAACGAGGCAAAAAACAGAAATAAACTGTGAATTCGCTTTAGGGTGGTGTGGCTGCACCCTGAGTCTTTCCAAATTTGTTGGTAGGTATTTCCAAGTTGTTTTTTTTTAAAAAGTCCAATACTATCCTCTGGTATATTTCACCAGCTTTTATGAAAGATCCAGAATCTATTGCAATTCTTGTCAATTCTTCCTATTTATTTTTTTTAAAGAAAGAAGCCACCCAAAGTTGTCTTATAGGGCAGATGGGCTGTAAATAAATCAATAAAAACAAATGAAGTGGGGAATCATTTTTAGAAATTCTTCATCTTGAAGCACTGGATTTAGACATGTGAGAAATAGAAGGTAGTAAGAACATTTTAACCAGGGGAATCCCTAGATGGGGGTGTGATCAAATGCAAAGAAAAATAGTATATGGCCACAATCCAAGCTCTTGTGAGCATGGGGTTCCCCAGGTTTTGAGGTTCTGGGTTGATGTTGATCATAACTGTGTGTAGCTGCATGTCACACGGACATCTGATGCAAGTTGTGAGATGCCCTAAGCCCTGCCTACCAATAGTAAGCGCCTACTTTCTTACATTGAGCAGTTGGAACAGAGGCCAGAGACCTGTGTGACCTCAGGATTCGTGTGTGCCAGTTCCACCTCAATCTCATGTGAGCACAGCCAGGCCCAGGGGCACAACCAACTTGTGTTCTTCAGCTGAGGGCGTTTATGCCTCCAGATGCCCTGTGTTTGGGGTGGTGGGATGATGGTAATAGGCCAGAGACAGAGCACCATGCAATGGTCTTTAATGGGGTACTTGCCTGTTTAGTGGCCAAATGGCATCTGGTCTACTTTGGTGGTCATATTACCTTCACCAGATCTTCTGATCCTGGAGACAATAATCTCCAGCCTCAAGGTGCTCAATCTGCTATTGCCATCCGAACGCCAGGAAATCTCTTCTACATATATATCCTTATCCTGACATTTCTTTTTTTGGTGTACCTTCACAACTGTAGACGTTCTCCCAAAATGGATGTCCTGAGGTGCCCTCTGCTGGTTGATGTTCAACATCTCTTTTAAGCAGAAGTTTCCTCTTTGCCGTTGTGCGACAGGTAAGTAACCCCAATGTCTTAGTTTTAAGTTATTTACAATATTTACAAGGCTATAGAAGCAAGCGTATTACCTTTTACCTATTTATTTATTTATCTATCTATCTACATGGCTTTTTCAAAGATAAGCATGTGCCCCTGGGTTGCCACCAGGTAATGCCCATGGAGGCTGACAGCAGTAAAATACAAAGCAAAGTACAGAACCACAATCACAAGCATCCAGAGTTAGTTAACTCGATAAGACAGATCAGGCAGGTTTTTTTTAAAAAAAAAACACGACAACCCATCGAACACACTACAAAGTATTTACGGTAACCTTAACTAGTCATTTCATGGGTGCAAAGGTCTGGAGGAAAGCTTCAGATCTGAATCATCTAAGAAGAAGTTTAACAAGGACTTCCTCAAAATGGAGAGACTGTGTCTCAAGTTGTCTGAAGTTCAGATGCTGGAGGTCTTAAATCCATTGTGCTCATTTGGGACAATACAGCAATCTGGATAACCTAGTCCTGAGCCATGGTGTGTGTGTGTGTGTGTGAGAGAGAGAGAGAGGGGGACACTTTTCAGTGGTGCCCAGAAAAGGACTAATGGTCAAGGAAGCACATGCGCACTGGAGGCATCTGAGAGTACCAGCGAAGGAGTGGCAACAGATGGAGCACTGTCCTTTTAGCACATTTTCAAGATCACTTACTACCTTGGATGCCCATGTACCGATTTTTTTCTCTATGCAAAGTTGGTTGTTTCGAAAGTTGAAAGCTATTCACAGGCAAGGATCATGCCGAAGTAGCCATGCAAAATAATAACAGGGGAAAAAAATATAGACTGATGTAGGTGCATGGAGATGATTGACCAGCATTGGAAATTGCTCCTCAGATGGAGTCCCAGATGACCTTAGCAAACAGTTGCTTGAAATAAATATACAGCCCGACAGGTTTGAATGCGTTTCAGAGGGAATGTCTTCGGTTTGTGTTCAAATGGAGTAAGTGATGATTGCAAGGAAGAGAGAGTGGTAGTAAAGGTGATAGGAACCCGTGATTGTATTGCTCCTCTAGGAAGAGAGTCAGTCCACGAATCACTACTTATAGTACTTTTTCATGATCTGCACTTTGATGACAGAGCTTTTCCATGGAAGAAGAGGCAAAGGAGCACCAATACGTGGCCGGAGAAAATGAAGAGAAGGCAGAGATTGACAGAGAAAAAGTAAAACTCAGGTTGTGGGGGTCCTTGGTGCTCCCTGATCCTGGTTGTTCCCTTGCAGATGTTTCATTATCCAATTAGGGAATGTCATTGATTATGTTACTTAGTTGGGTAATGAAACATCTGCATGAAAGCAATCAAGCTGAGAGAGCGCCAAGGACCCCACAGTTCAACCATGAGCCACAGATATTCTCCTCTATTAAAACTCAGTTTGGGAGTTAAGGTGTCAAGTCTTGAATAATGAGTTTGTGACTCTCTCCATTATGACGTTCATATTGCTTTTTTTCTTCAGTTGACTTGAGACCCCTTTAGAATTTAAGCTAATGTTAATCTTCCCTACCATCCTCAGCTTTTAAAAACATCTTGGCTCCTTAATTGGCTGCTGGTTGTAGATGGGAATCTGTAGCCTTCTAGATTTCGCGGGGTTGTAACTCAGTTTTGTAGTTCCTCACCAACAGTTCCTGCAGGTCAGAGTTGCTAGAATAAGTGGTTGAGGAGCATCTGGAGACCTACTCTTTCCTCGCCCTTGCTGCAGCATAATAGTGCAAAAAGCCACTGTTTGTCCTTGGATAGTCATTCTGAGAACGGGTGGAGGGCATTGAGTTTGGGACCTCAAAATCTGAGTATCAAATGCTGCAGCCACACAGCATGGATGAGAGTGCTTGACTGGAGAGAGAACTTGGTCTAATACAGGCACATAGGTTTTTTAAAAAAATATTGTTATGACTGTCTTCATTTATTTCTGGTAACCATATTGTTAATTAGGTGTGTGGCTTTTCAAGGGTTCCTCAAATCACAAGTTGGAAAGAATTATGGAGATCATCTCATGCAATGGTGCTAGGTTGGGTTTTTTCCAGACGTGTGGACCAACTCCAAGAATTCACAGCTGTGGCAATAAAGTTTGGTGAATTTTCGGAATGGAAGTCTATACCCAAGGCTTCCAAGTTTCAACCAGGTGTCTGCGAAGGCTTTGTACATTTGCATAATGCTATTTTATAAGTTTTCTAGATCGAAGACAGCCGATATGGAACAACTCATTTCCTATGTTTGCATTTGATGCTTCTTTATCTTAACCAAAGTTGGTCAATTATTGTCTAAATTCTAAAGATGTTTATGGGTCCTCCTGAGCACAACTATGTTTAACAACAGTACAGATATTAGCCTTTGTGTTGACCCTGAGTTCCACCAATTGGACACTTGAATTAGCAAACTGTTGGCGGCAACAAAACATTTTATCAAGTGAGTAGATCAATGGACTTCGGGTGGGTGAGGGTTTTTCACATGACCTACTCAGCTCAGATGTGGTGATACAAAATGGCAGCTCAATAACTACAGAGGATATCCTGGTTTTTTGTTCTAGTGCATGTCCATCAGTTAATGCATTTTTGTGTTGGGCAGTAAGATGGAGCAGCTAAAAATGGGTCAGAGAGAGAGAAAGACTGGAGGCTGGAAAAAAAACTAGCTACAGGAAATACCAGCTCTTATTCACCTGGTTCATGTTCCCACTTCTGTCAAAGGGTTGTGCGATTGAGCTTAAAAAGCAAAAAGAAGGGAATTTATCCTTGAAACCTATGTAGACTCCGTTTAGGATCAGAAGACACAAAGATGACCATTTTTTGCCTTTTCTGTTTTTCTGTACCATACATTGACTCAAGAGGACTTGATGGAGAGTGGAGATACTTACTGCATCTTCGTGAGACTGCGAAATGGGTATGTTGCTCTGAATAAGCTGTATCCTTCTACTTCAAAAACTTCACTTCTACTTCCTAATGGACACAAGCATGGAAGAATAACAACAGTAGCTATCAGCCATGGCTGCTGCATGGCCCAATTCATCTCTGTAAACGTGCAGAAATCTTGGTTTCTTCCAGAAAAAAAATTCTATCTCACAATTCCATATGCACAGAATAAATTCTACAGGTGTTTATGGGCCCTCCTGAGCACGATTATTATTATCAACAGTACAAATATTATCCTCTGAGTTCTACCAATGGGCCCCTTGAATGAGCAAACGGTTGGCGGCAACAAAATGTGACATCAAGTGAGTAGACTGATGCACCTCGAGTGGGTGAGAGTTTTGAATTTGAGTAGGGTCACCCAACCCCTCCAGTGTGGCTGGGATCATCTTGGTCAATCCAAGCTTGGAACTTATTGATCGTTCTTTCCCAGGGATTTTCTTGGCATGAAGATCATTTCCAGTAATGGCTGCCTTTCATTTGGATGCAGAGACAAGTCATTGTTTTTGGGAATGTGGTTAAGACCTTCGCCTTTCAGAGTCTGGATGCTGCACCTTCTCAAGAGAGTCACCAGGATTGCCTTCATCATGACCATCGCGATGAACTTCCCAACACAGCCGCGGGGGCCAAAGCCAAAGGGCTGAAAGTAACGATAGGGGACCTGCGTAAAACAATATTTTGGTTCGTTAACAATTTATTCACTTCCTCTTTAGGCCACTCAGTTTGCATGATGAGCCAGGCAGGTGATAGGCATCAAAATATAACATTGGTAGTCCTCAAGTTACGACCGCAATCGGGACCAAAATTTCCATTGCTAAGCACGTTGTTGTTAAATGAATCATGTTGTTGTTAAATGAATCATGCCCAGTTTTACAACATGGTCCTATAGATTTTTTTTTGGGGGGGGGGAAGGGAGTGCTACCCCATTTGGTGGGATCAGTGGAGGAGGCAGAGAATAAGACACAGGTAGTCTTCGACTTAGCGACCGTTCAAACTTACAATGGCACTGTAAAAAGTGATTTATGTCCGTTCATCACAGTTGCAACCTTTGCAGCACCCCCCTGGCCACCTGATCAAAATTCAGATGCTTGGCAACTGGTTCATACTTATGACGGTTGCGGTGTCCCAAAGTCACACGATCCCCCTGTTGCGACCTTCTGATCAGCAAAGTCAGTGGGGAAGCCAGATTCACTTCACGACGGTATTTCTAACTTCCCAGCTGTAGTGATTCTCTTAATGAAGGTGGCAAAGAAAGGTGGTAAAACGGGGTAAAAATGACTGAACAAATGTCTCACTTAGCAAAGGAAATTTTGGGCTCCATTGTGGTTGTAAGTCAAGGACTCCCTGTGGTGTCTGGACCAAGAGCTGCTCTATCTTGCGTCCGAGTGATTACTCGCAACGTGTTTGCGTCGTAATCGTATTTCCTAAACAAAACATGGAGCCGTATTTAGAGCAAAAGGCGATACCTACACTCTTTTCAAAATTGTCCAGGGAGAATTCATTGGGCTTAGGGAAGAATTCCAGCTTATGCATGCGCCCGATGTTCAGGATAATGTTGGTCCCTTTCTTCACAGGATAGCCATCAATCACATCATCCTGCAAGGCTTTGCGCATGACCAAGTCCACCACAGGTTGGTATCTCATGCTCTCCAAGATGAAGTTCTCGACGACTTTGAGCTTCGGTATGTCATCCGTTTGGATGTCCCTGTCACCTGTGAGAAAGACGCAGGACACAACAGATGAGATCTGTTTGCTGATTTTTTTTAAAAAAGGAATATTTGGAACATATTGGCACGGTTTATTTTATCCAGGACACTCCCACCAACATCGACAGGACCAGCCATTAGTATACAAACAGATAACAAATTCCACTCCCTTCTAGTAGCGATGGTGTTATTTAGTTGGTTAATGAAAACCACCAAGCCCAGAGAGCATCAGGGACCCCACAGTCCTCCTTCTCCTTCTCCTTCTCCTTCTCCTTCTCCTTCTCCTTCTCCTTCTCCTTCTCCTTCCCCTCCTCCTTCCTCTCCTCCTCTCTGCAAACCCCCCCTCCCTTATGAGCACTGATGATGTTATCTTGTTGGGTAATGAAATGTCTGCAAGAAAGCCGCCAAACTCAAAGAATGTCAGGGACTCCACAGTTCAATCCTAAGCTACAAATAGTCTCTTCTATTAATATCTGCACTGTTTTTGATATAGGCAAATTTATTTATTTATTAAAAATTTGATGCTGCACAACTCCCCTAGAGAAGGTGACTCAGCAGCTTACAGGTTATAAAACAAGTAAAAATAATAATTCAAACATTCAACTACCCAGATTAAAACATTATTCAAATGGAAGCTACCTAGAGTAGACATTTTTTTTCCTTGAAGTGGGAAGTTGCTAGATACTTACCCATCACAGCTTCTATTTCCTTCATCATGGCCTCCTCCACTTGAGGATGTTCTGCAATCAGCACCAGCATGAAGAACAGCGTCACCGACAGTGTATCTGGGGCAGCAATGAGCATCTCTAGAACACACTGGTTCACATTTTCTCCAGTCAGGTCACCACGATTCTGCAAAATCGAAGCAGACAGGCCCTGTCTGTCAGTCTGAAGTTTATTGGGACACTGGACTCCCATCAGTGCAATGTGGCACCACAACATTGGAAAGCTGAACCCAGTGGAGCATTTTGCCTTGCAATGAAAACAATAGGCCAGAGATGTCCAACCTTGGCCACTTCAAGACTTGTGGACTTCAACTCCCAGAATTCCCCGGCCAGCCATGTCCAACCTTGGCCACCTCAAGACTTGTGGACTTCAACTCCCAAAATTCCCCAGCCAGTCATGCTGGCTGGAGAATTCTGGGAGTTGAAGTCCACAGGTCTTCAAGTGGCCAAGGTCAGACACCTCTGCAGTAGGCAGTCTCTGATTCAATGATGGTACCTCCAGTTAAAAGGATCAGGTAGCAGTGAATTGTCTCACGAAGGACGAGAGGGAGACCGTAGGCAAAGTTCAGACGTTTATTTAGTTCAGCTCCGGACGGCTGACAGGCAACATAAACCGGCTTTTATAGAGAACTGTCAAACATTTCAACCAATCAGTGAACCGTGCTTTCCCGCCACTAGGGCAGCAACCAATAGCCTTGCGGCATGTATGAAAATAGTTCCACTTAATCTATGCAGGCAATACTGAAGACAGGGTAGTCCTCAAGTTACAACAGTAATGGAGCTTGCCCATCACAGCCTTAACTCATGATGGTTGTAATCCTTTTGGCAGCGATTGTTAAGTGATTCACCACGGCTGTTAAATGCATATGGGGACTTGAAGTGAAGCAAGGGTGTGTCATGGGTGTAAGTTTGCTAAAGCTAGGGGCAAATGCCAGTTTTTGGCAAAAATGTCATAAAACAGCAGTCACATGACTGAGGGACACCCCAAACAACTAAAAACGCAGCCAGGTTGCCAAAGGCCTGAAGTGTGGCCACATGACCTTGGGGGCATGGCTGACCATCGGAACTTCAAATCCAGGTTGTAAGCACCCCACCCCCCAAGGTAGGCCTGTCAGAGCTTCAAATGGTTGCTAAGCAACCGGTTACAAGTTGAGGACTCCCTGTAGATAGTCTTGGGCTCATATCAAAGATCAAATTCCTTCCTGACTTCTGTTATGCTGGAAAGCAAGAAGTTGCTAGCTGGGTTACCTGAGCGAAAATCAGCTCTGAAGCAAAATCCATGTGTTCTTCCAGCTTATCGGTGGTGGAGAGCTTCTGTCGTTTCTTCTCAATTAAGCTTTCGATGGTTTCTTTCAGATCTCTCCTGAAAAAAGGAGAAACCCTCTTATTTTATTCCCTAAACATCGTTAAATGCCCTGCTTCGTCGCTTCATCCAGTTAGGAGGCCATATTTTTGGAGAAATAGGCCCAGGAATATATCTTTTATGGGTATTTTCCTTCCTGAATTCACACATGAATACTGAACCGCCCTGAGTCCCTACCAAGGAGAAGGGCGGTATACAAATTAAATAAAACTTGAAACTTGAAATTGAAACTTGAAACAGGCCCCAATGAAACAATAACGTTGTGAGCCTAAGAAACTGAACGGAATGGGTACCAGCAGAGTTGTCCCAAAGGCACTTTTTCAAAAAGCGACTTTTTTTCCTCAAGGAAGAAGAACAAAGCGTTTCGTTTCTCAACCGAGGAACTTTATCAGCTTGTGATTCAGGTAATCCGGAGGGCAAGAGACTGCTAACAACCAGATGGCTACAAAGAAATGCAATCCTTCCTTCTCCCCACCACCATCTGATCTCAACTGTCAGTATCTCTCCTTCCATCCCGCTGCCATCAAACTGGTCAAGTTTTTTGGGTGAGAAACGAAATGTTTTGTGGTCCCAAAGGTGCTTTTTTTGGGGGGGAGACAACCATGCCTTGCATGACTGAGAGTCTCCACAGAAACGTTTTGTTCTTTTCCTCAGGAGAAAAACCCAGTCCAGTTGCCTTTTGAGAAAGTACCGTACCTTCAAGACAACTGCGAGTTGGATGACTGAGAACCTCCACAGATGTATGAGCAGAGTCTTCCTTTCTTGTCGCCGGAGTGAACAAGATCTATGGACCGCCTGACCCACCACTGTCTAAATGCTACTTACGCAGACTTCTCGTACTTCTTGTAGAACCAGGAGAACTTAAAGAAAATGTCAGGTTTCAGGAGAAGAGCTTGCCAAGCATCAAAGTAGTTCTGGATTTTCAGCACAATGGCATGTTCTGAAAGTACAAGAACCAGATAGGCTGAGTTCAGGTTATAAATCCACGTCTGAAAAGGAACAGTAATACTATGGGCTGTATGAGTCATGTCTGTATCGATGGGCACGTTTTGTCCATCATGACATTGTTGTTGCCAATCCTGCCCATCTTTTCCAGGGTTTGCAAAGGAACCCAACACTAGAAAAGTCTCTTGGAGGCCAGAAGCTACCTCAGGAGCAGCCACCATCCCGTCCTAAAAGAGGATTCCTTTTATTCCTCCTCCCATCCATTTTTTGACCCTCCCAACAAGCATCCTGCATTCACTGCATGCTCATTGAATGTTCTGGTGCTATTGTCTTCTTCGGTTTTGTCTAAAGAAGCATTCATGTTTACTTCGGAAGACCAAGAATTCTGTGAGAAATTGTAGTATACAGTATGTATATATATATATATATGTGTGTGTGTGTGTGTGTATTACCATCAAGAGGGATGCCAAGAAAAAGCTTGTTTGAAGTGTCAAGCATGATGCATCTCATAAGATTCAGGGTGTTGATATGTTCCAACTTGGCGGTCTCTTTTTCCAACTGGTCAAGGTGTGTAACTGTTGATTCAACGCAGATGGCTATCATCCGTACAAGACCCGGTCCAGAAAGGGCTGAAATTTTTTACAAAGGTCTTGATTTTATTTCCCTCTCTATCTTTCTATTTATAGAAAGATAGATTTGTTTCATATTGTTTGGGGTTAACTAGCACCCAACAGGCCAAAATACATTGCTGCCTGAGTTAGGAAAAAGGACATATTTTCATCCCTAATAAAATTATATTGTTATGCAATAGTTTTAAATCAAAAATAATAAAACAGGCACCTTTTGAGGGTTCCTTGGCGCTCTCTGAGCTTGGTTTATTTTCTTGTAGGCATTTCATTACCCAACTAGATAGTATCATCAGTGCTAGAAGGGAGTGGGGTTTGTGCTAGTCTTTCTAGCACTGAAGATGTTACCTAGTTGGGTAATGAAACATCTGCAGGAAAATAACCAAGCTCAGAGAGCACCAAGGACCCTGCAGTCCTCCTCCTCCTCTCCCTTTCCCCTCCTCCTCTTCCTCCTTGACTCCACAATTCCCCCACCCTTCTAACACTGATGATATTACCTAGATGGGTAATGAAACGTCTGCAAGAAACCAGCCAAGCTCAGAGAGCACCAGGGACCCCACAGTTCAACCCTGAGCTACAAGCATTCTTTTCTATTCATATAAACCTGTCTACTTACAAACATGCCAACTAATGATCATCTAACTATGTATCTTTGCTTCAAATATAAGAAGAAAGGAAAACTATTGCGACCTATTTAGTGCCATAAAGACCTGTATTATGCTTGAATTGGTGACTTTGTGCACCCCTTCCTTGTAAAAAAAAAGATTTTGTCCAGCTCTAACTTGATGGCTATCTCATTTTACCTAATGGTAAAACTAACCGTGCTCCAAAGTCTATCATCAGGTATGCTTTAACCCTATAATATTATTTCTCATTCTCCTTATATACTTCGGTTCAGAAACAGACCCAAAGGCAGAGTCACAGTGGGAAGACCCAACTGAATATTATTTACCTTTTGTGAAAAATGGACGGATCTCTTTCCAGAGAGTTGGGTTATTATTAAAGATGATGCCATTTTCATGCATGCCAATGCACTGCAAACCAGCCTTGCTGCCAAACCGACAACTGTAATGCCCATGTTTCATGATGTGGAACATGCTTGATGATCTGGATGGTAGAAGAGGAAGACATTTCATCAAAAGCTTTTGTCTATTTTGCCCAGGTTTCACTCCCCGAGGTAAACCAGGTCCATGGGGAAAAACTATCCAAAATTTTGCCCGTGGCTAAATTTATGTCATGCTTAGCATCGAGATCTCAAATAGTAGAAGAGAATGTGCAAGCGTGCAAGAATTCTCCTCCTAAAGGCTATGCAGCCTTTCATTAATTACTTTAATGGACTGGATTTTCTCAGGCTCCACCAACATCCCAGCCCAGTGTCTGGGAGAAAAGTAAGGTCTTCAAGGGCTTTCAAAAGATCAGCAGGACCTGAGGGTCATCTTGTTCAAGAGGGCAGGCGCCACCATGGAGAAGTTATACCTCCCGAGTCCGACCTAAGTGGGATAGCAATAGACTTATATACCACTTCATAGTGCTTTATAATACTCTCTGGGCAATTTACACAGTCAGCGTATTGCCCCCAACAATTTACCAACTTTGAAAGGATGGAAGGCTGAGTCAACCTCGATTCCTGTCAGCATCGAACTCCGAGCTGTGGGCAGAGTTAGCTTGAAATACTGCATTTGAACCACTGTGCCATTACGGATTCCTCTATAGACCCAGAGCATGCCCACCACTGCCAGACCTTGTGAGAAGGGCAGAAACTTCCAGAAGTAGGTGCTCCTACAAGTTAGTTGGCCCCATGCCGTGTAGGGCTTTAGATGCAACAACTGGGACCTCAAATTGCAACCAAAAGCTTACCCAGAGCCAATTCAGCTCTGGTTTTTAAAATTCTTTTCCAGGGCAACCTTGAAAAAAGCACATTGTGATAGTCCAACTAGGATATCTACCTCCCAATCTAGGAATGGTCCAGAAGATGAGTTTTTGGCAAGGGCCTCTTGGCTAGAGCTGCCACCCACTTCCTTCTCCCAATTTGCATGGATTTTCACAGTCCACCCAGAATAGGTAATGGAGAAGGTGATGAAAGTGGTAATATCTCTGACTATTTTGCTGTGCTCAGATGAGCTAGAAAATTGGCTTCTTGGCATCTGCGGCTGGACAGCTGCAGGCAGCCACAGAGCTGAATCCATAGAGGGCGATAGAAGCTTAAAAATGTCAGTGCCGCCATTTGAAGAGAAAACAAAAAACAGCAGTTAAGCTGAAGGAGGAAAAAAAGTAAGGGATGAACAGTTCAGTTCTACAGGTTTAATTCTACAATTAGCTCAGTCAAGAACAAGGTCAGGACCTAAGCTGAAGGATCTCACAGGCTTTATTGCTCAGCTGTCCCTTTGGCCCCGTGTTAACAGAGAACAAAAATTTACTTGCTAATGACGAGAGTCTCTTCTCCATTGATCCAGACTCGCATAAACTCTCCATACATCTTGTTGTAATAATTACAGGCGCTGCCCAGTCCCATCCAGAGGAACCTCCCATGGCAAATAAGGGCACCGAGTCCCATACAGTAGCCGGGTCCTGAAAGGTAATAGAAGGCAGAGAAGGAAGGGAGGGGAGGGGTGAGGAAGGAAAGGAAAAAAGAATGGAAGGAAAGGAAGGGAGGGAGGGAGGGAGGGAGGGAGGGAGAGAGAAAGAAAGAAAGAAAGAAAGAAAGAAAGAAAGAAAGAAAGAAAGAAAGAAAGAGAAAGACAGAGAAATAAATAAATAAAGAAATAAATAAATAAAAAGAAAGAAAGAAAGAGAAAGAAAGAAAGAAAAAGAAAGAAATAAAGAAATAAAAAGAAAGAAATAAAGAAAGAAATTAAAAGGAAGAAAGAAAGAGAAAGAAAGAAAGAAAGGAAGGAAGGAAGGAAGGAAGGAAGGAAGGAAGGAAGGAAGGAAGGAAGGAAGGAAGGAAGGAAGGAAGGAAGGAAGAGAAATAGAGCAAAGGGAGGGAGGGAAGCAAGCAAGATAGGAAGAATAGAGGAAAGGGAGCAGGGGAGAAAGGTAGCAAGGAAGGAAGGAGGGGAGAAGGAAGGAAGAAAAAGACAAGGAAGGAAGGAAAAATAGAGAAAAGGGAGGGAGGAGAGGGAGGAAGGAATGGAAAAACAGAGAAAAGGAGGAAGGGAGGGAGGGAGGGAGGAAAGAAAGAAAGAAGGAATTTTATCAGCAATAAACAAGACATTAATCATCTACCCTGTGTTCACCCATCTTGCCGAAACATGAGACGTTTAACCAGGGTTTACAGAATAAACCACCTCTTACCAGATTCCCACAAAAAACAATAAGCCAGAAAATACGATTTATTAACTGGAATGGATGAGGTCACACCATGCTAAGCCACAAGCTAACAAACCATATTAATGCTCATAACGTTGTCTACTTTGCAGACATGGCTGAGTTGAAATAGAATTGTGGGGTGGGAGTGGGGAACCTGTGATTCCTAATGTTGGCAAATAACAGCTCCCTGATGACTTCGCCAAGTGGACCAATGGTTAAATAAAGACGCCAGGAGCAGGGGTCCCATATGGCAAGGGGTGCCAAACCCCTCACTGTGGCCACTACCAGACCAGGGCCTATTTGGAACCGGGCCATGCAAGTGTGCATGTGCATGCAGCTCAACTTGCACGAGTGGCGGGCTGGAGAACACTTGCATGTGTGCGCGCCTGCCTGCTGCTCACGCAGGTTAGGCTGTGCATGTGTGTGCCAGCCCATCTCTCACCTAAGTCAGGCTGCGCGCGCACACACACACATACATGCACACCAGCCCGCTGCTCTCATGGCCCAGCTCCCCTCTCCCCCACCAGCCGGGCTGCCAAGCCATAAAGTATGGGGGCTGCTGCCCTATGGTTTGGCAAAAATGTCTTCCTTTCTTAGATGAAGTCAAACTCTTCCTGCAGGGCATATATAATTCAGGCTGAAAAAGGACAACCCAAACCCAATATCCCAATATTTCTCAACCTTGGCAGCTTGAAGAATCTCCCAGAATTCCCCAGCCAGCATGCTGGGAGTTGAAGCCCACACATCGAGTTATGCTGGCTGGGGAATTCTGGAATGCCACACCTCATCAAACTGCCGAGGTTGAAAAACACCAGAGTTCAGCTTACAAATTTGATTTAATCAGAGATGCTAAAACTAATAGTTTGTGCCAGATTTGACTGGCGCTGGGGCTGAGGGTGCTTCCTTCACCGTTCAGTATGGCCAATGAGTCAATGCTCCTAGAATTTTGCTTGTGCAAAATAAAATATTTTTAAGACTAAGGCACTAATATCTGTGCTGAAATAAGTTTCACTGGGAATCCGTCTTCCTATAAAGCTGTCTCTGTTCGACATAAGGAGGGACACTTACCCAAAGGCAAGCCCTATATTATTCAGTGGGACCTATTCCTGAGTAGACCCACATAAAAGCAGTCGACATATTACTCACGCAAAGGGAGTATAAGAATTGATAATGTATCATTGTAGGAGATTGGGAACTGCACAAGTCTCATGTAAGAAACAGGTTAGCATCAACCAAGCATTAGACTGATTTGCCAATTTGACGTCCGCATTTAAAGGATCAGATTACATTTGATGTGCTAAGTCAGATGTTAAAAAACTCTTAAAAATGTAAAGTTTTGAGCCCCTCAAAGAGCTATTCAAAATTATTTCGATCCCCTATTGAGAACAAAACAAAAAACAAGCCACAGCAACTTTCTGGATTTAAGAAACATCTCCTAAAGAGATTGGATTTACACCTCATACGAAACTATGATTGGTTTGGCCACAGCTTGTTGAAAAAGCTAGCATTAGCTGGCTTCACAGAACATGCAGTACCACTAATCATGGTTTATAAAACACAAGAACTGGATTCCAACACCTGTCTAAGCCATAACCTAATTGGTTGTGTGCCCCCAGCATCACTTGCTCTCGTGAAATGGGCAGCTTGATAAATTTTAAAAACAAATAGAAAATAAAAACACTCAGCCAAGCAAATCCTCACAGGTTCTCATGATAGGTCCAAGAGCCTTTGGAAAGGGAGTGATGCACAAACCAAAATAAATAATAAAACAGGTTGACTGAGTCACACCATCAGCCACCCTTTCTTAGTTCTTCTTTAAATAGGAACGTTTTTACTTAGCCCACATTTTGAAAAGGGAAACTTGGTGGACTAGAAGACCTTCAAGGTCCCTTCCAACTCTTGTTATTCTGTTAAAAACCTACCTGGTATGGAAGATGTTTCTTCACAGGTCCAAATCAGGAAAAGGAATCCCATCAAGAGCAAGAGTGGCACAGAAGCCACCGTTGGGATGCTTTCGGAGACCACTTTGGTGATGTTGTAATGCATCGGATTCAGGATTTCCAGAAGCATCTTGTCCACAAGCAATCTGTTGGGCTGTGGGTGGAAAAGCAGAGAAAACTTCTAAGTGTGGAAGAGGCTGAACAGCTTTACAAGTCAGCTTCCACCAATATCTGTCTACCCTATTGTTGATCCTGCCACTGAATGAACCTGCTCCAGGATTCGCTTTGTTTTATAACAAGAGCAGACCTTCAGATTAGACGACACAAGCAACGTCAAAACAAGAGTAGTGAAGATTCACTGGTCCTACAAACCAAAACATTTCTGACCTTGGTATGGAGGGCCCAGGTTGCTTTGCAAAAACTTCATGCTGGTGGAGTGTTCCTATCTTCCCCCATTAACCTTGAATTGTCGTCATAAGGTAGACCTGGGAGATGGTGCTAAGGTTGTCATCAAAGCAAAAGAAATTAAAGTTGAGGGTGAGCTGAAACCCCAGCTCCGTCTTTTTAGATGGGTTACTTTGAACATCTGGGGCTAGATTTTTGGAGAATGTCCTTGGGTTTCTGAGACAGTCTGTTTCCAAGTCCATCTTCTGGGTGAGAAATACGGTAGACAGGATTGGTTACTCTAAGGCACTTCTCTGTAGCTTTTGCTCTGATTTGGATGGAAAGGAAAGCATGGAAAAAGGCTAGCTTAGATGCAGAATTCGTTCTTGCTCATGGAACAGGCTTCTGTTCATGTTACGTTTCCCCTCTTCTGTTAGAAGAAAGGGGAAGAGAAGCATTTGTGATCCCTTCTCCATAAATTAGATTTGCTAATTTCAAGAAATATCATAGTCCGCCTCTAAGTTGTTGTTTTCTAAAAATTAAAACTATAACAGTTCTCTAACCTGATGCTCTTAAACAGGTCCATTTTGGCTTCCAAAACGGACAACCTTCCTTTCCCGTTAGATCTAGGAGACTGTAAACATTAATGTTGGTATGGCCTTTCTTATCCTTTGATCTGTGGCCCTAATTATCAGTGGAGAAGGAATCAAATTCTTGGACCATTTCACTGCTTCTGGAATGACTGCGATGTAGGGCAGCAGCCAAGGGCACTTCGCAAGAAAAATACACAAGAAACAGACTACTGGCAAGTATGAACAGGATGCCAGGTGATGGAACAGAGAAATGACTCTGGCCGGGTGTGCTTCAGACAAGCAAAATCATACGTGTTTGGCTTGGAGAAAGTTTGAATTGCTGGTCATTTATTTTATCGCCATGGCTTTTGAGTTGCCAGAAAGGCAATTCCAAAGAACGTTTATGATAGAAAAATGAATGAAAGGTTATTGAATGAGATAATCCAAAGTGGCGCATGATGTGTGCAGATGCTACAATAGAGACCCAGTTCATACAACTTGCTGAACCTCAAGAACATGGAGGATGGGATGCTTTTAAGACTTAGCCTGAAGGATGAAACTCATGATATGTTGATAAGATCCAGGAGGTTGGACTAGAAAACCTCCACAGTCCCTTTCAGCCTTATGATTCTATGTTGCAAATGACAGTCACATATCCTATGTTATAGAAGGTGGTCATCTGCTTCAAAAGCTGTCCAGGAGTCACCTTTTCCTGGAGGAGATGTTGAGTTTCAGCCTGAAGACAATGAAACCGATAAGGAGAAAGTCGAATCTGAATCTGAGGACAGTAAAAGTGATAAGAAGGGAGCTGTGTCTGAAGCTGAAGTCAATGAAACTGACCTGGAGGAAGCCGAACATCAGATTAGATAGAACACCTAACATACGTCATACATGGTCATTGAGCTATTGAATTACAGGGCAGTTCACTTGCACAGGCAGTACCATAACTCATTTTTATTTTGACTATAGTATTTTGAGATTGACCACACATCTTTGGGAGGACATTTGCAAAGCTGCATCCTGTCCTCTGCAGAAATGTTGCCTTCAAATGGATTGTCCTCCATCAAGTGGGATTCTAGATTGCCCCGTAATAACAATAATAACAAAATAGGAAGATGAGGTTAAAGTTTACTCTGAAAGTATGTAACAATTAGAAATCTGACAAATGTAAGTTTGAGCTGCAGCTAAGAAGATGCTTTTGTCTCATTGGAAAGTCTGAATTAAAACATGCCTGTATACATGTCCTATATATCAGAATAACAGAGTTGGGAGGGACCTTGGAGTCCAACCCCCTGCTCAGGTAGGAAACCCTATACCGTTTCAGACAAATTGTTGTCCAATCTCTTTTTAAAATCTTCCAGTGTTGGAGCATTCACAGCTTCGGGAGGCAGGTTGTTCCACTGGTTAATTGTTCTCACTGTCACGAAATTCCTCCTTAGTTCTAGGTTGCTTCTCTCCTTGATTAGTTTCCATCCGTTGCTTCTTGTCCTGCCTTCAGGCGCTGAGAAGTCAGAATATCAACTTGAAAGAGAAGAGACAGGACAGCCACTTGTCTGAAATGGTACAGGGTCTTCTGCTTCAGCAGGGGGTTAGACTAGAAGACCTCCAGGCTCCCTTCCTACTCTGTAATTCTGTTCTGTTAACTGTAGTTTTAGCAATATTCAAGAACGTCTGGCTAATATAACCCTGTGTGGTCAAGACCTAATCTGTTATTTAAGATCTAAATTGCCACTGCCCAAATGCAAATCCACACATATGGAAGTTGTTTAATAATAATAATAATAATAATAATAATAATAATAATAATAATAATAATAATAATAATAATAATAATAATAATAATAATTTGGAAGGGACCTTGGAGGTCATCTAGTCCAACCCCCTGCTCAGGCAGGAAACCCTATACCATTTCAGGCAAGTGGCTGTCCAGTCTCTTCTTAAAAACTTCCAGTGTTGGAGCGTTCACCACTTCTGGAGGCAGGTTGTTCCACTGTTTAGTTGTTCTCACTGTCAGGAAGTTTCTCCTTAGTTCTAGGTTGCTTCTCTCCTTGACTAGTTTTCATCCATTGCTTCTTGTCCTGCCTTCAGGCGCTTTGGAGAATAGCTTGACTCCCTCTTCTTTGGGGTAACCCCTGAGATATTGGAACACTGCTATCATGTCCCCCCTCACCTTTCTCTTCGTTAAACTACACATACCCAATTCCAGCAACCGTTCCCGATATGTTTTAGCCTCCCGATATGTTTTAGCGGTGAAAACAATTTAATGGCCAGTTTTCCCCTGCCTTAGGTAGATCCACTCAGTTTTTTAACCTCAGGAAAACTTGGAAATGACTCACTCGCTCCTCAAGACGGGGGTGTACCTTTTCGTTACATCTTCATTCAAAGTAATGTCAGGAAATTTCATGAAACGAAGCAGATCTATTTTGACAGAGCAGGTCTGTCCTCTGCTTCCTGTACCTTTCCTCTCACAATTTCTTGAGGCTTGAAGAAACCATCAGATATCTAGGAGATGACACAACCGCCCCTTTTCTTCAAGAAAAAAGAAACCCTAAACGATATTGTGATATGGAGAGAGATGTGTGTGTTTGTGGGTATGTGTATACAATGGTACAAAGAGCACCAGATCCTTTCTTAGTTCCGAATGCCAGCCGCTGACCATGGAAAATTTACACGGAGGGCTGATAATTGAAGTTCTAGGCTTCCAGAGTTTCACCATTAACTACTTCTCCTGCGAGTGGGTTTGTTTTTATCCGATTCAATGGGATTTCTTGAAAATGAAATCATTTCAGAGAGTTGGATTCTTTAATTGAAATGGCCCGGTCAGTTCCTTGGGAATCCAGAAAATAGTGCAAAAGAAATCTGTGACCCAAGACTAGACTGAAACCTACATTAGAACTTCAGACTCCATCTGTATTTGCACGCTGGATGTGTAACGTCACGTTTACGCACCCATCCTGCTAAATGGGTAAGCACTTGGATGATTGCACCTTTGGGATTTCTGTGTAATTTTTATTCAGACTTTTAATAAGTCTAACACAAAAACACAGTTGGAAGGGACCTTGGAGGTCTTCTAGTCCAACCCCCTTCCTCAAGCAGGAAACCTATACCGTTTCAGACAAACGATTGTCCAGTCTCTTCTTAAAATCAAGAAGGTAAAAATCAGTGCCACTGAATATTTTGCCCAGGTTCGCCTGGTGCGCCAGTTGCGACCCTATCTGGACCGAGATGCCCTACGGACAGTCACTCATGCGCTCGTGACCTCCCGTTTAGACTACTGCAACGCTCTCTACATGGGGCTGCCCTTGAGGACCACTCGGAGGCTTCAGCTGGTGCAGAATGCGGCCGCGCGAGTTGTGATGGGGGTTTCCCGATACTCCCATGCAACACCTCTACTCTGCGAGCTGCATTGGCTTCCGGTTGCCCTTCGGGTGAGAGTCAAGGTGCTGGTGATGACCTATAAAGCCCTAAATGGCTTGGGTCCGGGATATCTGAGGGAACACCTGCTGCCAGCATCAAGCTCCCTTCGTCCAGTGCGCTCCCACAGGGAGGGTCTTCTCAGGGTCCCACCGGTAAGAGATTGCTGGCGGGTAACACCCAGGGATAGGGTCTTCTCAGTGGGGGCGCCTGCCCTCTGGAACCAGCTGCCCGTGGAGCTGAGGACTGCCCCCGACCTCCGTTCATTCCGCCGGGACCTGAAGACCTGGCTCTTCGAGCTCTCTGGCCCAGGCTGAGGATTAATCTTATTTTAATTGGGGTTTTATTTGTAGAGGGACAAATATAATTTTTTTAAAATTTGTCTTTAACTTTTGTATCTTGGTTTTTAATTACCCTGTAAACCTCCCTGAGTCCTTCGGGAAAGGGCGGTATATAAATAAATAAATAAAATAAATAAATGAAGGGAGAAAGCAGAGAAAGAAAGGAATCGAAGCAAAAAGTTCAACCCCTCCCCCAACAATTCAATAGGAACAGAAAAGAAGGAAAAACCATAACATCTTTTCCAAGGAAAGAAAGCAAAAGAGGAGAAGGGAGAGAAGAGAAAAACCTAGGGCTGGAGGCTTTGCTTGCCTTCTCAGCTTGAGATATAATTTTCCCCAGTGACATCTTCCTCCTTCCAATCTCTGAAGCAGAAATAATTACAACAGCTCAGACTCTTTTCCAAAAGAGACCACAAACCATGAAGCAGGACTTCCCCCAAAGTGATGGGGTACTTTAGCTCTTTCAGCATCCCACCTCTTACTGAAGAAGAACAGGGTGGGGGCTGGGGGATGTTAGCTGAACTGAAATTTTCCTAGGGGAAAAAAAATATATCTAAAATACATGCTCTCATTAGAGGAGAAACATCATCTGGCAAATATCTACCTCTAATTCTTTAGGGAGGGGAGCGTGGGAGGAGGAGAAACTGGCTTTTTTCTTTCTTTCTAAGAGATGCCTTCCCTTTGCATAATATCTCCGTATTTGCCTTCTTGAGTAAAAAAAAATCGAGATAAGTTGTCTTGTTTGGTTGTTGCAGCCAAAAGAAATAGACAGGCACTCACGTCAAACCCAAACCCAACCCAAAAGCCCCTTCTTAATTATTTTGGAGGTATTTAATCGCCAAGATATATAGTACAGTGCGCTAATAATTGGCTTATGAGATAACAAGTGTGTTAAAGTTTTGTAAATGCCACTTGAATAAAGCTGAAGTTTTTTTTGGCTTTGCATAGAGTGGATGTTCTCTCTCTTATGATCCCTGACTGCCAACCATCAGCTGAAGGGAAGCAAGGCAGATGCGTAAAATTATCAAATGCAACATGTGGAATTAAATGGCATTATTATGGTCTACAGAATTACATTTGGGGGAAAAAAACCCAGAATGTTGTGGTTATAACTTTAATTTTTTTTTTGAAAAAAATCAAATGGTTCAGTAAACCAATAAAACTAATACATGTGAGAGTGACAGTCTTGGAGGAGTAGACCATTAACTAAAGAGGATAGAACATATAGTTTTGGATAAGCAGTCAAAATGTCTGAAAAGAACATCTCCGCAAGGTCAACATTTCTCCAGGACCATTAATGAAGAGTCGCCCAGGTCAGCTTCTGGAGAAAGTTCTTTGGGAAACCTTTTCATTTAATTTTATCAGCAGTTCCTTGTATTGTTATGGTCACCATCATTGCCAATATTGTTCTGCTCCCTTTTGGGGGTCATATGAAATTCAACTACATTTTAAGAAGATGCATAGAGAAAAAAAATCCTAGTTCTTTATCCTTTACACATAAAGAAATGCAGGATAAAAATAAAAGAAAGAATGATGGAAGAAGCCATCAGATGCCCCACGATGCTAAACAGTCAAAAATTATGGAAATAGTTAACTTTTGATTCTGCTTTCCCCTAAAAAGAGCTGAAGCCAAAGCAGGCAAAATTAGACTTTTCCCCGACTAAAAATGAGGATGCGAGAGAAAGAAAGAGAAAAAGCACAGATTGAGATTAAGATATCTACAACTCACTCCCCAAATCTTTGCTCTTTTTACAGAATTGATTTTTCATTCCACCCTGCACAGGAAAAAAATTGAATAAAATAAAACCAGAAAAGTTGTAAAAGTTACCTGTTCCTTTGCACACTTGCTTATTCTAGCATCTATAGCCGGCTACCTTTGCTAATGATGCTGTCCTTTTAAAGATCAGAAAAGAGTTTGTACTGATCACTCTTTATGTAGCATCTTTTTTATATAGAGGTACTCCTTGTTGCTAAGGGATTGGTTGCTAAGAGATGTTGTTGGTGGGTTGTTAGAGGGTTTTTTCCCCCCCTGTAGGTCAGGGGGCTTTGTAGCCTAAAAAAGAGAATTTTTGTAATTTAACCTGTATAGCGGAACATACTTAAGTCTTAAAAAAAATCCAGAAAGACAAGGAAAAAAAACTAGCTGAAAAGAAATCAACTTACCCAAATGCTTGAAAGGGATGAGATGACATGAATTTGATCAACACTTTGATGTTTTACATGAAGGTCCATGACAGAACTAGATGTGACAGTTGGGATATATGCCTAGTTGTGACAAGTGAAATGCAAAACTTATGATATCATTGAATTAGGTTTTCCTTGTCTTGACATCAAGCTGCCAATGGAATTGAATTAAGGGGTCCTTGGTGTTCTCTGAACTTGGCTGTTTTTTTCTTGCAGATGTTTCATTCCCAACTAGGTAACATCACCACTGCTGGAATGGAGTTTGTGGAGAGGGGGAGGAGGAGGAGGAGGAGGAGGAGGAGGAGGATTGTGGTGTCCTTGGTGCTCTCTGAGCTTGGCTGTTTTTTCTTGTAGACGTTTCATTCCCAACTAGGCAACATCATCAGTGCTAGAAAGGAGTGGAGTTTGGTCCCTGTTGTTTACTGTTTGATAAATCTGACTGTTAGATAAAGTAGACAGTAAATCAATCAAGAAAAGACCAACAATCATACACTAAACAACAGCCAAATCAAGGAAGCACCAAGACCACACCCACCCACCCTGACAGGGCAAGCCACCGATAGATAAATAGCGAGCAAACTTCACTCCCTTCTAGCACTGATGATGTTATCTAGTTGGATCATGAAATGTCTGCCAAAACAACAACAACAATGAACCACAGGAAGCATCAAGGAGCCCACAGTTCAACTGCGAGCTACAAATATTCTCTTCTATTAGAGTTGAATAGGGAAGGGCATCACCAGCCCAAGACATCATATGACATGTCTGACCCCACAGGTCAACCCTGAACTACAAATATTCTCTTCTGTCGGTGATTAGGTATTGTTGAGGAAAAGGGGGAGAAGACCCATGGATCTGCCTTTACCCGCTCAAGAGATTGCTTGGGTCACGTTCTCCCACATGTTGCTGGGTTTATACTTCCCAGAGCCTCCTAGACCTAGAGAGCAGCAGATTGCATTAATTGTTCCAGGACTGCAAAGCTGAACTTTGAGGGCCCGTTTTCTCTCCAGCCAGAGTGACATCTTGTACCTCTAAATTAATGGGCATTTAGGGTTGACTTGAATGGACATTTTACTTTCAAAGGATCTCTTGTACAAGCATCTGTTGAACATCACGGAATGTTCCCATTATTTGTTCAATCATTTGTGCGATTGTCCCCATCTTCTGGATCAACAAGGTCATTCCAGAACTGTGGAAAGAAACTTTCCCAAAATAGATGGTGCAGCATCTGTTATAAAAATTGTCCACTAGAACAGAATAATTACTGGCATTACGCTCCTTCGGTCTAAGCCCAGCATTTAATGATCAATGCAAATAATTTTGTATGCAAAACATTGGGACACAAGGAAAATGTATCTTTTTGAAGGCATCTCAGGAGGTCAGTGTCAAAACGTTAGACAATGTGTATGCCTGTGTGTGTGTGTGTGTGTGTGTGTGTTTATGGGTGTGTGTATGACTGTGTTTAAATGAAAGTAGATTTACCAACAGCTCTTTTTATGCCAAAGAATCTTTGGAATTTTGTACAATACAATCAGAATAACTAGGGGTCTTGTTCACAACAAAAGACTCCAGCTGAATGTTAACAAATTCTTCAGTCTGTGTGTAGGCTCCTGAATGAATTAACAAAGTTCTTTTTTTAAAAAAATACCACTATAAATGAGCTAGATCTTTTCTGAATTCACAATGGACCTTTGTGGTAGAAATGAGCAAACTCTCTTCTATGAAAACAAATCATGGACTTTCTTTCTTCCCAGAAAGAAAGCTAAGAACATCTAAAGAGAAATGGTTTTCCTTCCAAACTAGTCTTCCTACTGCTAGTAATAACACCAACCCAACTCATAAGGTAAAGGTAAAGGTTCCCCCGCACATGCGTGCTAGTCATTTCTGACTCTAGGGGCCGGTGCTCATCTCTGTTTCAAAGCCAAAGAGCCAGCACTTGTCCGAGGACGTCTCCGTGGTCATGTGGCCGGCATGACTAGACGCCAAAGGTGCACGGAATGCTGTTACCTTCCCACCGTAGTGGTCCCTATTCTTCTAATTGCATTTTTATGTGCTTTCGAACTGCTAGGTTGGCATAAGCTGGGACGAGTAATAGGCGCTCACTCTGTTACATGGCACTCGGGATTCGACCCGCCAAACTGCCAACCATCTGATCGACAAGCTCAGCATCCTAACCCACAGAGCCACTGCGTACCTTAACCCAACTCAACCCATGCACAAAACAATACCAGAATACAAAATAGACAAAAAATATATGATAAAATAGTGATGATACATCCTCTCCAAAGGGGATTCAAAAAAGTTTAGTTTCCACCCATTTTTGGAAAGCCATTAGTGATGATGTGAAGCCAACATCTAGTGCCATAACTGAAAAGTAACATTTTTCTGGCCTCAGCTCTCTTCACTTCATAAAAGTTCCCTGATTGTTCTCCAGGGAATCTTATCTCAGATAGGTCAAATCTGGTAGGGCAAGTTGTCTGGGAAATATTAGGATGCACTTCTGCATCAACCTTCTGGCTAGGGTCAAAGTGTAGTTCCTTTGCAGGAAATGAGAACTTAGAAATTGAATGATATCTTGGTAAGCCCTATGTATTTACAACTCTTGTTACAATGAGTGACAATGAGCGCATCACCAGCAGAGTTGAAAGAACACGTTAGAGATAGTTCATCATCAAGACTATTTATGTGGTCACTAGGAGTTGAAAATGAGTTGATGGCACATAATCAATTAACTAATCAATTTATTTATAAAGGTGAACGCCGAAACACCCCCCCCTCCCCAGGAGCCCAATTTTCTTTTTTGTAAAATAGAGTGGCTCCTGAAACATGCCCAACAAAGAAATAACGCTTTACAAATGTCATAGTAAAATGTAGTTTTCCTACCTCAGAAATGTAGTACAATGTCTAGTAATTATTGTATTAAATTGGTTGGGTTCATGCCAAATATCAAACCATACTTTGACTGTTCCCCATGTATTTTAGAATTTCTTCTTTCTCTTCATTGGAAATTGTCAATTGGTGGCCCTTGTGGGAGTTGGTTGGGTGTGAAGGCACCAGTGAAAGGTGTCCATCTAAATGTTTCTGCGAAGCTGAGGAGTGGATTTGCTTGCTGAGCCTTTACAAATACATCCACCACAAACCACTGCTTAATTTTGTAGACCATATTCGAGTTGTCAGATATGGCCTTGCAAAAATGCCAAGACTGAATTTGTAGGCAACTGTGAATCACAATCAGAACTAGATAAAGGGTCAGTGATGCCCATCTTTTATGGAGATTATCACATAAGGTTGTACATATTGTACATATTGTACATGGGGCTGCCCTTGAAGACCACCCGGAAGCTCCAACTGGCACAGAATGCAGCCGCGAGAGTTGTGTTGGGAGTTTCCCGATACTCCCATGTCACACCTCTGCTCCGTGAGCTGCATTGGTTGCCAGTTGTCTTCCGGGTGAGATTCAAGGTACTAGTTATGGTATTTAAAGCCCTACATGGCAGGGGTCCGGAGTACCTTAGGGAACACCTGCTGCCGGCGTCAACTTCCCTCCGCCCTGTGCGTTCCCACAGAGAGGGCCTCCTCAGGGTGCCACCGGTCAGAGAATGTAGATTGGTGGCCCCCAGGGGGAGATCTTTCTCTGTGGGCGCCCCGGAGCTATGGAACCAGTTACCGGTTGAGCTCCGGACGGCGCCCGATCTTCGCTCCTTTCGCCGTGATCTGAAAACATACCTGTTCGAACAAGCCGGCCTGGCCTGAGGGGGGATTGGTGGGGTTTTTTATTATCATTTTATTGGGGTTTTATTAATGTATTTGTTTTTATGGGCATGTATTTAATTACTTTTTAATTTTTGTAACTTTGTGTTTTATTCTTGCCCTGTACACCGCCCTGAGTCCATCGGGAGAAGGGCGGTATAGAAATATTAATAAATTAAATTAAATTAAATTAATTGTCTCTAATTTAATTTGAATTGTCCACTCGATTGACACTGACATCTGGATCAGATTTAACAACTTGAATAGATTTAGGAAATCGGTTTGATTAAGTGCTTCAGTTTCAAGCATTGGATTGCATTGATTTTTATTTTCAAATTCCCTTTGCAAAAGCCTTTATCAACTGCCAGATTATCTCAGCAGCATCCAACATCAAAACTTTACTCAACCTAACTATCAAATGGTACCTAGGGGCAACTGCAAGATATAGCAGTTGAAGAAGGTCCAAGTGAGAAGACCTGGAGGTCCAAGCCAGAAATTCTAAGAGAGGACACTTATAGGTAAAGGCAATGTAGACGGATGCCAAAAGCAATTTCATAAAAGCCATCATCTGGAAGAAATCCAATCTTGAATTACCACATTCTGTGGGATGTCTGTGATTGTGGAGCTTCCCAAGAATGTTGGGAGAAGAACTTCCATGAGGTGTTCCAGATCTATAGCTCTCCAAAGCTCTCAGAACTAGAGTGTCCAGAATGCCTTGGGTGAGGAAAGACTATAATTATTCTAGCCTAGTGAATAGACATTGCAAGATAATATTTTTGATTGCTGGATAGTGGTTGTTTCATGGCAATTCCTACTCTTGGTTCGCCTGCCAAGATGATCCGGAATCCAGCTGGTAGCCTTTCTCTCAAACTTAGCAGCTCCAATGGATAGGGGATGGGATGAAAATGGGCGCTTTATTATTTTCCATTTTTTAAACAAGCAACATGTTGTTCTGTTTAGGAGGTACTCTCCAAGTTCTAATTCAGAGCATAATGGGGCCTATTCATAACAGGAAACGTAAACTGGGTGCAGTTGATGTATTTGATGTATTTCTTTCCTGGATGAACGTTAAATGTTCCCTTTCAGCAGGAAGTTAGTATCATCATTAGGATGCATTGTGTTGTGATGAGCCATCTTTATAGTTTGATGGATATCTGCTTAAGAACCTCAAAAAAAAAAAAGAGCCAGCAGCCCAGAGTCATAATCCAAAATTATGCCTCTATAATTAGATGGGGTACCCTTCTCCTTTGGATTGTGGCAAATGGTACTTGGATAAATGTTGCCTTTAATGCCAGAGATTCGTTTTATTTTCATCTGTTATTCCATCTCCCTGAACATAGCCAAATGCTATTTTGCTCTCTATAATATTCACCGTACCTTTTCAGAAAGGTGTTCTTGGGTGTGCTCGGATAAAACCATCCTTTGTTTCATCTTGATAACTCATTTCTAGGGTGGGTTAACTTTGCTTCCCCCAGAGATACTCAACTCTCTCTTCCATTTAGCTGCTTGAGGAGAATGCCATTTTTAATTCTTATTCCAAGTATGTCTGGACCAACACAAGTTTCTGTAAGGTAGACTATTGAGTACTATCTCTTCTCAAGACAAGTACACCTTGTTTTCTTACCCTTTTCAAAACTCAGAACGATGCTTATTATTTCACTGATAAAATAGTAAGAAAATAATTCCATTTCAGGGACGTGTAATATTCTTCCTGATACTCTATGATCGCCTCTTAGGGAACAGCTTCAAGATCTCAGCCAAGCAGAGTTAAATTTCATCCACTTTCGGAGATTCCACTCATATTGATTCCTCTCTATTCAACAAGGAAGATTCAGGCATGACATTTCATCAAAGTTCAGGCATCCTAACAAAAAATATAGAGATAGACGCCTTTGTAGTTTCCACTCTTCAACAATTGCTTCATCTTCATCACTTTTTCCTATCTTGTTTTAAATCCCCTTTATGCAACTTTAATATATCAAGAGATCAAAATGGCCCCTGCCAGTTCTAAGCCTCCTGAGTGTCTATAATCTTAAGTGGTTCTATTCTTATTTTATTTTATTTTATTTTGCAACACTGACCTGAATTTGAGGGCCTCTGCTTTGTGTTCAAGATTTGATCCTCAAATGTGCCACCCAACAGATATTTGGGGTGTGTGTGTGCTTGAGGAGAAGGGTAGTTAGAGCTAAGGGGTGGAGTTAAGCGAGTCCTCAGCCTAGAGTCATTACGTTCCCACTAATGGTCTAAATCCAACACCTCTTGAATTCTATTGACTGTTATCTGGTGCCAACTGAGCACTGAACATTAGTCGACCAGATTCTTGCGTATAGGCTTGAACAATAAGTCTTTTGAATGGGAACTTACGTATGACCCTCATCCTTTTTGCCTGCTAGATGCAACTGTTTTCAGCCAGCAGGACCATGCTGGCTAAGAGTTTTGAAACATCCCGGTGTCAGCATATTTACAGAACCCCAGATTACGCAGGTCTAATGCAAGTTTGATTGGTTGCTTGGCTGGGTTTGGCCATCTTAATACATCCATCTTAAAGCAAGGGGCGAATCTTGTTTACCCCTCTATCCATGCATTTACTAAGAGTTCAATTCTGAACTTCCTTAAAAGAAACAGGTTAGTACATGGATGTTATCTGCACCTGAATTTTTAGTTGAGATTAGGACTCACCGTACGGAACAGACACTACCTTCAAGGGATGAAAATCACAATTAAGTTCTAGTTCTGCTTAAGACATACTGTCAATAGGGAAAAAAAACTGGTAGTATTCAGAAGGGACATTGGAGGTCCTTCTAGTCCAACTCTCTGCTTGAGCAGGAGATCCTATATCATTCCAGACAAATGGCTGTCCAGTCTCTTCTTAAAAACCACCAGCGATGAAGGACCCACAACTTCTGGAGGCAGGCTGTTCCACTGATCAATAGTTCTACTTGCAGGACATTACTCCTTGTTCTAGGCTGAATCTTTCTTTTATAAGCTGTTACTTCTTATCCTGCCCTCAGGTGCATTGGTGAACAGGTTGACCCCCCTTCTACTCTGTGACAGCCCTTTAAATATTGGAAGACTGCTATCATGTCACCCCAGTCCTTCTCTTGTTAGACTAGACATACCCGATTCTTGCAATCGTTCATCATGTGTTTTAGTCTCCAATCCCCTAATCATCTTTAGTGTTCTTCTCTGCACTCTTTCTAGAGTCTCAACACCTTTTTTGTATCGTGGTGACCACAACTGGATGCAGTATTCCAAGCATGGTCTTACGAGTGAAGCATGAATCTATATAAAGAGTTGGTTGTTTTGTGCTATGGAAATATGCGAGGAAGTTAAAAATAGGAGTCCATTTCAGGAGTTTGCCCAACAGATGCTCAATAGCAAAGCTCTCTGCTGCATTTCTACTGTTGATCCAGGTTTCTGGACCTCCTCTACATCTTTCCCTCCTCCACCCTGTTCTTCTTTGCATGCAAGAATTTTGACATTTTGATTTTCTTCTCCTACTCCTGCTTCTTCCCAGCTCAGTTGGCATGGTGCACACAACTTCTAAACACAATCTGCCTTTATCACCCATTCCCAGCAGTTTCCACAGTTGGGGTGCAGCTGATACAAAGGCAAAGTGGAAAGCTGAACAGCTTCAGGCCCACCTGGGGAGCTTGCAAAGAGATTTTTTAGCATCCCGGCATTCTGTAAATTCTCCCTGCTGATTCCCCTCCCCCCCCAAAACACACACACACACACACACACACACACACAAACCCAAAACCCAACCCAGCTAGCATCAGAAAAGAAGAGAAGGGTTTGCTTTGCTTCCTTTGGTTCCGAGGCAAACCAGAACGTCCTCTTCCTCCATCTTTCCTTCCCACCTGAAGGAGATAGGTGGTTCAAAAATGTGAAAAAGAAATAAAGCAATAAACGCATGGATCAATAAATTCATCTTGAGCAGCAAAGAAGTTCTCATGTTCAGATGTTCAAAGAGCTTTGCATGATCTCTTTCTTAGAAAGCGACTTTAAGAACCCCTTCAAGGGCAGACAAAAAAAAAGCACGACATTAAAGAGGGGAACGTTTCCATTTTTCAGATTTTTCTCACCTGCGTTTCCCCATCATCTACAGTATTTTTCTACAGGAACTTTTTTCCTCGGGATGCAGAAAAAAGAAAAAAAAAACCGAAGGAGAAATGCAATCATTTTCTTTGTTCTTGCTTTTTCCTTAGGGTAAGTCTTCCGGTTCGCCATCTGAACCACTCCTATGGATGTGTCCATATTCAAATCTGGGTTCACACATAATGTCTGCGGAGATTCTCAGGCATCCAGGTCTTTCAAAGCTGGTTTGAAAGAGGGGTCAAAGAGGCCATCTACATTAAGATTGAACAGCTCTCTCTCAATGGGGAGGGGGGGGGGAATATGACACCAACTATCTCCTGTTTACAACACAATCCTTTCAGCAATTCCAAGAAAGTACCACACCCATTTGCACTATTCAGGTGATCCTGAGGGCACCATAAACCTTCAAGTGGTCTCAGTGACTCTCAGAGAGAGTACTAATGACCAGATGCCTGCAAGGAATATAAATCCTTCCATCCTCCACCATTCAACCCGAACTGAAGAAGCTTCTTGGATGAGAAACGAAATGTCTTCAAGGAAAAACAAAGTCCAGTTGTCATTTGAAAAAACACCTTTGGGACATTGCACTAAATGATGTTTTCTTTAACTAGGGTTTGCTGATTGGGTTTAGAAACTATGCTTTCTAAAACCATTTTGATACATATTTGAGTCAGAATCCATTTCATTGTTCCAGTTTGTGGCTAAGCTCTCCTGTCCATCTTTCAACGGGACAGATGGCCAAGTTATATCAGTGGAGAGAAATCTGAGATGCAAATGCAATGATTTCTTAGCTGATGGACTCAGAAACACAGCTTATAAAATGGCTACAGGATACACTGCAGGTAGCTTACTCTTGATAATTGAACGTATTATCCAGTAATGAGATCTTTACATACTGTTCCTGGCCTAATGTCTCTGAACAATTAATTTAATGGTACCACACTGGTCAAAAAATGTGTTCCAAACTTGCAAGCACAGCATCTGGTCAACAACAGCAGTTTTGGCATCTTAAGTTCTGTTTTCATCAACAATGAGATGGCGGGTTATCTCCAGTGTGTTTCCTTTCAACAGCAATTTTATTTCTTAGCACCATCAAGATCTGCCACTTGAATAGACCAGAGGCTGTTCAGAAAACACAGATGGGGCACCATGCACTTCTACACAGGAGAACAGGGTGCATCACCAGGAACCTGGATTTAAATGGGATTGTAATTCTTAGCTTGTCCAAAGTGTGGATGTTATCGCTCAAGAAGAAACTTGGTGAAATTGCTTCTCAGATGAAGGAGAGATTTTTCTCCCCTGAAATATTTAGCAAGTTGAGGGTCATCGCTGTAAAGCACAACCCAGATCTGGAGAAGAATGAAGGGACTCTTGAAAAGCTAATAGTTAGCGATAAGATATTTAACTAAAAGAAAACAATACCGTACTTTCTTAAGTTCGCTGCCCTGTGTGACGTGCAAAAACTTAGCACGACACAGAAAGATCGTTGCACAGAAAGATACAATTTCATTATGCATCTCACCATATTACATCTCTTCCAAAAGGTTAAAAGCCCCGAAGATTCAAACCTTTAAAAGCAAAAACAAAATTGTTCTATTCCATCTTTTTTTTGAGCGGACTTGACTATTTCTGTCACTTTTTAGCAATTGTATCTCTTTCTGGGTGGTTTTTTTTTTTTGCTTCCGTATCTTTTCGCATTGGTAAAACAAATACCTCGGAGTCTAGGCTAAAATCTATGGATTGCATTGGGTCCCCAAAATGGGAAAGATAAATAAAGATTATATTAAAAAACTATTATAAAACTCTTCACCCCTCGGACCAATTTCCCCACAACAAGATTGTCACACCCCTGGTTTCGTTTACACAGCCTGCTAAGCCACAACCTAAGCAGCTGGATTCGCACGACTTGTTAACCCACCAAGAAACAAACCACACTAGCTTCTGCCTTTTATAACACATTTTTACCCACACTTAAAAAAACGTTTATTATCATTATCATGAAATTTGTCTTTCTGGCTTGCATGATTTTTTCCCCTCTTTTCCAGACTTGACTATGGATCCATTCTTGACCAGTGAGCAAAATTATGAAATCAGTCCTTGCAAAATACTATTTCATAGGGTCTAATTATCAGCACAGAGAAATAGCTTTCTCACCTGCTATGTTCCAGGGGAAATAAAATTCATTCTAGCCATTGTCAAGTCCATCCAGCAAATTTAAGGTTAGGTGATTCAGTCTGGGCTACTATCATCTTATGATGCTTTCCTTCTTCTTCTAAGGAATTGTTGCTATTAACAATCCAGAGTTCCCATCAGCTACAAACTAAAACTATGCCACTGGAGGTTGTAAAGCAGTTTGAGAAATAACAACCTACTGTATCTCTACTTCAGTTGGTGGACGGTTGTGTACTCTTAGTGCCAGGTGTCAAAGCAAAAACATCCAAAACTAGCAGCTTTTGAATTCACAACCTCGTTCAGGCCTCTTTGCTTGGCAGTTTGCAAATTTTCCCCAACTTTTCATAGTAGGATGATTCTTCTCCGATGCATTTGGATTGGGCCGGTTCCAGAGTACCTTTAGCAGCTTGTCCTGCAGAGAAGCCCACTAAAATAAAACCTTATTCCAGAATAAGCAAGATGTTTCCACTGCCTATTGCAATTCACAGAGAATCTACTAGGCACAGCCTGGTTCCCAAACATATTCAAGTCTCTTGGAAAAATAAAATTCTCCATGTTCCTATTCCTGTTTTTTACTAGAAGACTTGCAAGGTCCCTTCCTACTCTGTTGTTCTGTTAAATGTAACAGAGTTGGAAGAGACTTTGGAGGTCTTCTAGTCCAACCCGCTGCTCAAACAGGAGATCTTATACCCTATTTGAAAATAGGCAGGATGGTTCGGTTAAAAGTTGACATTCTGATACCACCCAGATACATTCTAAACAGTCTGAAAACAATTTCCCTATTGTTTTCCCAAGTAAGCTACATGGATGTGTCCATTAAACCACCATACGTTGAGTGTGACCTGAAGGAGACATGTCCTTTCTCTTCATTTTACTCAGACATCTCTTTGTCCTTTAGGTGTGAATATCCTGGAGTGTTGCAGTTGGCCTGGGCTTTCTTTTCCTTTACAAAGAGCATGAAAAGCTTGGCACCAGAGTCATCAGCTCTTGGAGTTAGCACCATGTGGTAGAAAGTTTTCAAGAAAGGTCTTCAAAGAAAGAGCAATCTATCCTTGTTTAACACCTGAGCTCTAATTATAATATTTTCTTTGATCTCAGAGTGTTGTAGGAATGCTCCATGATTTTGGTGGTGATGGTGGTGATGGCAATAATGCTTGATTCCTGGCCAATTCCTGGCCAAGTCCATTAGGAGAAATCCCTCCCAGCCGTTTCTTGGGAGCTATCCAAGGTCCTGTTCTGTTGGTCTCTGCATGACCAAGAACATTCTCTCTTGCTAACAGCCTTTTTGTGGCCTGTTTTCAAGACCTTTTGGAAGTGAAAAGAGTTATGAAAGAGACATGGTCTTTGAGGGGATAGCACCTAGAATTTCACTACTGTTCCTTAGGACAGAGCACCCAAACATCAACTTCAATGTATTTTTAATGACAGAAAGATCTATAGGTCTTGAAAAAAAGTAGTCCTCTCTTCTTTGCCTAAAAGAAATATTATTGCATTGCTTAACTTTATCTAAATGCATTGCTTGTTATTCAAATAATCCCAAGATACGGCACAAAATGACTCAAAGTAGGATATGATATTTTTTAGATGTGTGATCTGCTTTCCTGCTGGGCAGAAGAGGGAGGGAGAGAAATATTTCAAATATAAATTAGTTATCATTCTGATTGTTATTTTCACTTTTTTTCCCTGTGGTTGGCTGAGTAGAGATGACACATTATCTCTCATGAAATGAACCATTGTTTCCCCAATTAACCCAATTTTCTGCATCCTTGTGACACAAGGAACTGAACCTGTGGGATTCATTCACACAATATGCTAGGCTGAATGTAGTTTCAGCCTCAAAGTAGCCAACATAGGTTTCCTGATTTTGGTGAAGGTGTGGCTAAAAATTAACAATTTCTGGAGGGACTTCCAATTTTGAGACACATTGTGTGTGTGTGTGTGCGCACACACACACAATACACACACAGAGCGGAGTAACACTTGTTGAGCAAAGCAGGACATTTTTCTCCATTGAGACACCAAGAATGTATTCAGATACTCACTTGTAGCTCTGGGCAATGTTTGAATGAAACTAAGTATTCTTCTGGAAAACCTCCACCATTCCATTCTTTCTTCCTAGCAATCTTTCAACACTGACTCCTACTTGGCTGGACCAGCTTGGAGGTAAGAAAGAAAGGAAAGGAAAACGGGGGGGGGGGGGGAAACTCTGGGAAAACATCCAGGGACTGAAGTTTAGCCTCACTTCACTTACAGCACATCCCCCTTTCATTTTTTTTTATTTAAAAAGTTTTACAATACATTTTGACTTTAATCCCCCCTCCCCCACCCCTATCCCTCATCCCCCTTTCATTGTCTCCTTCTGAAAGCATCCAACACCCCTGCTATTTTTTTTAAAGAAAGTATATTACCTCCAAACTGAAGATGCTGATTTGTACAGAATTTGCAGCTAGCAGTATAGTAGATACAAATTAAGGAATGATTGCTATGTTTGAAATAAGCATTGGTATGTCTTCCTAGAAGAGGAAGAAGGTGATGGATAGTCAGTCTATGGAATAAGTATATTATACAAATACACACACACACACACACACACACACACACACATAATGGCATGCCTTAGATTTAGGATCAATACAAAAACAATGGAATGGTTCACACAACAAGATTAATCGTAATGGCTAGAGACACAGCAGGTGTATACGTAGAACATATTGAGTTTGCTTAGCTTTAAATTGGAGTCCTACTTGTTGGTTAGCTTGCTTTTCTACCTAACCTGATGTTGAAACCCAGCTCTTTTGAAAACTGAGTTTAATATCTCATGCAAATCTTAAAGTTTGTCCACACCATTTTTAACCTTCTCCCTTGTGTTTTCAAAACCACACCTTATGACTCATCTTTGCAGGTAAATCCAAAGGTAGTATCTTCAATAAAGCATGGTTTAGTCCACCTTATAGACTTTACTGATATGCAGTTGGGTTGTACCCAGCAGCCTATGAGTGTGCTTTCATGTGGGGGCTATAGTTGTGAATTGTGTATTTATATTTTAGCTAGAAAAATCTCTTATCTTTTGGTTTCTCCTAAGCCAAGTGTACTGTTGTCTAAGTATTTCAATGCTGGCAAGAGGATACCGTCTGTAATTTAGCTAGTATTTTTCCTTTTCTAATCAAATATGTCCATTCTCAGGTGGTTGGGGGTGGGCACAGGGAAACGGTTGGCATGCAGTGTCTATGGTGGGCAGGATGATAAAGATAGCTTAAGTTCCTTGCCCCCTTCTTTCTATAAATATCTTCTCTTCTTCATTTCAGGCAAACAGTTAAAAGAAGCAAGAAATACAGAACAAGGATTCTTTCCAAATCCTGTTGAGCCAACAAAGGTATCTTAATTTATCATAAAGGAGAAACAGTGCAAAATTTGGCTGCCCTGGGTACCAATGGAATTATGTCTGTTACATCAGAAGTGACTGGGAAGGACTGACATTTGAGTTATTGAAGACAGGCCACTTTAAGAGCTATCATGAGTCTCAAAAAATCAAATGAATTCCTCTTTTGGGGGGGGGGGCAAGTCTAGCTATGAGTCTATGTGTGGTCTAAAGGCATCTTTAGAATCAAAGGGTAGAATAGAATAGAATAGAATAGAATAGAATAGAATAGAATAGAATAGAATAGAATAGAATAGAATAGAATAGAATAGAATAGAATAGATTGTAGAGTAGAATAGAATAGAATAGAATAGAATAGAATAGAATAGAATAGAATAGAATAGAATAGAATAGAGTAGAGTAGAGTAGAATAGAGTAGAATAGAATAGTTTGTAGATAGAATAGAACAGAATAGAATACAGCTGGAAGGGACCTTGGAGGTCTTCTAGTCCAGCTCCCTGCTCAAGCAGAGAACCTATACCGTCTCAGACAGGTGAATGTCTAGTCTCTTCTTGAAAATCTCCAGTGCTGGATCGATAATGAGAAAAGCTAATATTTTGGTGGGGGTTTTTTTAGAAGCCTGAAAACTTCCCAGGGATTTTAAAAAAATTAATATCAGGTAGGAAATGTTGGTTTACAAAGAATAAATTCTGCAGACAATGTGATTTTCAAAGGAACCATGGTTGATGCTTGGCTTTGTACTCTGTACATTTGCCTGGAGGTTCAGTGGTTAAGATGCTAGCCTGGTCGACTGGAAACCTGGCAGCTCAGTTTTGAGACCTGAATGCCTGCCATGGGTGAGCTCCCGTCCTGGCCCAGCTCCTGTGAACCTAGCAGTCTGAAAGCATGCAAATGTGAGTAGATAAATTGGTACCACTTCAATGGGAAAGAAACAGTATTCTGTGATGTCATGCTGGCCACATGACCGCAGAAATATCTTCAGTCAGTGCTGGGGTCAATGGCCTTGAAACGGAGATGAACACCATCCCCTACAATCGACAATGACTAGCGGAGTAAAATCCTCAGGGACTCCTTACCTTTACTTACTCCATTATAAACCTTAATTTGCAAACCATAATGTCTAAACGGTGGTCCTTATAACTTGCTAAACCAAAGCCAAACTAACCAATGGCTTGGTGAAATGTGTTAATTCAACCAAGAGTGGGTACAAGGTCAACCATTGAGTTTCATAGCTAAGTGGGAATATTCTCACTCTTTATAAAACTCTTTATAAAACAATATGAGATCACCTTCAGTTACTACCCATTGATATCCTCAACACAGAGCAGCTGAGACCTGATGACAGCTATAGATCCTGAGGCTGGGTTGTTATGAATCATCTGCAGTCCATAAAGCAGGTCACCATTTGGATGAAGCTTTAGACTTTACCACACAAAAGTCGCATCAATTGCTTTCATTTCCTATAGTAGGGCCGCCCCATTTGCCCATGTGTCGGCTTGCATAATGGATAGCTTGTTCCCATCACTCTCTTTTCGTCCTACTTGATTCATTCACATGAATCATGTCCTTTCGTTCACATTGATTGCTCCCTCTGGGTTCTCCTCTGATTCATTTTTCCTGTCCAGAAACAATCTCATAGTTGTTCAAAGAAATTCAGCAGAATTTTCTGGGGGAAGCATCTGTCAGTGGCCAATGAGAGGATCATTTTCTTTCAACCTGCGTGCTCGTTTTTCTGTGTGTGTGTTTGTGTGTGTGTGAGTGTGTTTTCCTGGCACTTGTGCTATTGAATGGCTTGTTTTGTGTTGTACTGGAGTCCAGTCCAAGGAACTCATGTCATACACACACACACAGAGGAAGGAAATGGCTACTGCAGTTTCTCCAAAAGATTTGCAAATCTCCTTGTATTTAGTATGCGCAGTACACATGATTTGGTGGGAATGCTTGAAATTTCATTAGGAAATCAACCAGGTGTGTTATTGTTTAAAAAAAAGAAAAAAGAAAGAAAGAAATTGGTTGGTTGGTTACCTTCTTCCTGGCCGGACTTGGCTCAGTTGGCGAAGTCTTTCTTTGATGAGTTTTGTTCTAGACCACTCTAGATTTGTTCTGGATTTCAGAAACCTTCTCTCTTGTCAAGAATGACATCTAGACATCTAGAGTCAAGCAAGTGTAAGATGGGAGCCCAGGATTGTGCAAAAGCAGCCCCCTCCCTTTTTTACAGGGGTTGCATGCACAACCCCCATTAAAGGGGGGAGGGGGAGGGAGGGGGGGTTTGATTAGATTGTTTAGGCTGCCATTTTGACTCTTTGGACCTATGCATATTCTATCCTCCAACTCGTCTCTGTAGCCCTTTCGGTCGATACCTCAAAGAAGTGTCCATCTTATTGATTTCCCAGGGTTATTGTTTAAAAATACATTTACACATTTTGTCAGGCTCTTTTTTTTTCTTCCAAAAAGGGAAGTTGTGGTTTAGATGTTTGTCTTCTCCTCCCGATTGCAAGAAGTCTCTCTAGCAAACTTTTGCTGGCACGATGTATCTAATGAAATAATAAGGTTTTTTTTCATATATTTTTTTCCACAATCATTTCATTATTGATGTAGAGATAGCAGAGTCCATTATTGGCCCAGGAGTACAGAGTGGATACATTTGATTATGTGTAGCTTGATTGCTCACTGGGCACACTGTGCAAAGGTATAATTGGCTTTGATTTACAGAATTAACCTCCATTGGCTGGATTCCTTCCAAGAAGCTAAAATCCAAAGGGAACAAAGAGATGTTGGCTTAAGCACAGGCATAAACCATCCTCCAGCTTCTCCAAAGAGCCCCAAAGGCTTGGCTCATCTGCCTTTGATATTGAGTCATGGTTAAAACTAGCAATTGTGGCTTACTCCCCAAACCATGGCTTAGGTCCATGCGTCAATCCAGCCAAAGAAGTGGGAATTGCTCTGAATCATCTGCCATTGTATGAAGCAGGCTATGGATAGTGACCAGTTCAAGGTTACCCCCACAAGGTTGTGCACCTGAATCTAGTTCTCTTAAAGCATGTCTAGCATTTCTATGGCCAGAGCTATACACTTTCTTTGTATAAGTTTAATATAGACACTATTTGGTGTAGTGGTTAGGGTGCTGAGCTATAAACAAGTGGATTGTGAGTCCTAGTCCCACCTGGGAGACGAAGCCAATTGAGTGACCTTGAGGCAAGTCCAGTAGTGAGTTGAACACACACACACACACACAAAGTTATTTTCCCTGATTTTTTGGGGAGGAGGGGTAACACGGACTCATTGATAAGTTTTATTTTATTTAAGCCTGCATTTATTTTGTTGGAGAAGACTCTTGACAGTCCCTTGGACTGCAAGGAGATCCAGTCAGTCAATCCTAAGGGAAACCAAGAAAACGTATTTACCATATTCATATAGCTACCTATCTCACATAGTGACTCGCAAATTATCCATGCATGCTGGGCTCAAATATGCCGGTCTAAAACAGCTGGTTTATTTAAGGTTCAGTGTCTGTCTGGGTCCAGCTTTAAACTGATTGTGCAGAGTTGGTTCACTCGCAATGGTTCTTGAATCTGCAACTACCACAACTTTTCAAATAGCCCAGCTCTTACTCTGCACGCTACAGATGGAGACTTGTTTTGCCTCCAGCTACACTCCAACTGCTCCACTTCAAATGACTGAAGATGTTTCCGTCTGGCGATCATTTTCGACACACTTAGCCCAAAGTCAGCTCCACTCAAGCCCTGGAGTCTCTTTCTCAGCTGACCCAGAAGATCAGATAATGTTTGTGCTCAATAGTAGTAACTGTGAGAGAGATCTCGGAGTCCTAGTGGACAATCACTTCAATATGAGTCAGCAGTGTGCTGCAGCTGCCAAAAAAGCCAACACAGTGCTAGGCTGCATTAACGGAGGGATAGAATCAAGATCAAGTGAAGTACTAATACCACTTTACAATGCCTTGGTAAGGCCACACTTGGAATACTGCATCCAGTTTTGGTCACCACGATGTAAAAAAGATGTCAAGACTCTAGAAAGAGTGCAGAGAAGAGCAACAAAGATGATTGGGGGACTGGAGGCTAAAACATATAGGGAACGGTTGCTGGAATTGGGTATGTGTAGTTTAACGAAGAGAAGGGTGAGGGGTGACATGATAGCAGTCTTCCAATATCTCAGGGGCTGCCCCAAAGAAGAGGGAGTCAAGCTATTCTCCAAAGCACCTGAAGGCAGGACAAGAAGCAACGGATGGAAACTAGTCAAGGAGAGAAGCAACCTAGAACTAAGGAGAAACTTCCTGACAGTTCGAACAATTAACCAGTGGAACAACCTGCCTCCAGAAGCTCTGAATGCTCCAACACTGGAAGTTTTTAAGAAGAGGCTGGACAGCCATTTGTCTGAAATGGTATAGGGTTTCCTGCCTGAGCAGGGGGTTGGGCTAGATGACCTCCAAGGTCCCTTCCAACTTATTATTATTATTATTAAGAGAAGCAGAACCAGCCAAGCAGCATTTTAGTCTTTGTAATCATTGAAAAGGTGAGGAAAACAAACCAGCACATATTCTCCTGCTTACTTTGCTAAGAGTGGGTGGGGTGTCCTTGGTGCTCTCCGAGCTTGCTCGTTTTCTTGCAGATGTTTCATTACCCAAACTAGCTAACATCATCAGTGTTAGAAGGGAGAGAGGGGTTTGTGGAGAGGAGGAGGAGAAGGCGGCGGGGGTGGGGGTGGGTGGGTGGGTGGGAGAGACAGTGGGGTCCTCGCTGCTCTGTGAGCTCGCTTGTTTTCTTGCAGACGTTTCGTTACCCAAATCATCAGTGCTAGATTCCCTAGCACCTAGTCTGGATTAATGAAACATCTGCAAGAAAGCCAGCCAGCCAGCTCAGAGAGCACCAGGGACCCCTCACTTCAACCCTGAGCTACAAATATTCGCCTTTGATTCCTTTGCTGCAGGGACCCTCCACCCTGGGCTCTGAGGAGGTTTGCTTGGCTGGTGCTTAGCCCGCGGCAAGTCCCCAGCCACCGCGACTCCTGAACCCTGCTTAGCGTGGGCACCCAATCTCGGCAAGCCACAGTTCCTCAGCCAACCATGGTTTAGAGCAGCGTTTCCCAACCTTAGGAACTTGAAGATGCGTGGACTTCAACTCCCAGAATTCCCCAGCCAGCATAGCTGGCTGGGGAATTCTGGGAGTTGAAGTCCACGCATCTTCAAGTTCCTAAAGGTTGGGAAACGCTGGTTTAGAGCGCCAATCGGTCTTTCATCCTTAAGCAAGTTCAGCCATGTAAACAGCCGGACTTTGCTTTCCCGGAGGGCTCCAGCGCCCGGTCTGTGCGCGCCTCTGCATTGGCTACCAGTTGTCTGCATTGGCTACCAGTTGTCTTCCGGGTGAGGTTCAAGGTCCTGGTCATGATCTTTAAGTCCTTACATGGCATGGGTCCGGGTTACCTCAGGGACCACCTGCTGCCGGCGTCAACTTCCCTCCGCCCTGTGCGTTCCCACAGAGAGGGCCTCCTCAGGGTGCCTCCGGTCAGGGAATGTCGACTGGTGGCCCCCAGGGGAAGGGCCTTCTCTGTGGGCGCTCCGGCATTATGGAACCAACTGCCGGTTGAGCTCCGGATGGCATCAGACCTCCGATCCTTCCGTCGCGGGTTGAAGACCCACTTATTTGAATTAGCTGGTCTGGCCTGATGGGGGAATATGGGTTTTTAAATTGATTTTTAGTACTTTATGATTGTTGTTTTTTAACTGGGCACTGGTTTAATTTCCTTTTAACTTTTGTATCGTTATTTATATATGCCCTGTGAACCGCCCTGAGTCCCTAGGGAGAAGGGCGGTATAGAAATCAAATAAAACTCAACGAAACTAAACTCTGCAGCCGGGAAGGGACGTGGGCTGCCGGGCATCCGTGCCCGTTCCAACCCGGCGCTGCTACCCCGGCCGGTGCTCCTGGCACCCGGGTGACTCAGCCGCCCACGGGCCCTAAGAGCCGCCCCGGGGCCGAGCCGCAGCAGCTTCCCCGCCCCGGGACGCGCACACACAGCCTCTCCCGGCCGGCGGCCGGGGCAAAGAGCCGCGATGCAGGGCCAGGGAGGAGGAGGCGGCGGGGCTGGCCGGGCGCTGCGCTGCGCTCTGGCGGCGGCCGGGCTGATCTCTGCGCTGAGCGCCGTCGGGACCCTCTTCTTGTTGGCTCAGTGGCGGGAGCTGAGCGCGGCGCTGCGGGAGCTGCAGGCGGAGGCGAGGCAGCTGCGGGGGCCGCCCTCCTCCGGGGGTCCCGCGGCCGCGCTCCGGGCCGCGCTGGCGCCCACCGCCTCAGCCGACGGCGCCGTCCCGGCGGCTGGCCGGGCCAAGCGGAGCCAGCAGCAGCGGCGGCGCGGCCTCGCCAAGGGTCACCTCCGAGCGGAGAGCGAGGACATGCTCATGCTGATGACTTACTCCATGGTGCCGGTAGGGGCGCGCTGAGGAAGTCACAGGGGTGTGTGTGTTCCTGGGGGGGGGGTGTTCCTGGGCTTACAAGTGGGGCCCGAAGCTGGCGTGTGTCTGTGCGTCTGTGTGAAAGCCAGTTTTCCTTTAACTTGGCATCTTTCGGCTGGGCGACAGTTGCCGACCCTGCCCTCCCTTGAGTAGGGGTGGGGGAATTGTTCAAAGGGTCCGGACTGCTCCAGGACCACTCCCAATCTTCTCCAAGGGTATTGTGAACTAAGGAGACGACTTGGGTTCTCGAACCGGCTCTAGAAGCCCAGTTAGGTCATTTGCTTGCAGGGGTTGGGGAAAGTGTTTCTCAACAGCATAGGGGTAACTTTGACTTGAGGGTCTTGAAAAAAAAGCTACTGGTGGGGTGGTTTTCCTTTAACTTTGCATCTTTCCGGTGGGCGACACTTGCCGACCCTGCCCTCTTTTGATTAGGAATTGGAGGAATTGTTCAAGGAGTCCGGACAGCTCTGGGACCAATCCCAACCTTCTCCACCAAACTTCTTCCAAGGGTATTTGTGAACTTAGGAGAAGACTTGGGTTCTTGAACCAGCTCTAGAAACCCAATTAGGTCAAACTCTTTCATCTCTTGGGGGAAAGCGTTCCTCAACCATGTCAGCAGTGGCCAACTTTGACTTTGGGAAAAAACAACCCACCCAAATCAGGTTTGGTTAGGACTTGGAAAGGAGACCACCAGAAGAATCGAGGTTTTTGTTGTTCAGTTGCTAAGTTGTGTCCAACTCCATGACTTCATGGATGATGGAATGCAAAGCAACACCTGTCCTCCACTGTCTCTCTGAGTTTCCCAAATTCATATCCATTGTGTCAATGACGCTATCTAATCATCTCATCCTCTGTTGACCCCTTCCCCTTTTGCCTTCATCTTTCCCAACATTAGGTCTTTTCCAAGGAGACTTCTCTTCTCCTTTGGTGGCCAAAGTATTTGAGCTTCAGCTTCAGTATCTGTCCTTCCAAAGAACAGCCAGGGTTGATTTCCTTTAGGATTGACTGATTTGATCTCCTTGTGGTCTAAGGGACTCTCAGGCGTCTTCTCCAGCGCCACAATTTGAAAGCATCGGTTCTTCAGTGCTCAGCTTTCCTTATGGTTCAACTCTCACAGCTGTACATTACTACTGGGAAAGCCACTTTATGGACCTTTATGGAAAGTTTAGAGTCTGGATTGAAAAATATTCTGGAAGAAGACAACCTACATTCTCTCCTACATTGTTACAGAAAAAAATCTCTCCAAAGATATTGGATTCCAACCACATTTGGCAAGAGACCTTGCCTCATCTTCCATGCTAGTCTTAAGAACTGAGGAGCAGGGGGTGGGGCTTCTCTTAGAGAAAGGGCGTCCAACCTTGGCAACTTTAAGACTTCTGGACTTCAACTAACCAGGATTCCCCAGCCAGCCATGAAGTCCACAGGTCTTAACGTTGCCAAGATGGGACACCCCTGTCTTAGAAGGCACTTAGAAAATCTCTGTGTTGACAAAATTTTCACCTGCCAATGGCAAAATGGCCCACTGCTGGAATCCATATGTCTACTACAGCAATACTTTAGTTTCTTGGGAGGAACTCGATGAAGGCCAACACTAGCTGAAGAACTGGCAACTGTGACTTTACTTTGTTGCGAACAGAGAATAATAATCTCAGAGGCAGTGATATCCTCCCCCCCAATTCCATATCATTTCTAAGCAAGCGGCATGGATGAGTCTCTGCAGGCTGTGGATTGAGCTTGGTGGAAAAGAGACGTTTCTTGCAATCCTGTTTTAGGTTTTTCACGTTTAACTCTACGCTCTGCTTTATCACAGAGCAAGGGGATCACAGGATACAGCTTGCCTCTCACATTTTCAATATTATGTTTTCAGTAGCAGAGATAAATACCCGAAGAAGGAAAAATTAGGGGCCTTTTCTGACTTGGTTGTCTCTGCCAAAGTAATGCAAGAAGATGCCATCTCTGCCTCCGCCTCTTTGCTTTTTCTCTTAATGACTCATAGCTTCCTCGCTGTCTTTTTTTTTGGGGGGTGTGTGTGCAATAACTGAGCAATTAATCTCTCTTTAAACCTTGCTGTGTGGGGAAGAGAGGAAAAGGGTGTCCCTCTCTTCACAATCAGGCATGCTTTGAGCCTGGATGAGGGTGGACTATGAAACAAAAAGAAATGCCAAAATCGGTATGATTAACCATTGTTGATAAAGTGAAAAACCCAGGGTGCAGAGCAGAAGGAACACGTTGGACATTTGGGATTCGACATTCATCCAGGCTGCTGCCATTCATTTTTCTTATTCACTGAATCAAGCTTGCATTAATGCATAATTGTTTTTGTTCTAAGGTGCCCATAGGCCAAGATTTTGAAACAGGTTTTGGACTCTCCATGAATGACCAACATTGGAGGACCCCACTGCTTTTTTTTCCTGCTAATTTTTCAGCCAGTTTTGATTTTTCTCAATCACACTATATTGTCTTCTCCGTGGGTGGAGAATTGGAGTTCAAGGAGGCTAATATTCCATTCTTACCTGTTGCTTGCAGATGGGTGCCTCCTTAGTTGCACAGCATTGACGATGTATGGTCCTACAAGCTTCCCTGTAGGGAGTTCTACATGAAGATGGGCAACTTTTCCCAAGGTGGAGTCCATTTTTGGCCTTTGAATGCTTCACACTGGGCCAGACTCAAAAGTGAGCAAAGAAATGGATGAAGCCAGTGCTAAACAAGCTTTAATCTATTTTCAGGTCCAGTTAAATGCACTTATATGATTGTACCTTGTACATTCATGATCTCATGCAATCATAGCCAGGTATCAGTGTTAGCATCTTTTGAAAGGATTTAAGGCAGCGTTTCTCAACCTTGAACAACTTTAAGAAGTGTAGAGTTAAATTCTTACAATCTTGCTGGCTGAGGGATTCTGGGAGTCGATTTCCCCACACATCTCAAAATTGCCAAGGTTGAGAAACATTGCTCAAAGGATTTGTATCCAAGGCTTTGGTGCTGGGTTATAGAGGTGATCCTGAAGAAACAGGTCATGTATTCTTGACTGAGATGAATGTGCCGGTTGAGTCACTTTTGGATATGAACCTGGGTGTCTCATTATGTTGAGGATACCCAATGTTATTTCTCAGTATTACTTGGATCAGGTGAGGCTGTGGCTGGAGAATTCTGGCAATTGAAGCCCACACACATAGAGGCACCTATGGAGAAGTTCTGGGTGGTTTCATTCTAGGAATTCTTGAAGGACTTCCTTCACACTAATTCTGAAGGAATATTGAGTCCTTTGCAAGTTATTGATTATTATCTTTCAAACCCAACTTGAGCTCCAAATATTTGAAGGACCACTTCCCTGTCATAACATCCTTTACAACTCCACCAGTCAACATTAGGGACCTCTGTTCTTCTTTTTCTTCTCTAGGTTGCAACTTGCAGTGGCAAAGAAGGGGTTAGGTTGGAGGTTACAGTACGCCATGTTCCACAACAACACAAGTCACAACACTAGAAAGTTGATAGATTTGGGCTGTATGGGAAGTATGGGAAGTAGATTGTCCCTAATCACTAATGACTGCTTTTAAAGCAATCTTACTTTCTTTGCCTGGTCTCTCCACCATGGCCACATGGGGGAAGGTCAACCCGTGGCCTCACTTTGAAAGTTAGTCTGGGTCACGTCTTGGAACACAGGCTTCGGTCGTCATTCTTTGGGACATTGCATTTTCTCAAAGTGTAAGCAATATTGTTTGCACAGAACAGTCTTGTTCCCTTCCTGAAGGTCTTGACCAATTATATGGGGGGGGGCATGAATGGGAAAAAATAGGATTTTAGAAACCATTTTTCCTCATTGTCAGCATGCTGCAGAAAGTCTACAATCAGAAGCCTGCCAGAGCTTTAGGCTCACAAAAATCTTAAACTGTGCTTGCTAGGAATTAAAATTAAGATGAAATGCATTAAATGTGGGCATGTGTCTTTCTGAGCAGGCATTTTCTACTGAAAGTCTGAACATTCTTTATGTTATTTATACTCTTTTCTTTTTTCACCCAAAAGGTACAAAACAGGAGTAAGAAAAGATCACAAGATTACAACCCCAGATCTACAACTGTTAAAATTATTTCAGTGTTAGGAATCCAAATTTAAATTCTCTAAAATTTCTGCACAAAGTACAAATCCTTCAAAGGTGACCTTTGAAATGTCTTCTTCTTTTAGGTCCGGGTAATGCTTGAGTTGTGCAACAGCACAAAAGGAGTGTGTTTAACAGGTAAGAATGTCAGTGATGATGGTCTGGGAGGAAAGAACGATTTTTCTTTCGATATATGCGGTACCCCATCCTGATCTCTTTCAAAGGTAGTTAACAGTGTGTTCTTAGCTTGAGTGGATAAGGTGTCCCCAGTGTTTAAATGGCTCTTGAACCTGGTTGTGCTCATTAAAATATTTCTCTTGTTTTCTGTAAGATGTTGGCATTGTCCTACATCTAAGCCTTGCATTCTTGGTTTAGTATTAAGTTAAGCGATGGCTCAGTGGTTAAAGATGCTGAGCTTGTCAGCTGGAAAGGTTTGAGACCCGAGTGCCACATGATGGGGTGAGTTCCTGTTACTTTCCCCAGCTCCTGCAAACCTAGCAGTTTGAAAGCATGCAAATGCGAGTAGATAAATAGGTATCACTTCAGTGGGAAGGTAACAGCATTCCATGGATCTTTGGCATATAGTCCTGCTGGCCACATGTCTATAGAAAATGTCTTCGGACAATGCTGGCTTTGCCCTCTAGAGTCAGACACAACTAGGCAGGGGAAACCTTTACCTTTTACCTTTACCTTACACTTAGTCTTTATTAGTAATGCTTTGTTTTATTCTCTATTTAGGTCCACCGGGATTACCAGGTAATATATATTTTCTTTTCCGGCCCTATTGTCTTGGTCTTACCGAACACCCCCCACCCCCACCCCTTAGTATTAAAATCCTCCTCTGTTTATCAGGTTTTCATTTCTCATTCCTCTCTTATTTCTCCTTTGCTGAATTTCCAATTGGAAATTTGCTAGAGTTTGGCCACTTGAAAGTCCAGAATGAGTCTTGGATGTTAGTAGAATTCCTGAAACAAAAATAAGAACAATGTTATTGAACCATGGTTGGGTTTGATCATGACTAAACTTGCTTTTGATTTAGTGTAAATCAAAGCCTTACAACTGCTGAACCATGGTTGATGGTTTGATGTGCTCTACATGTGAATCCTATGAGTTTATGCAATGTAGCAAACCATGGCTTAGCCCGATACAATAACCAGATGATTGGGGGCCAATAAGCTGTTCAGATGACCTTGGTGGTGATGGAGAAATGGGCCCTTTCCTCCTGCACCTCCCCTCCGACCGTTATTTGTGAAGACCTAACATGGTCCTGTGATAATCATCACTTGGAAATAACTCCTGTCTTTCAGTGTCTGATCTTCTGCTGGGAAGAGACAAAACATTAAAAAAAATATTCTTTGACTTCATCAGGTCCCCCTGGAATTGATGGATTGCCTGGTTTGAATGGATCTGATGGTGCTCCTGGTATTCCTGGAGAAAGGGGTGAACCAGGAAAAAGAGGGAAAACAGGTATACTCACGAAAGATGGGTGATGAAATTGATCTAAATTCTCTGCTCCAGCTTAATCCATGGAGCCATTGAGGAGCTTCAGGCAAATTATATCTGGCGATTTGATTTCCGCCCCCCCTAGGCTTAAGTAGGGCTGATACTGACAACCCACATTGTCTCAGAACTTGGTCTATTTGTATTTTAAGACTAGATTGTTGCATTGTATGGAATTAGATTCCTTCCTTCCTTCCTTCCTTCCTTCCTTCCTTCCTTCCTTCCTTCCTTCCTTCCTTCCTTCCTTCCTTCCTTCCTAATATTCATACACCGCCCATCTCACCTCAGTGACTCTGAAATAATGAGGTTCCTCAAATGATTTGTTTGGTCCAATATCTCAGCCAACATAATTTTACCTGGGCCTTGAATGAGATGCAATTTAGCTGGAATCTGGTTTAGACATAGCCTTGGGTGTTGAGTATGTGCTCCTCATGATGAGGAGTTTGAGTGATCAACACCTGGGTGTTTTCAAGGCAGTAGCAAATTTTGTATGGGTATCCTTAGCTTACAGAAGCCCTTTGATGCCCTCAAGGAATCCCAAAGGTGCTTTTCCCAAAAGGCAACGAGACTTTCTTGGTTTTTCTCCTTTGAAAACATGTTGCTTCTCATCCACGATGCTTCGTCAGTTCTGAAGAAGCTTCTTGGATGAGAAGCAGAATGTTTTCAAGGGAAAAACCCAGAAAGTCCACTTGCCTTTTGGAAGAAGCACCTTTGGGACAACCACGACCTGGATGATTGAGAATCTCCATAGACACCTTCAAAGAATCATTTAATTTCACTGGGTTTCTTCCTTTTGTACATGTACTGTATATATTGTTACGTATATATGTGTTAATGGGATGCCCCTTTTTAAAATTCTGTGACTTGGTCTTGACCATAAACAAACAAATAAATAAATGAATATTCTCAGGGCAAGCTGGGTGGGGTTGAATTCATGTCTCCTTTATGGGTCTACGTAAACATTTCCTCCAGTCCTTTGGATTGCATTTATTCTCGGCTGCCTCTCTCTTGTGGCGTTTAATGTTCTCCTGTGTTTTCCAGGACCTAAGGGTGACCCCGGAGAGAAGGGTGAAAAAGGAGATCCTGGAGAAATTGGTGCACCTGGAAAAGAGGGGGGACGAGGTGAAAAGGGATCCAGAGGGCCCAAAGGTGACAAAGGAGAAGCAAACAACGAAGTGGCTTTAGAAGGTAAGATGAAATTATGGTGACTCTAAAGAAAACACAAGGGTGGTTGAATTGGAAACCAATCTTTTCCAAGTTGATGCCTTCCAGATGTGCTGACTTCAGAGGATGTAATTGAAACACATCTGGAAGACATCAGGGTGGGGAAGGCTTGTTCTTCATTGTGGCTAGCCAAGATTTTTTTTTTTAAAAAAGAAATATTTATTTATTTATTCAATTTCTATAGCCACCCAACTCAACCAAGTGACTCTGATGCTTGGGGATGAGCATGGGCTGGACACAAACATGCTAGAACAGGGGTGTCAAACTGCTGGCCTGTGGGCTGGATGCGTCACATGGAACCCATGCCCAGCCCAGCTATGGCAAGGGGGGAAAAAACCGCGATACATCACGACACATCATGAGACGTGGCAAGTTTGACACCCCTGTGGTAGAAAGTCCTTTCTCACAGTTGGTTAAAGACTCAGTCCTGAAGGGTGGATCCATTTGAAACAACCTGTCCTCCCTTATTTACATCCAGCTGTTCATCCAAGGGAAGGATCACCCAAAAATTCTTAAAGGGAAAGGATTTGGGAAGGAGGAGGAAACAAATTAATGCAGGTGCTAGTTCTTGGCTACTGTTAACTCTCCACCTTCATGGGATTTGCGTGGTGGAGCAGGTGGCTGACCTCACAGGGTAAGATTCTCAGGAATATTGGTCCTGAGTGAAAACCTGTCAGCAACTTCTGGGGAATTAGAGCTAGGGAGTGGGGTTCAGGTGGACCTTTCTGAGGACAGGATGCTCTTCTTCTGACAGATGTTACAGCTGTTTCAGAGACAGCTTTTGAGAACTTCTTTGGAAGTAGCTTAAGAGCAGAAGAAGTTTCCATTTTCACCAAGTGGGGTTTTCTGGAGTTTCCCTAGAGTCCACGGCTTTCAGATAACTCATGTGACAGCAGAGATGATCTGAAGCCGACCTAATGGTGGTGGAGAGGTCCACACTGTTGTTATTCATGCCGAAAGCCTCTGGATTCTGATGAATTCTGGACGGAGGGAAAGGAGATGATGATAGCAACAAGCAAAGCCTCCAAAGTTCGCCGAGTCACCTTGAGCTTCCGCTTAGAAAAAGTAATTCTTTCTCATCTTTTTTTTCCATTGGTGCTTCTAGGTGAGAAAGGTGATGCTGGTCCTCCAGGACCTCCTGGTCCTCCAGGACCTCAGGGACCACCAGGACCACCAGGAACTTCAGGAAAACGCAAAGCCAAGTCCCAGGAGGAGAAGATCTACAACTCCGAATGCACAGGTGAGTGCTTCCGGATGCTAACTCCAGGTCTCCTGCTGCTTTTTCTCTCCGTTTCATTTCTGATTCCAAGTTCAGATAGTCCATTGTTCAGATGATCTATTCTACACTATTGTCTTCAGGGCAGAGCAAATGAACCCCTTGAGCTTCCAGGCTTTGACTAAGTTCTCCTGCTCGTTCTACGTCTGGATCATTCTTTAGGTAGCTCCAGGGAAGTATCTCTGCCCTTCTCCACCCCACCAAAAAAAAAAGCTGAGTTTAATTCTGCTATTTTTGCTGGGTCTCACCTTTTTTGTCTTTTTTCTGAAGGTAGCCTCCCTGCTTATTTTCTAACAAGCCTGTGAAGTGGGTACATGGCCCTCTTCCAACGCTTGGAACAGAATTTGCCATTTCAAGGATGCTGGGGGTGGGGTGGGTGGAGTAAATCTTGCTTTCATCCTCTCCTCTATGTACTATTTTGGGGACTGCCTGATTAGCTCACCACGGAGCTGGCGCCCTACTGGTTCCATCTCCTGCTGTGTCTAGCTTCTGTCTTGTCTTATGTGATGGAGGAGAAGATAATTGAGGGTGGATAGGGACTTGAGCAGTCATTTGCAAGGTAAGCCTTGATTTGTCAGTACTCAGTTGAACCTAGAGCGAGGCTGAAATCCATCTCTAAGCCCAGAAACTGAGCAACAGAGCAAAGAGTTTTGTCTCCAGGCTCAATCCCAGGGACAAGTTCCAGGACAAGCTGGACAAACCCTTGCATGGAACTCTGGAGAATCTGATTTGATGGAAGGGAAAGCCCACTAGTACATGGTCCAGCTCAGGCTTTATGAGTAAATGCTCTGGGGTTCAACCTTGAGATCTCCAAGAAGGGGTTGGACAACATTTTGGGGTGAACTTCCAGAGAGCTGCTGTTAAGATGGGGCTAGTGAGAGGTGTGGCTGAATGATCTACCTTGGTCCAAAGCAGCTCTTCCCTAGTTCTTCCTCTTTTGCTTGAAGCTACCAAGTTCTGAAGACCGAGAAAACCAGGATGTGAGAGAATTGTGATTGCACAAACTTAACTTTCCTCCTACTTTGAAGGGGTCTGAACTAAGTTAGAGCGCCAGCAGCAGAAGTCTATTTGGGCTGAACCTCCAGCCTCACTTGTGAGAATGAAAGAATCTTATGTGCCAATCCTAGAATTGGATGTAGCAATCCCTTTAGGCTGAAGAACAGTTTTAATGGGGAAGCAGGGAGGTCTGGATGATAGTACAAGAGCTGACACTTAGAGCAAACTCACACAGCACCTACGGGTGCTTCAAAGTCTGCTTTGTGAGAAGGGGGACTACTTGACAATGTTCTTCTAAAGAAGCAGGGATTCCAGTGCTCAAGAAGAACATATCTACAGGCTGTTCTGCTCCTTTACAAGGAGAGAAGGCTGTGTACCGTGGAGTAGCTGCAATAGGATCCAAGGAGCCTTCCCCGAGACAATACGGCTTCTTCACCCTGAACTCAAGGTGGCACGTGGGGTGGGAGAGCTTATCTGAGACTGATGTTTGCTTCTGGTTTGAGATTTGTGGGCTTACTGATCTCTAGGGCTTGGAGGACTTCCAATGGAAACATGGATGGCCTTAGATTGTTCTGCTACTTTTCCTTAAAGGTTAGGGCGAGTCACAAATCCTGTTCCTGTCCTCATCACAAATGATAGTTTGGGCCTTGACTCTTCCAAACAAAAAGATAAAGACCTTGGTCTGGCCCTCCTAGGAGAAGGAATGTTGGAAGAGAAATATCACTCCCTTCCAGACTACCAGATCCACCATAAGCACAAGTGTAATGAGGGAAAAGAACTTCTCACTTCTTCATCATGGTGAAAGAGTAAACAGGAGTCTTTAACCTTTGGAGTGTGAGCTGAGACACGATTGGAAGTTGCATATTGTGTGTGCACAGCTCATCAGCTTTGGCCTCCAGACTACCAGTAGTAACTTAAGGACCCTTGAGCTCCTAAATAACCATCAAAATAGGCCAGAATGTGTCCCTCAATAGATTTTGGCCAAGTTGAGGTTGGAACGAGGAATTCATTCTCTGGATCAGCTCCCGAGGTGGAGGTGATAAGGAACGGCTGGCTGAGGAATTCTGGGAGTTCAAGTCCACAAGTCTGAAAGTTGCCAAGTTTGAAGACCCCCCCCCCCCGAGATAGACTATCCTCAGCAATTAACATTGATAAAAGATGTCAAGTTCTTAAACTTGAAAGGTTGGAGGTAAAGAAAACATTTTAAATAAATCATGTTTTAGCATCACGAAGTAAGGCCTTTTTTTTCCGGAGGGGGTGGGGAAAAGTTCAGCTGCAATCTCTCTCTCCTGCCCCTCCTGTTTTAGGGGAGGCGTGCAGCATTCCGAATGACGATACCCTCGCCGAGAAAGCCAAAGAGCGGGCCCATCTCCATCAGCGCAGAAAACCCGGTACAGTAATTCATTCCAAATCCCTCTTGAAAAGTTTTCGGCACCTGCTATCTCTTGCCCTGACTCTTCTCTCCTTGTTAGAAAACACGATTGAGTCTATTGGGAGCCCCCAGGAGATCGTCAAACTGAGGCAGAGTTACGGGGCCTGGATGGTCGATCTCGGAAACCACACCAGTGAAAAGATTTGGATCGCTGAGCATTTTACAGGTAAACCTGGAGTTCCCTGCTTGGCCTTGTAAACAGAATATCCAGTTATGCTTTCAGAACAGCGGTAGGATTTAGGCTTATATACCGCCCCCTAGCGCTTTACGCTGGATCATGGAGAAAGCTAGGGAGTTCCAGAAAAACATCTACTTCTGCTTCATTGACTATGCTAAAGCCTTTGATTGTGTGGATCATAACAAACTGTGGCAAGTTCTTAAAGAGTTGGGAGTACCAGACCATCTTATTTGTCTCTTGAGAAACCTATATGCGGGTCAAGAAGCAACAGTGAGAACTGGACACAGAACCACTGATTGGTTCAAAATTGGGAAAGGAGTCCGGCAAGGCTGTATACTTTCGCCCTGCCTATTTAACTTATATGCAGAGCACATCATGAGAAAGGCAGGGCTAGATGAATCAAAAGTTGGAATTAAGATTGCCGGAAGAAATATCAACAACCTAAGATACGCAGATGATACCACTCTAATGGCAGAAAGTGAAGAAGAACTAAAGAGCCTCTTGTTGCGGGTGAAGAAGGAGAGTGCAAAACTTGGGTTGAAACTTAACATTAAGAAAACCAAGATCATGGCATCTGGCTCTCTCAATTCATGGCAAATAGATGGGGAAGAAATGGAGGTAGTGACAGATTTTATTTTCCTGGGCTCCAAGATCACTGCAGATGGGGACTGTAGCCAAGAAATTAAAAGACGCTTGATCCTGGGGAGGAAAGCCATGGCAAATCTAGACAGCACACTAAAAAGCAGAGACATCACCCTGTCAACAAAAGTGCATATAGTCAAGGCTATGGTCTTCCCAGTTGCAATGTATGGCAGTGAAAGTTGGACCATAAGAAAGGCTGAGTGCCAAAGAATTGGGGCCTTTGAACTCTGGTGCTGGAGAAGACTCCTGCGAGTCCCTTGGACTGCAAGGCGATCAAACCGGTCAGTCCTAGAGGAGATCAACCCTGATTGCTCTTTAGAAGGCCAGATCCTGAAGCTAAAACTCAAATACTTTGGCCACCTAATGAGAAGGAAGGACTCACTGGAGAAGAGCCTAATGCTGGGAAAGATTGAGGGCAATAGAAGAAGGGGACGACAGAGAATGAGGTGGCTGGATGGAGTCACTGAAGCAGTAGGCATGAGCTTAAATGGACTCCAGAAGATGGTAGACTACAGGAAGGCCTGGAGGAATGTTGTCCATAGGGTCGCGATGGGTCGGACACGACTTTGCAGCTAACAACAACAAAAGCGCTTTACAGCACTCTCTGGACATTTAAGAGTGGTATGCAATATGAAAATAACATAGAAGCCTTATTTGTGTGTTTGTCCCCAACAATCTGGACCCTCATCTTACCGATCTCGGAAGGATGGAAGGCTGAGTCAACTTTGAGTCCCGTCAGGATCGAACTCCAGGCTGTGGGCAGAGTTTATCCACAATACTCACTTTACACCGCAATACTCACTTTAACCACCGGGCTACCAGGGCTCTTTGGCTGTTTAGAAGTCATGTTAAGACACAGCCCCTTTCCTTTTCAAAACTCAGGCATTTAAAATACTGGGTGCCCTTCTTTTAAAAAGGAAGATAAATTCTTAACAAGTGTGAAAATACTGTGTTTCCCTGAAAATAAGACCCAACTGGAAAACAGGGCCTAGCGTGATTTTTCAGGATGCTTTTAATATAAGCCCCACCCCCAAAATAAGCCCCAGTTAAGATTGTCAGCCAGACGGACGCATTTAGTACTGTGTTTACCTGAATATAAACCCAAACTGGAAAATAAGCCCTAATGCGTCTTTTGGAGCAAAAAATAATATAAGACCCAGTCTTATTTTCGGGGAAACAAGGTAGGCAAATGCAGACCTTGCCCATTGATGCTGCTGTTCTTAGAAAGTGGGATAAAAAAAAAGTTACATTTATTAGGTAGTGATCTAAGCCATGGCTCTGATGCTCAGTTTCCCCCATTGCCTTCATTGACTAGCCTCATGCATCACTCTAGAGCCATAATTTGATTTTTGCCTTAAAATATTGAGTGAGCCCGTCCATTGGGGCTTGCGAACTATGATTTATGGCTTAGCGTGTTGCATGAAGTCAGCTAATCAGGACTTATACAAGAAACCCTGGTTAAAAGTAATGGATAAACCTCACCATTGGGATTTATCAACTACGACTTATGGCTTAGCACTTACGATTTGTATCCTGCCAGAATTGCGAATCTCTGGCGTGGCATAAATGCTATCCACTGTGGCTTATTGGACAAATCATAGCTTTGTAAAATATGTGAAGCTAGCCAGTGTGAAAATGTACATCAACTGCTTAATCCTGGTAGGTAAGCTATGTATACTTTGTGAGATTTATATCCTGCCTTTCCCCCAGGAGCTCAGGATAACTTATGTATAGGCCTCTCCTTTTTTTTAATCTCTATAACAATCAATCTGCTTGGTAGGTTGTGCTATGGGAGATTGACTTGGCCATAAGTCATTCAGTGGGTTTCTGTGATTGTCAGCCTTGTGAGATAGCCCAGATAGGAAACATGCCCAGATAAATAATAATAACAGACTAAAAGAGTTGGAAGGGACCTCGGAGGTCTTCTAGGCCACCCCCTTGCTCAAGCAGAAGACACTATATCATTCCTGACAAGTGACTACCCAGTCTCTTCTTAAAAGCCTCCAGTGATGGAGTACCTACAACTTCTGGGGGCAAGCTGTTCCACTGGTTAATTGTTCTGACTGTTGGGAAATCTCTCCTTAGTTCTGGGTTGCTTCATTCCTTGAGTAGTTTCCATCCATCGTTTCCTGTCTTGCCTTCTGGTGCTTTGGAAAATAGGTTGGCAAGGGAAGTAACAAGGGATGGAAACTAACTATACTTTATCAGACAGTTCCCCCAACTGTCTCCCAAGGCCATTTCCACATACCATTAGATCAGCGGAGGTGAACTTGAAGTTGGCTTCCTAGGTCTAGTGTAGACCAACATGTGAACTGCTACATTGCATTCTTAGAAAAATCTAGGGATTTCAGGGAGTGGGTACTCAACTTTTGTACTTTGTGTGAACAGGACACATTATCAGGGAGTACGAGGACCTCAATGCATTGTGGAATGGCAACTACACCACCATTGAACTGCCCTGGTCATATTATGGATGCGGCCACACCATCTATAACAATGCTCTGTACTACCAACGAGTGGGACGTAACATTGTTGTGAAGTAAGTAGCAGTGGTAGCTTGACCTTCATGGTAACAGGGACTCCCTGGAAGGGTCAGGAGAGAAGGCCAACGAATTGTTTAAATACTGGCAAATGCTCAGCTGCTTAGTCAGATGGATCACCTGGTTGGGGATATACACATACTGTCTCATTCAGGCCTATCCTAGCAGTGGAATTACTACAGGATAAAATACCTATATCAAACCCTCCCCCTAGTGTTTCCAGGTAAAACATTTGCTTGGAAACATTGAGGAGATGCTGTTGGACAATACTGGGCTGAATGGAGTCTTGATCAGACTCATCATGAGGCAGCTACTCGTGTTCCTATTTTCTTGGAATTGTGTGGCCTTCAAGAAGTCATTTCTAGGTCTGTAATTCTGTGTCCCTTTGTCCACTGAGAAGCCATGTGCTTGCGTACTATTATTGCATCCTCCTCCGCAGAAACTGAAGTTGCATTAGAAGCTGGAAGACGTTTGGGGCTATGGACAAATGATGGAAAGAGACTTCTTCCCCCATATTCAGACTTGAGGATCTACATAACCTATGGGTCTCCTTCCCAGAGGTTGTGTCTCTGTTTTAGGTGCCAGTTCTAGTTGCCCGGAACTCATCAGTAACTGCCACATATTCACCTGTCTGTCCACTATATTATACATTTGCTTAGGCAGAAGAACAGTTTAGGCTCCACTCTGCCCCTCATCCCATATCTACCAAAAACCCATCTCTTCTTTTAATGTTGGGTTGACATTCTACAGTTGATTCAAAGTTCCACGTGGCAAGCAGGGCTGTCCATCTGTGTGCAATTGTGTGGGAGCTCCAGCCTAATGTTGCTGGCTCACAAGGTCTCAGGTGAAAACTGCGAGTCTGTCTCACTTCCTTTCTTTTGATGTGTGAGCCAAGAGCAACATCGCCCAGTTTGAGAGCAGGTGTGGGTTGCTCCTAGCTCTCTCCCCTTGGAGAGGGGGCCGCAGCAAGGAAACGAGGGAGGGTCTTGGCAGCCTAATTTCGTCTGTTAAAAGGCAGACTTCATCATTAAGATGAAGATCTTTCAGTTATCCCTGGCCGTCTAAAAGGAGCCTTCCAACTGGCCATGGAAGAACTTGCAGACAGGAAGTTTTGGCCAACAACAACAACAACAACAATTCATATTAAGCAGGACGTTTTGATTGTTGTTTGGATGTATTTAAAGACTGGTGTCTTCTCGAAATTTGTAATATTTCTCCCAGAAGAGTAAATGGGTGAAGTTTTGGATAGAATCTGCATTCTTCAAAAGAACAAATGAGCTGCCTCTATTTCAAATGTTTAGCTGTCCTCCAAGTGGTAGTTTTTTAGGAGGATAAATTCCACCCCCCCTGCCATTTCTCAATCCCCTTTTCCATGAAAGGACTATTTCTACCTAATTGTCGGGATGTTTCTGAGCTGATTTATCCAGTTGCGGGCAAGGGAAACTACTTCAGCTGGTGCAATTTATTGTGGCAATCTTTCCAATCGCTCTGAGATGCACTTGGCTGCCCCCACAGCCCACTGTGAAGAGGCTCCCAGGGAAGAATTCCCTCATTATGTTTTTCCTTGGGATTTATTAGCAGCTCGATAAGGGAGAGAGACTCTGCCAGCAGGAGGATAAATGCAGTGACAAACAGGATGCTCATCCAGACACCTGGATTGTATTGACAAAAATAAATAAATAAATGCACAAGAGCTTAACTCCCATTTTCCTTTCCTTTGAACGAAAATTTCAAAAGCCAAGTTTTTCAAGAAGGAACCCCCCCCACAAGATTTCTTTAGTATTTGCTCTCTTGCTCCCTTCTTCCCCCCCTCCCCTGTTCCTCAACAGTGTACGAGGTTTCCCAACCAGATGTTCCAGATGTGCGAACTTCCAACTCCCAGGATCCCCATCAATGGGCATGCTGGCTTTGGAATTCCGGAAATTGAACTCCCTACCCATCTGGAAACTGCCAAGTTGAACCACTCTGCCCCTTAGATCATCTGCAGGGCCTTTCTTATTGCGATCCTATGAAAAACGAAACCAATGTATTTCGATTCATTATTGCTTTTCCCTTACACCTAAAGAAAATAAGAGTTTGTGTGAGGTGCCTTTGTTGTGTTTGTCATTGTCAACAGGGCAGGGTGCTGTCCTGTTCTCAGCTCCTTTCTGCCATTTTCCTTACAGGTACCACTTCGAGACGGGCATATCCAAAGCACTGTCCGTTGAGAACTCTTGGTACTACGAGCGCATGTATCTCTTCAGTACTTCCAAGTCGTATTTCAGCATTGCAGTGGATGAAAATGGCATCTGGGTCATGTATCTTTCCCGGCCCGATGAACACATCATGGTAGCAGAAGTGGAAGAGGAGACGTTTTCCATGTTGCGGCACATCAACACCACCTACCCACAGTCCAAGGCTGGCAATGCTTTTGTGGCCTGTGGGGTGCTCTATATCACCGATAAGAACCACATGCACGTGGCCTTTGCTTTCGACCTCTTGCGGGAGAAGCAGATTGACGCCCGCTTTGAGCTGAAACTCTCTCTTTCTTTGGAAGGGTTCGAACAGAAAGTGTCTCCAGCCTCAAATGCGACCTTCGTGCCTGTGTTGGCCATGCTCTCCTACAATTGGTTGAATAAGCACCTACACACCTGGGAGCATGGGTTTCTGATACAGTACCCTGTCCACTTTCTCATCTGAACACACCTAGCCATCAGGCCATCCACCTCTGCAGCAGAGGACCTGTTTTGAGAATCTCTCTTCAAATTCCCACCTCCTGTTCAAAAAAAAAAAAGGTCCATCCATCAATGTATCAGGATACAGATCAGGCCAATTACTATGGCTGATGTGTCCATTAGTTAGATCTGAGGACCACTCCCTGTGCTTTCAAAGTCGAGCGCGGCTCTCAGCACCCTTGGCATGGTGCTGGTCATCTCAAGTTTTCCAGTTGCTACAGAGGAGATGACTCTGCACCCATCCGCCCATATTAAGGCAGTTGTAATAAGAATTTCCCGTTAATGTACCCGGTAATCTTACTGCTGCCTGATCTGAAAATAATACATGCTGTCCCGTATCGGTGTCATTCCTTTGCCTTCCTCTATTTTGATGTTTGTGTTGCTGCAAAGGCCACCTGCACATATGCACCAAAGCGCAAAGCCAAACTTATGATGGAATAAAAGAAATAATCTTAGCGGCGTGCTCTGTATAAAAAGGCTCTTCCCACCCCAGGGCGTAGGAGCATGTGGGTCAAAGCAAGTTTTGCCGCTTCGGTTGTACTCACATGGGATAAACACACAAGTGGTGGCGTTCATTGATCAATTAGGACCGTCTATAAGACAAGCTCCTTAATTCTGGATTTCTTTGGCTAAATTCATTCCTTTTTTCTCTACAAAGACTTGCCCATGACTTTAAAACAATCAGTTGGAACTTCCATCACCTCATCCATTATGTAGACCAATTCTTCTCAAATGAATTCCTTCCTGACAGTTGGAACTACAAGCCCCAGAATACTGTGGCGTAGATGTTACCACACTGAGATAAATCTACTTTAGATTAGCGGAAAGCTTTCTGCTTGCAAGCTTGCACCTAGCTATATTTCTGTGCTTTAAAAAACACACACCCAAACTCCTGAAATTCTAGGAGAAGGTATTTCAAATTAACATGGTATCAGTTAAAAGCTGATAAAAAGCAAAAATTTAAGGTAGGAATGCTATCCTAATAAGATGAAAGTTTTTGCCCCACTGATAAAAAATGGGGCAAGAATTCTATTAACAAGTTGGGGTTCCAAAGCATTTAACTTGAGCCTTGGTGGAGCAGTGGGCTAATGCCTCCTTAAGTAACACCAGCTGCCTGCAATTAGTGCAGGTTCGAGTCCCACCAGGCTCAAGGTTGACTCAGCCTTCCATCCTTCCCAGGTAGGTAAAATGAGGACCCAGATTGTTTGGGGCAATTAAGCTGACTTTGTAATAATGCCGCTTGGGGTGTGTGTGAAAGCCCTAATAAGCAGGCATATACATAGAATGAAGGCTACTGCTAAGCTTGTAAGCCGCCCTGAGTCTTCGGAGAAGGGTGGGATATAAATGGAATTAAAATAAATAAAATAAAAATAAAAACTTTTCTCCCCTCTAAGCAAGAAAGATTCCATCAAAACCAGTCTTGGTGTAAAAATTTTCCAAAGCCGCCTGATAAAATGCCAACTCTATATCCGTGAGGCCGAGTCCTGTGAAACAAAAGCAATTTATTTAACTTACAAAGATAAAACTTAACAAATGATAGTTGCTTTCTTCTCATATACATACTTCACAGCTTGCAGTTTAAAATTGCTTTTAGACAAAGGTGCAATTTATCCCATCGGCTTCCGTTTCGCTTTTACAGTACGGTACAGTACAGCACAGCCACAAACACTCACAAGAGGGAAAAAAATACAATCCATCAACACTGAAATACACAGACGTCTGATGTTTCTCTTAGTAAGAATGTGTTGGCTTGTTTAGAACAGAGGAAAAACACATCTAAATATGACAAGAGCTAGTATATTACAAGCAAACAAGATTGACCTCTGCATAGTTTATACAATTATGCTGCGGAAGTTGGTTTAAATTTGTCAACTCTTTACTAGCTGGCCATGTGGAAGGCGGATGTTTCTCCCAAATGAGCAGTTGATGTGTTTTGCTACTGGATTCTCCCACAGTATTACTTAATAAAGTGGTTTTGTGTGTGTGTGTGTGTGTGTGTGTGTGTTTTTACTGGCCCAAATGAAACTCAAGTGATGATGAGAAGTTAGCCATAGTTTCTTGTGGACTTTTGGTCCCTGTAATACATTCCCGATAAAAACGACAAGTCTGAAAATAAATAGGGGGCAGAGAAGGAACCCTAAAAATAGAATGCGATGTGAGATGAAAGTCTTCAGAAGAAAGACAAGTCCTCCTCCTCCCCCATATCTGCTGTAACTTTTCCGTCTTGACTCCCAGCTCTGTTCATCAAGGGGATTGAGAAATGAGGACATTCACAGCAAACTCGGGGATAAATATTGCACAAAGATATGCTGGGAAAATGGAAACATACCAGGATTTGATTTTGGATGGCAAAATTAGGGTTCAAAACGTCGTCCGTCCATAGCGATCAACATTAATGTGCATTTTTATTTTTTAAAAAGAAACCGATTCTATAGTAACTGCACAAAGTAGCGTTATCTCGGTTATTATGTGCATGGATGCTAGCTGGAGAAGGATCTCAACTTCAAATTAAAAAACAACGACAACCCTGATGAGCCACCAAATCATTCCTCATTGCACATTAGCCCACCAATAGCGCATTCGTCACATTGTCATTCGTTATAGGAGCCCAAGACATGATTACGAATAAAAAAAAAAACAGCCTCAAAATTACACTTCCTCAGAAATCCATATCTCCTTTCATAACTGGAAAGGAAATGGACATGCTTTCCACCGAGGGAGACAGACATGACAGTTCAAAGGAGAACACTGGAAAAACAAACAAAATCCAGCTTATTTTAGATGTTTGCCACAACTACAAACCTCTTTGGGCTTCGGTGAGTAAACAAGGCTTCTAGCCAGAAGGCCAACTACACATCCTGTGGGAAATCTAACTCTGAAAAGGGGCATGCTTTCCCCACCAACCACGATTGGTGTCCCCTCCCCATTGCGCCACCGCAGCGCTTGGAACGACACGAACGTCCGTGTGTAGACTTTGCTCTTCCTGCTCCTTTAATACTGGTATTTCAACGTTGCATTAATATCTTGGGAAGCTAAGTGTAGGAAAGCATTCCTTTAATTCTTGAGGGAAGGTCAGGCTTTCACTCTTTGATGGGGCAGCCGCCGAGGCTACATAATGTCACAGAGATCTGAGGGGATGTTGAAGGCGTTGGGTAAGACTCTCATTTTCAGCGTGCCGTCTGCGCCGCAGGAGAAAATGCGATTGCTCGGGGCCATTTCGATTTGCATGACTCCTGTACTCAGATTGCGGAAGATGGATTGCTTGGCGTGTTCGTGTTTGAAAGAATGGATCAAACCGTAGCCGGTCAGCCTCCAGACCTATGGTAAGAATGTGTGTGTGTGTTTAAAGTAGACAGACAGGAAAAATAGACAGTCAATATCCAGGAACTGAGTTGTTGTTTAATTGTTGTGGAGTCCTTGCTCTCCAAGATCAACCAAGGACTCCACCGTTCAACCCTGAGCTACAGATATTTCTCTTCTATTGTTTAACTATTGTCAGTTGCATTGATGAGCCGTGGTGGCGCAGTGGTTAGAATGCAGTAGTGCAAGCCAACTCTGCCCCACTGCTAGGAGTTCGATCCTAACCGGCTCAAGGTTGACTCAGCCTTCCATCCTTCTGAGGTTGGTAAAATGAGGACCCAGATTGTTGGGGGCAATATAAACTGTAAACCGCTTAGAGATGGCTGTAAAGCACTATGAAGCGGTATATAAGTCTAAGTGCTATTTCTATTGCTACTGGTTCAGACATTTACACCTTCCTTGCAGTTAGTTCCACAATCAAACTAAAAGAATAACAGAGTTGGAAGGGACCTTAGAGGTCTTCTAGTCCAACCCCTTGCTAAAGCAGGAGCCCCTGTATCGTTCGGGACAAATAGCTGTCCAATCTTCTCTTAAAAACTTCCAGTGTTGGAGAACCCACAACTTCTGGAAGCAAGTTGCTCCACTGATTAATTGTTTTGTCAGGAAATTCCTCCTTAGTTCTAGGTTGGTTCTGTCCTTGATTAGTTTCCACCTGTTGTTTCTTGTCCTGCTTTCAGGTGTTTTGGAAAATAGGTTGACCCCTCTTCTTTGTGGCAGCCCCTGAGATACTGGAACGCTGCTATCGTGTCACCCTCTAATCCTTCTTTTCATTAAACTATTCTTAATGTTAGGAAGTTTGACCTTCTTCTGTGCACCATCCATCCCTTCGGGGACATGAGTGAAGGCCATCTTGGCCTTCACTCATTCCCTCCATCTCCCTTCTTAATACTTGGCTTCCAGACCTCAATCATTCTTGTGGCTGTTCCTGGGTAGGGAAAAAGTGGACGAGCTCACCTTTACATTGCCTTCTGCAGAACCTGTGCAGAAACATTCTTCTGAGGAGTCCAAGGCAAGGGCCTTGACGGTGGAATCATGTGCCTGAAATGTATGAAGGGCTTGCCTTTGTCGAATGTCAAAGATGGAGATGTGGCCTTTCCTGCCTCCGGAAATCAGCAGCTGATGTTTCGGTGCATACTGAAGCACTGTGGCGCCATGTTCATGACATGTGAAGGCTAAGAGAGAAGACAATCATCCAGATGGTTCTTAGAAATGGTTACTAGCCTCAACAGATGCCTCAACTGAGTAACGTAATAACAAGGGAAGTCAGCAAGTAAGTAGAACTACTGTATCTATACCAACTTTTCCCATCCTGGTGTCCTTCAGATGTGTTGGAAAAATACAACTAGACTTTCTTGTGTTTTGCTTGAAGATGTTTTGCTTCTTCAGGACTGAAGAAGCCTCTTGGATGAGAAGCGAAATGTCTTCAAGCAAAAACAAGAAAGTCCAGTTGCCTTTTGAAGAAGCACCTTTGGAACAACCATGACCTGGATGACTGAGAATCTCCACAGATGATCTGCAGAATTCCCTAACCAGCATCTTGGATCATATGGCCTGTGGACAATTGTCCTAACGTATCTGGAGAGCAGCATGTTGACAAAGTTGGATTGTGGGAATATAGATCTGAGCACTAAAAAGTGCTGAAATCTATATTCCCATTTTCCAAAAGACCTCTCCCAACAATCTATTTTTCTACAATCTACTTTGAAATGCAACTGGAGCGTACATCCGAGACAATATTCATAGGATATGACTTGTCTAACTATTATTTACTGATTAAACCATAGTAATCTGGGTTTAGACAATGTGCTGAACCACGATTTGCTAACTAGAGCTACAGGATTTACATGACATACCTACAAGCAAATCCAACATGCCTTAGGACAGGGATCTCCAAACTAGGCAACTTTAAGACTTGTGGACTTCAACTCCCAGAATTCTCTGACCAGCATGATTGGCTGAGGAATTTTTGGAGGTGAAACACAAGTCGTAAATTTGCCATGTTTGGAGATCTTGGATTAGAATGTCTTGTGAACCTGGTTACATTCAGAAAGCTAACCTATTTGCTAGCAGGTAGGAAAAAAAACAAATTGATGGCCCATATTTGGGGGCTGAGGAGAGCTTTCAAATGATTGACATTACACAATTATTTAATTGATTGTTGCCTTCTGATATTAGCTATGTCCAAATGTAAATTCCAGGCCAGTCAAAGAGCAAGAAAAATGGAACAATAACAAATAATGGATTGACACCACCTACCCCCACCCCAAGTGACTGCAGTGCTTAAAGGAATGCATTCTGACACTCTTATGCTTCTGTCTCAGGGTAAACCTGCAAATTCAGGATTTTTTCTTCTCTTTTTAAAAGAACAGTGATAATTGAAAACCTTGCTATCAATTCCTGGAGCCCGCTTTTCTGCTCCTTCTACCAAATTCCTCTGCGTTTTCAGGAGAAAATCCATCACCCATCTCTGTCAGGGACACCTGGTCGCTCTCCCAACTTTTAACGGTCTCTGGCCATGCACAGATTACGGTGCTAGAGACTACCTCCTCCTCCACATTTACGCACGTTTGGGCTCTTATCGTGCCGATTAGCTCATTGTTTTGTCTGCTTCAGAGACAGGCAAATTCTGCCCCTTTCGGAACAGAGACTGGGGGGGGGGTAAGCAGGAAGTAACAGCTTGCTCAAGGAGAGGATAGGAGAAGGGGCGGTGGTGCCAAGTTCATAATAGAAGTTTTAAAATTTATCCTGTTGATTTGGGAAGCTTTATAGGCAACCAAACGTCTGAAGAAAGATTGAGTAACACAGGATGGTTAAGCCAGCAGGCTAGAAAGTGGGAGACTGTGAGTTCTAGTCCTGCCTTAGCCATGACAGCCAGCTGGGTGACTTTGGGCCAATCACTAGGAGACTGTGAGTTCTACTTCAGCCATGACAGCCAGCTGAGTGACTTTGGGCTAATCACTAGGAGACTGTGAGTTCTAGTTCCGCCTTAGCCATGAAAGCCAACTGAGTGACTTTGGGCCAATTACTAGGAGACTGTGAGTTCTAGTTCTGCCTTAGCCATGACAGCCAGCTGGGTGACTTTAGGCCAGTCATTCTCTCTTCTCAGCCCAACCCACCTCACAGGGTTGTTGTTCTGGGGAAAATAGAGAAATGAGTATTATGCATGTTCCCCACTTAAGTTATTTATAAAAACAATAAAAGCTGGGATACAGATTAAATAAACAAAATGAAACTAAAATAAAGTAGGATTCACCTTGAATCAAGATATATGGCAAGAAACCTACCATGTATGAGGTTGTTAGATGATGACACCAAGGTGTCCCACAAGCACACATTTCTGTAAAAGAAAACACATCCATGAAAGATACTACTCAACAGTCACCAAACCCACGTTGGGTGACTGTCCAGACTTGATTTTTCTGAACACACCGGTTGTCATTAGACTGTCCAGATGTGGCCACCAGACTTGAAGAGGTAATGAAGGCAAAGTCACTTGTGGTTTTGCTGTGGCACTGCCAGCTCTGTAAAACAAAAGAAACACACAAGAACAACAGCGACAGACACAGTGTGTTCAGTGACAGGGTACAAACTGTAAATCCTAAATTCAGATTGTCCAGCCATCACGTCTTCTCAAGCCAAACAGCTGGAACGCCCAAGAGAGTTTAAAATTGCCAGTATATATTCTCAGCTGTAAAGCACAGGAAATGAAAAGGAGCTTAATTAACACTTTTCATTCATAATTATAATCTTTTCTTGCAATTGCTAAGAGGACAGCAATCTAATTAAAATATGACACTTGGAAAGGACGAAATGCTTTTCCTAAGCTTTGTGTGCCATCTAAATGGATTTCAAGGATTGGAAATCAAGGCACAATTAGCCATCTGGAAGTCTTGCAGCAGATAGGACCCATAAGTGGAGTTATGAAAGTTGAGAATGAATGAATGAGTAAATAAATAAATAAATAAATAAATAAATAAATAAATAAATAAATAGGCATGGAAAATAACTTTTTTCTGCCAATGTTGGGTGATTTGTTCCTTCCCTCCTTTGAACTGTTCCATGGTTTTGCTTCCCTAGATCTCCTCAGCCCTATCAACGAGCTTTAACTTAAAGGTATATACCGTCCCGTACATTTTTGAACCCTACTAGGCCAGGTATAGTTCCCAAAATTGTCTTCTGACCTGCAAAGTCCATCAAATGGACACTTTATCAGATGGGAAAGAATGGAATTACTTGACGTTCTCCCAAGAAGCCATCAGAGCAACGTTTCTCAACCTGCACAACTTTATGATGCACGGACTTCAACTCCCAGAATTCCTCAGCGAGCAAACCGGTTAAGGGAATTCTGGGAATTGAAGACCAACATCTTGAAGTTGCCAGCACCCCACCAGAGAGTGATTTAAAATACATATATAAATAAGCACTCATGTTTGACTTACTATTAGATTCTAACAGCTTAAAGAGCAGGTGGGGGGCTTTATATGGTTCTTAGAGAGGGTGGGGGGAGCTGGAAAATCAGGATAATTTAATACAAATTGCCCAGTAATCTTACTTTCCACATCCAGCTGATGTCCACCTCATCAGATGGGTTAGGAAAGTAAGATTACTGAGCAATTTGTATTAAATTAGCCTGATTTTACAGCCTCCTCCCTCTCCCAATTTTCTACTTGTCTCAATCGAAAGAGACAAGAAAATAATAATAATAATAATAATAATAATAATAATAATAATAATAATAATAATAATAATAATAATACATGCAGATTTCTCCTGATTACTTACCAGATAGGGTTTAGGATTGCTTGAAGTTTGATTTACTTGCCAAATACTTAAGAATCCTTCTCCGTCAGCCACCCCACACTGCAAGAGACAAATTTCACACATCAGTGGCTCTGTGAGCATGTTCCAAAGAGCCACGTGGTAAATGAAGGTTCATTTATCAAGAAGCAATTTTACTTAAAAAAAGAAAATCGACAGTAGGGCCTATTTCTACCTAGTAATCCTGCCCAACAAATACATTTAGGATCTCTTTCATTGAATATAGTGCTGAGTTCATCCACTACATCAGGGTATTTCAACCTTGTCGGCTTTAAGATATGTAGTGATGGGACAGCCACTGTGTGGTAGAATTGCCCCTTCAGGCGGAGAAACAGAGAAACTCAACTGCTGATCAGCACTGATGATGTTACCTAGTCAGGTAATTAAATGTCTACAAGCAAAGGGCCCAGCTCTGAGAGCACCAAGGACCCCATAGTGGTTTCACTCCTCCTCCTCCTCCTCCTCCTCCTCCTCCTCCTCCTCCTCCTCCTCCTCCTCCTCCTCCTCCTCCTCTCCAATCCACAAACTTCCCCCCCTCTCTTCTAGCATTGATGATGTTACCTAGATGGGTAATGAAATGTCTGTTTGCAGCATCCTGTAGTCACACAGTCAACATTTTATAATGCTTTTCCTGAAGACTAGGGTTATTTCTGGTTTTGGCTAAAACGGCGCCCTAGGGAGCAATGGTTCGCTTAACAACCGTGCTCTTTTAACGACCATGGCCTTTGTTCTATAACTTGTTCTGCAAGTGAAAGGCCTCACCTTATTGCCCTGAGGATTGAAATACATTCTAGTAACCCTGGCGTTGCCTGCTTGCCGGAAGCACACCAGCTGCTGAGGTCTGGTCCATTCAAACATTCGGACGCTGCCATCCTGGGCACCAGTAAGATCTGGGAAACCGTCCCAAGTGCCCAAACAAGAAAGTGTGATTAGCACATAATAACAGAACAGAGAAACTACAAGAGAATAACAGCGTTGGAAGGGGACTTAGAGGTCTTCTAGCCCAACCCTCTGCTCAAACAGGAAACCCTACAACATTTCAGACAAACGGCCGTCCGGTCTCTTTATAAAAGCCTTCGTAATCAGTGTAAGGGAAGGAGAAATGTGAACAGATCTCATTTCTAAGGCTCTTCTTTAGGTTGCTGTAAGTAATGGAACTGATACGCCACCTTTACTCAGATTTAAAGGGGGCCTTGCAAGGAATTTCCCCAGCTGGATCCCAAGAAGTAGAAAGAGTGAATTCTGTTAAAATGGGATCTCTCTGTCTTTAGGCTGGATACTTTCCTCACCCGCCCTACCTGATCTCTCCGTCATTCGAGCTGCCAGTCAGAAGAAGTACTTACAATATTGATGGATCGGGTGAGATGTCATTCTTTTGACATTGTTCAAATTCCGTTTGATGAGCTGCGGGCAAAAGGCAATTAAATTCACCCTTAGCTGGGTTGCCCCACAACTGACGGAATAGCTCGCATTCATAGCGAAAAAAGAAATAATGGATGTCCTTGCAATATTTAATACTGAATTCTCAGTGTATATTAAAGTAGATCTTGGGATCCTTTATTGCTAAGATATCCAAGAAAGGAACGTTAAGGATAAAATGGGGAGGGGGGGGGAATAAACCTGGTATTTACTGCCATCTAGCGGCTTAGTAAATGTACATCATGTGACAGCATTTTGCAGTCCTTCTCTAATCCTAACAAGTTTACAGGATTAATGCTCTGACTGACTGTCTGTCTGTTTAGTCCATCTGTCCATCCATGAATATACTTATCAGTCTGTCTGTCCATCCATACAGCGAACCACCCATCTGTCTGTCAGTTCATCAAAATACAGCATCCATCCATCCATCCATCTACTGTCTGTCTATCTATCCATCCATCCATCTATTCTCTCTCTCTCTCTCTACCTACCTACCTACCTACCTACCTACCTACCTACCGTCTGTCTGTCTGTCTGTCTGTCTGTCTATCTATCTATCTATCTATCTATCTATCTATCTATCTATCTATCTATCTATCTGCTGTCTATCCATCCATCATCTACTGTCTCTCTCTGTTCTACCTACCTACCTCTATCATCTCTGTTTCTCTCTCTCTCTCCATATCCGTATCCCACCTTTATTATTTAGTTAAGTCAATTAAGGCGGCAAATGTACACACAGAGAAAAATGCATGGGTCACCGGATGTAACATTGTGGACGGCAGACGAAGAGACAAAATATTTTATGGTATTCAAATGGAGGAGACTGTTCAAGGAGAAGTTACTTACTATGCCAGCTCCGGTACTCGTTTGCCCACTGCCCAGCCACGGCATTGAGGAAGTGGACAGATGTGAAACGTGCTGCATCTGAGCCACTGCAAAGGATGCAGCACTGGACTGTGTAAGCGTGGTGGTGGAGCCACGAAAATCAACATCATCTGAACTACAAAAACAAAAAGAAAAGAAAAAAAGGTGAAAATAGAATATTGGAATTTTATGTGGCTAAGATTGAAAGAGCAGCAAATTCGAGCATTCAGAAATTGGTGAGACTTCACTCATCTAAGCAATGCTTACTTGGCTTTTCTCAAAAATGGACAATTGAGGTAAACAGAGGGCTGATGTTTAATTTGGATCAAAATTAATGTTCTTTTTGGAGGGGGGGAAGAAAAGAGACACAGCAAAAGTAGGACAAAGTTGCAATTTCAGCATGACGATGAACAAAACAGAAATGATTGGAGAATCCTATTTTTTTTTGCACTGTAGGTTTTAGTTAGATTTCCCTAAATCTTGTAAGAATTAAGAAGTTGGACCACAAGTGAGTTAGGATCTTTGCTTGACCATGGTTAGGGAGATCTGGGTTAGGACCTTTGCTGGACCATGGGTTAGGGAGATCTGGGTTAGGATCTTTGCTTGACCATGGTTAGAGAGATCTGGATTAGGACCTTTGCTTGACCATGGTTAGGGAGATCTGGGTTAGGATCTTTGCTTGACCATGGTTAGAGAGATCTGGGTTAGGATTTTTGCTTGACCATGGTTAGAGAGATCTGGGTTAGGACCTTTGCTTGACCATGGTTAGGGAAATCTGGATTAGGACCTTTGCTTGACCGTGGTTAGGGAGATATGGGTTAGGATCTTTGCTTGACCATGGTTTGGGAGAATTGGATTAGAACCTTTGCTTGACCGTGGTTAGGGAGATCTGGGTTAGAATCTTTGCTGGACCGTGGTTAGGGAGATCTGGGTTAGGACCTTTGCTTGACCTTGGAACTGATGGGCTGACTAGTAGACCAAGCTGCCTTACAGAGTTGGCAGAAAGAGGGGAGGGCTTCCCTTGAGGTCCATGAAAAAAAAAAGAGAGATGGGTCCATACATGATAACATCAATAAAAACTGGTGAGACCATCCAACCTTTTTGACTCCCTGTCAAACTCCTCTCCGATCCATATGTAGGGCTGTGCGGCCAAGAGGGCGGACACGTCCAGCTCTTGCACGTCGTGGGTGGAAGCTAAAACGATCTCATTGATGTTTGCCTGCACAAGACCCCACCCCCCCAGGCCAAAGCTTAGGTGTTAGAGGCCTTGAGTTCAGCCAAAGGTTAATGCCACAAAGGTAGTCATGGCTTCAGAGGGCCTTACCTTATTCACCGCAAATGCGAGGATCATATCTGACTCCTTGTGTATAATTTTGGCCCTTCCTCCTGGGTAGCCAAGTTCCGCCTCCACCTGGAAAAGAGGAGAGCTCTCCTTCACAATAGGCTCATCGAAACCGGTCACAGAATGTGTGAACACCTGAGAGGGAAGACTTCAAGCGAAGCCCAGCAACCATGGCTCTTTTTTTTTTTAAGAGGAACATCTCTTTCCAAGAAATTTCCATATTCTCCAGCATGCAAGCTGGTAGCCAGAGATTGGACAACCTCTGTCTGGAACGGTGTAGGATCTTCTGCTTGAGCAAGGGGTTGGACTAGAAGACTTCCAAGGTCCCTTCCAACTCTTGTTATTCTGTTTAGGATTTGGTCCTTGGCTTTCACGTGGCTTCACTTGTATCGCCTCCAAAGGTTAGTAGAAAGAGTTAAAAGTCTGGGAGACAAGCTCGGTGCTCTTGTTAATGTTGCGTTAGGAAAAGGAAGGCAGGAATATGAGTTTCAGTGTAGGGTTGTTGTTGTTTTTTTTAAAAAAGAAAATTATAGTAGACATTTAGGGAGATGGAATAATACCTTGACTTTGCCAACTTCGGCTGGGCTGCTCTGTTTTATGACATGCTTCTCGCGGTCTTCTACAGACTACACAACATCACACAGTCACAGATGAACAACACGTGCACAAACACGCACATATATAAAAAGGAAAAAAAAAATGAAAAACCTTCCATGTCAGCAGTTAGGTGGACACCTTGTTCTTCATTTATTTATTAAGGTGTTTTTTTTTAATCCCGACTTTATTCCTTTATCCCTTGAGTTAGAGGTAACTCAAGGTGGCGAGCATATGTAATACTCCTTCCTTCCACAACAACAACCCTGTGAAGTGGGTTGGGCTGAGATGGAGAGAGAGGGACCGGCCCAAAGTCATCCAGCTGGTTTTCATGTCCAAGGTGGGACTAGAATTCACAGTCTCCTGGTTCCTAGGCTAGCACCTTAACCATTGCACCAAACTAAGCTTTCTGACTTGGTGCTGTGCTAAAGTTTGAATGTGGTTGACATGTTGTTCTGCATAAGGAATGTGCAGTTAAGGAATGCCGGCGGGTTATTCCTAGGGGAAGAGCGTTCTCTGTGGGCGCACCTGCCCTCTGGAATGATTTACCCGTGGAACTTAGGACCGCCCCCGATCTGCGTTCGTTTCGCCGGGACCTGAAAACCTGGTTTTTCGATCTATCAGGCCTGGACTGTTTTAATTGGGCTTAATTAATTTAATGTATTTTAATTCTATATTATTTTTATATTGTATTTTATGCTGCCCTGTATACTGCCCTGAGTCCTTCGGGAATAGGGCGGTATAGAAATTTAATTAAATAAAATTTAATTAAATAAATAATATGTGTTCTTGATGACCCTGCCTTTTTTCTTTTAGGAGAAGGGGTGAAAATGGAGTGATTCTAAAAGCACTGCCAGGTAGAAGAATGGTGGAGCAGTGGGCTAATGCCTCCTTAAGTAACACCAGCTGCCTGCAATTAGTGCAGGTTCGAGTCCCACCAGGCTCAAGGTTGACTCAGCCTTCCATCCTTCCGAGGTAGGTAAAATGAGGACACAGATTGTTGGGGGCAATAAGCTGACTTTGTAATAATGCTGCTGGGAGGCCCCCCCGAAAGCCCTAATAAGCAGGCATATACATAGAATGAAGGCTATTGCTAAGCACATTGATTTGTGCTTAGAGTGTAAGCCGCCCTGAGTCTTCGGAGAAGGGCAGGATATAAATGGGATTTTTTTAAAAAATTCATAGGATACAACAGGCAAAGGCAAGGAAAAGTGTGGGCAAGTTTCATTCTAGCTGGCTATTTCAATCTGCAGTCTTGCTGGGCCCAGTTTTCTTGTTTTGAGAATGGACTCCATGCAGGATGCAATACTGACCATCAAACCAATGCTCAGCAGCATGGAAGATCACTCATCTGGATGGGGAAAGATGGGTTTAAGGCTATCCAGATGTTGCTGAATAGCATCCCTCATTACTGGTCAGGGTGACTAGGAAAATTGTGAGTAATTCAGGACACTTGTCGTTTCCTAGACTTTGCCCAATATATTTGCTCAACATGTGGGTACATCATAACCATCTATCTTCTCCTTCCTTTTCAATACAGGAAAAAAAGAGGATAACATTGTTTAATCCACTATCTCCCCTGACCATGTTTTACTCACACTGTGGATTGCTAAGAAAGGAAGCTCCATCCTAAATAAACTTAAGATTAATACCTTAGTTATTTCTGAAACTAAAAGGGTGTTGAGTGTCCACCAAACTGAATAAGCCAAAAAAAGGGAACACAGCATGCTCCTGTCCATAAAGTTGGCCTACTCAGCTACTGTCATTGTAAGCATTTGTTATAATTTATTTTAAAGAAAGTGTTAGGAGATCCTGTATATTAGGAGTTTTGGTATGACTCTAACTCAGTGAATATTGCCAATATTTCTCCTCCTAACCATCTCGGCTCAGATACCTACCACCAATAAGTCTTACAAATGGGCTTTCTATTGTGACAGATCTTAATCAATGCTTACAATGACAATTCCCCCATTATCTTTAATCCAACATAGCCATTTAAACTCATCATTTGCAACAGGAGGAACAGAGCAAAACCAGGACAAAACTTTCTGAAGATTGCTGGAATCCTTTAAAAAAAATTATAGGATACCAGTGCCAATTGGAAATCCTCAGATATTGAAATCCAGGGAGAATAAATGTTTTTAATGGAAAATATGCCCATTTCCTCTTTTATAATCTAACAGGGAAGACCCAGGATGCGGCTGCATTATGTCCCAAAATATTTGGAGGGCAAAAGTGAAATGTATGGTTGAAACAAAATGTAAATGAATAGAAATTGATATAAATCAGAGTAACACAAAACGTTGCTGGGGAAAAAAAACAGAACTTAACACTTCGATTCCTTTCACTAACCTCACTTTGCTTTCTCTTCTTGGTGAATGTGTATCGAATGAAAATATCTTGCAATAATTCTTGTTTCACCAGAAAATTCCACAATCTCTTAGCTGGCAATGCTGAATAATCTTTTGACCTACGAGTCGGTGGAAAGAAGGGAAAGTATTTTATTTCTTTAATCAGGTCAAGAACAGATAGAATCAGAAAAAAAACCCCACTGTTAGTCACAAATTCTTAAAAGGGATTGTCTTGTATTTATTTTTTGCTGTAAAAAACACCATTTCCTCTTTGGAAATGTCTCTTCTAAGAAGCTGTCATCTGCTGCTAAGTGTGACATTAATTCCCTGGAAATAATTAGGCCTAAAACTCAGAATCCTGGCTGCACAAGATCAAGAAGAAGGCTGTTATTTTCAAAAATGATCTAAGCTGGCAAGTAAATTCTAAGCATTCCCAGAATAGAATTGGCTATTAGAGTTTCCAGGAACAAGTGACCTTAATGAGCTGGATTCATTAACTAATGTCTTTGCATCTGCTAGGGAAAGAATTAAGTTAGTGCAAGTTGAGTGTTAAAATGTTATGGACAACTGAGAGCAATGTTTCCCAGTCTGGCACCCTCCTTAATGAGGTCACCTGTGCTTCTCACAGAATGGTCAAAAGTCATGCTAACTGACCACAGTGATCTAAGGCTATGGCAATTGGAGTTCTAGAAGCTCACAAAGGTGATTTCCCAAAAGGCAACTGGACTTTCTTGGGTTTTTTTCCCTTGGAAAATGTTTTGCTTCTCATCCAAGAAGTTTCTTTAGTCCTCTGAAGAACTGAACTGAAGTGAAGCAATGGATGAGAAGCAAAACATTCTCAAAGGAAAGAAAACAAACAAACAAACAGTTGGAGAGTTCCAAGAAGGCTCCACTCCAGACCTAATTATTTCCAGTGAACAACCTGCCTCCAGAGGTGGTGAATGCTCCAACACTGGAGGTTTTTAAGAAGAGACTGGACAGCCATTTGCCTGAAATGGTATAGGGGGTTGGGGGTTGGACTAGATGACCTCCAAGGTCCCTTCCAACTTTATATTATTATTATTATTAATTAATGACCCTGACGACACAGATAAACCTCAACGACTCTCTGAAAGAGTACAAATGACCAGCGGTCTGCAAGGAGTATAAATCCTTCCATTCCCCACCATCCATCTAGAGCTGAAGAAGCTTCTTGGGTGTGAAGTGAAACATCTTCAGAGAAAAACAAGAAAGTCCAGTTGCCTCGTGAAAAACCACCTTTGGGATAACTATAATCTGGTGTGACTGAGAATCTCCGTAGAAGTTTAGTTGCCTTTTTGGAAAAGCACCTTTGGGACAACCATGACCCTAGATGATTAAGAATCTCCACAGACATTCCGGAAGTTCCAGATATTCTAATACATCTGGAGAAGAATGTTTGGAGGACATGGATTCCCATCAAAGCTTAGAACAGATTTCTCCCATAAGTCCCTTCCAGTTGTGCTGAGAAAATGGCCATAACCAGCTTGGTCAGGAAATCTGGAACTTGGTAGCCTTGCCACATCTGGAAGACCAACTTCAGATGTCCCCTCCTCCTTCGAAATAAAGCATTTCTTACTTAAATGGTGTGTTTTCAGGATCAACCATTGCTTTGATTCGGGCCGCAGCTGCTCCGGCTCCTACCCCCAGTTCGGGAAAACAAGTATTGATGTAATCTGGTGGGGGACCTTCAAAGCGGTCCATTCTTTCTTGCAGGATCTGTTCCCAGTTCTCCAGATTTTTAATCACAGCGGTACCCAGAGGTGATGTGACAGGAAGCTCTGAAACGTGAACACATTTGTGGTTCGTTTCTCCCAAATAAAACACAAGCCCATTTCTGGATACTTCATTTTAGAGGAAGTTTCAAATTCTGCAAACAACTCTGCCTCACTTTATTTTATTTAAGACATTTATACAGCCGCCCATCTTATAGTGAATGTCTTTTCTGTTATTTTGCATTTGTTCTACTTTGCAGTTTCATTTGGTCTTCAGAAGACCAAATGGGGAAGAATATGATTTGTGACGAGAAGAAGTAGACACATTCCATTGAATTCATTATTTTTAATTCGTCGGGTTGAAAAACATAGAGCAAGCGCTTCTGATCATCGAAAGCATAACGCAACTCACCAGATAGTTCTAAGCCGGTAATGGGGAAAAAGTTCTTAATATTGTTCAGAGCAAGTTTGATCATTGCCAAATGGATAAGAGCCCAGCTGCAAAAAAAAAAAAAAGAAATTTTAATTTTTTATGCAGTGAGGGAGAAGAAAAATTAAGATATATGCTGCATTCAACTTTTATCATCCAACCACATTTTAAAAGAAAAAAAATAAGAGGAAAGGAATATGTTGAATGTATTGAATATTAATGTTAGATTGTGGCTACTCAAAGGTTATGCCTTATTTTTGGATGTCCCATCTTTTACAAGCTAATTCAAGTCCTAACTCTACATACTAGGCTTTTCCAAAGTTGTACGATCTATGGACTTCAATTCTCAGAATTCTAGTGTGGCCATTGCTGAGAATTCTGGGAGTTAGTTCCTATCTTTGGTGGGTCCCCAGGACAGGGAACATTAGTGCACCTGTTATTTGGACAGGAGGTCCCACTTCATTTACTGCAATCCCTATTTAGCTGGTAGGCAGACTTTCTCCTAAGTGAATATACATTGAATTCACATATACAATATACAATTTGGTGCTTGTATATAATGCTAACTTTCATAGAAGGATCAAAAGGATATTCTCATTTCACTGTATCTTAACTGAAAATCTAGGTTGTTGTTTTTTTTTAAAAAAATCATTCTCCACAACTTTGAGGACTGATCATAAGTCTCCTTATTCAATGCTATTATAACTCTGAATGATAGTTGATAAGTAGTTGATAAGCAAGGACTACTTGTACTTGAGCTTTCCAGCCCCACCCACAAAACTTCAAACCAAATTGCTAGGTGATTCAACTTTGGGACATCTCTGACATTTCCCAGAAAGCCAGTGAAACTTGGGGTAGTTTGGCTTGGGAAATATTTATGTTTATTCCTTGGAATGAAGGATGGTCTTCAAGTGATATTCCTGTTGTCTATAGGTGTTGTGTTTCCAACTCCTATCACCAAGACAAGACAACACAACAGTGGGCTAGACCGACAAGGGTCAGGGCAACACAACAGTGGACTAGAAAGACAAGAGTCAAGGCAACACAACAGTGAGCTAGAATGACAAGGGTCAAGGCAACACAACAGTGGACTAGAAAAATAAAGGTCAAGGCAACACAACAGTGGACTAGAATGACAAAAGTCAAGGCAACACAACAGTGGACTAGAATGACAAAGGTCAAGGCAACACAACAGTGGGCTAGAACCACAAGTGCATGTATTGTTTATAGCAGGAGAAAAAGAGACGTCTTCGGGTGAGTTTCCTGAATGTTCCAGCTTGGTGGTTTGCTACCTGTATGAATTGGCATCCTTGTGCTCCTGAATCTGCATATCTGAGAGAAAAGCATCCTCATCGTCATCCTCACTATGGATGCTTTCATCAGAATCGTACATCACCCCACTGTCTGAAAAAGGAAGGAAGGGCTGTAAAGGAAGGACAAAGAGAGGCTTCAAAATTTGCTCTTCCAGATCTCATTCGCACAAATGAAGCTGCTTCATTTCAGAGACACAGGAGGACTTCAGTGGTCATGAAAAAAAATGCCCTAATGGGTAGAGCTACTCAACGCTGGAGGAGGTAACCTGGGGGGTCATGGGCCTGGATGACCATCAGGGATGGTGATCATCACAATTCCTATATAAAAAAGGGGTTCCTTCTAACTCTTTACCTTTTAGGATTCAATGAAAAGGATCGGAAGGGAAATGGATTGGTTTCCCTGATTCACAGAACTGAATCAGGTCTGCTTCTTAGAAAGAGTGCAGAGAAGAGCAACAAAGATGATCAGGGGACTGGAGGCTAAAACATATAAGGAACGGTTGCGGGAATTGGGTATGTCTAGTCTAATGAAGAGAAGGACCAGGGGTGACATGATAGCAGTCTTCCAAGATCTGAGGGGCAGCCCCAAAGAAGAGGGAGTCAAGCTCTTCTCCAAAGCGCCTGAAGGCAGGACAAGAAGCAACAGATGGAAACTAATCAAGGAGAGAAGCAACCTAGAACTAAGGAGAAATTTCTTGACTTAGAACAATTAATCAGTGGAACAACTTGCCTCCAGAAGTTGTAGGCGCCCCATTACTGGAGGTTTTACAGCCATTTGTCTGAAATGCCACAGGGTTTTTCTGCTTAAGCAGGGGGTTGGACTAGAAGACCTCCACGGTCCCTTCCAACTCTGTTACTCTGATGTTCATGGGAAGCTTACCTTAGCCACAAAATAGTCTAACATGCTGAGTTCCGGGGGGATAAATTTTTCTTTGTAAGAAGGCCTTTCCGCCGGGACTGGGGGAGGGACCACATTCTCCTTCACGGGTCTTCCAGGCACCAGCATTCTCATGTTGAACCTCCGGCGATGCTTATCTGTTTCTTCCGAAGGGACTGGAGGGGCTAAGCAGAGAAAGAGTTTAAAGAAATACATCGCCAAACGATGAGGAGAAATTGGCACGCTCATCATCGATTCCCTAGTGCCAATTTCAAGTTGTAGAACTGCAAATATAGGAAGATTGCATGGAAACTACGCTTAGAATTTTTAATAAACAAACAAACAAACAAACAGGTCCTGGTAATCTTCAGGAAGAGCCTGTGAAATGGAATGATGTCCACCAGATTTCTTGAAATTGTGGGCATTCTTGCAATATAATGGTTTGAGAAGAATCAATACTTGTTCACTGTCAACCACACGACGTGGCATCTTTTCAGAAGAATTCACTAGGCAGTGCTGAAGATTACTCTTATTTTACTGCAAACATGCTCAAATTTCAAAAACACAGCTCTATCTACATTGGATCTACCAATCTAATACAAAGTACCAGCAACGGTTGATAAATACGCTTCTCTGAGGTTGATCAAATGTTGTCAAATCTCAATCAGAACAGGCTTAAAAAGAGCCCGTTCAGCAAGAAAAGTTTTTTTAAAAAAAAAACAGCAGAAGGGGTTTCGTCTCAATTAACTCTAAGCGTAAAATATTCTTATTTGATTTTTTTCCCCCTCCTCCCTTTTTAAATAGAACTGTCGATAGGAGCAGGGCCGGTTGAAATACTGGTTAATCAAAATAAAGATTCAATAGGTTCTCTCCTAAGGGAATCTCTTGTAAAGCTCAGTGGTAAAAATAGTTTGAAATGTCAAGAGGAAAAACACTTGCATGATTTTAAAGGTCTGTCCTTAAATGTGATGAAGTGGGTGACTTAATGCCAAATTATCCTCATATGCATCGTAGAGTCTTATTTCTTGCAGAGATTGTATAGGCTTCTGGCCGCCTATAAGCCAAGAAATTTTGTATAAGATATTGGAGATGGAAACAGATCAACAGCCCAGTTTTATCCCCACCTTGTTCGTAAGACCGCTCTTTGCCGCGCATGGCATTTGACAACATTTGACTACGCTGCAAACTGACTAAAACCTGATTGAACAAGTTTTATTCCTCACAACAGGTTGGATCAGATTACACAGCAAAACCTGACAGACCTTCCGTCGTGTCCTGTGCATCACCAGAAACTGGACTGGCTACTGGGTTTAAAGAAATGTTAGAAGTGAAAAACAAAACAGAACAAACGTTGTGGGAATCAGAAGAAAAGGAAGCAGGGAAATTTAACTTAGAAACCAGTTTTTTTAAAACACTTTCAGAAAGATGGAACACCCATAAATATCCACTGTCATCAGAAAGCAAGCTCTAATCATAGGTCAGGATTTGCTATCCCATTCTAATCCTAACTCTAATCTCCATTTTAACTTTGGAGGAAAGAAAAAAATCCAGATGACATGACACCTCTATTGATTACAAGAGAAAGGATGGAAAAATAACACACAGTCCCTTAAAAAATAAATAAATCTCCAGTTACGAAAAAGAAGAGAGAACAAAAGATCAAGCAGAACAAGGCGACACATCTCAACAAAAAAAGGGAAAGATTAAAATCCATGCAACAGATCCAGGACTGGACCTATTTTTAGAAGAGTATAAACCACATGCCCACCAGCACACATATTCCTCACCATCCAGAGGGCAACTATCACAGCCAGCCGTGCTTTGGTTGATGCCCGATAGAGCAGTGTGATGGGGTAATTGTGAGTTGCCGAAGGATGTTATGGTTTCTGTGTTGGTGGATAAGTGTGGCGGTTTATCTGAATTGAACAGATTAGAAGTTGAGTGATTGTCACGGTCTGCGGACTGGAACCGTGTATGTTTGCATTGTGATAATGGGCAGAAAACAGGAGTGTTCGGTAAAAAAACCTTCAAGCTCTCTCTTCCTTCCGAATAAATAAACCACAAATTTTCTCTAAATGTGAGAAAAACCAATGTCTAAGTGCTGACTCTTTTGTCTTGCTTCTGTCACATGTTTGGAGAGATAATATTTCAGTTAAGCCCACCCTGTGGTTTGTCTAATGTGGTTTGTCTTGCTGTGGCTTGTTTATAACTCATATAAGGCAAAGAGGGCTTTAGAGCAGGAGGTCAACTGAAGGTCCACCCCATCTAAGAGCCTTGGTGGAGCAGTGGGCTAATGCCTCCTTAAGTAACACCAGCTGCCTGCAATTAGTGCAGGTTCGAGTCCCACCAGGCTCAAGGTTGACTCAGCCTTCCATCCTTCCGAGGTAGGTAAAATGAGGACCCAAATTGTTGGGGGCAATAAGCTGACTTTGTAATAATGCCGCTTGGGGTGTGTGTGAAAGCCCTAATAAGCAGGCATATACATAGAATGAAGGCTACTGCTAAGTTTGTAAGCCGCCCTGAGTCTTCGGAGAGGGGCGGGATATAAATGGAATTAAAAAATAAAAAAAAATAAATCTAACTTCCAACTCAACATTGTCTGAGGTTCTACCAGGTCTTGCTATGTTAACTGTAGCTCATTGACAGAAGAAAGACCCTAGAAATTTTCAAAAATGTTATACAAGTTCCATTCTTAGTTCTTCTGGCAGTACTTAAAAGCTCCCTTGAGCATGATCTGTTGACAGCACAATTATGTTCCCCCACCTTCAATTTTTTCCCCCATAGCAACAAGAATTGGAGGTGGATCAAAAGTTCCTGACTGAGCTTTCATGGCTAAGGTGGACATTAACCAGCTTAGGATCTCTGTTCTCCTAGCCTCACCCCTACACCAGTTCTCCATAGACCTTCAGTTCTTCAGTCCTCCATCACTTTCCCACTTCTTCCAGGACTGTTTTTTCCCCCCAACTCTAGGCCAGCTAATGGTCTTCCTGTTTGCTAGTGTCCTCTCATCCAAGTTTGAACAAAGTCTAACTCTGATTTATGCTGGGTCTTATAAAGGTGCACGTGCCAGATGTTTCCACCTGGTCTTCTCTCATTCCTCGCTGCTTCCTCATCCTGTATGCCAGGACATCGAGAGGAGACTAAGCTATGAGGAGGAGATAGCAGGAAATGAGAGTCATCCACCTCAAAAACAAACAAACAGACAAAAACACACCCGCATTAACGCAATATTTTCATTAGGCCTTTTGAAAAGCATCCCTTTAAATCTCGGCATAGGGGAGACGTAATTTAATCCTGGGGGAACAGCCTCGGGGAGGCAGAAAGCTCAACTGTGATTTCAGGACTAGGAAGGCATTCCTTCTGATTACAAGAACTTCTCCAAGGTTCACAATCCTTTGAAGAGTTACCTGGAAGATTTTCTGATTGCCGCCTGGGCTTAACCACAAGTTTCACGCCTCCTCCGAACACCGCTGCCCACATTCGGTTATTCAGAGGATGGGCTGCCAGCCGGAATAATTCATTGGAAGCATTTGTGGCAAGAGCATGGATCAGAAGGCTCAGATAGACAGCCACCACAGCTTCACAAAGCAAGACGTTTAACTTTGGCTGATCTTCATCTTGGGCTGAATTTAAGAGATTGAGTAGGGAGCTCACACCTGGGAAAAGAGAGAACAACGAACTGGTGATGGGCACCATTGAGACGGAAGGGGACAACTCACCCCACCCCATGGCTAGTCCCACCATGGGCCAACTCGCCACGGGACAATTTAACAATTCAATTTAATTATTTAAAATAATGTAATTTTTTTTTAATTTTTGTCATTCACATTTCATTTTGTCCTTCCTTTTGCATCCTTTCTTTAATGACTCTGTTCCACTGTTTCTTTGGCATTAGTGTAACTCAGGGGGTCTTCCAACGTGGCCCTTTTATGACTTGTGGACTTCAACTCCCAGAATGCCTGGCTGAGGAATTCTGGGAGTTGAAGTCCACAAGTCATAAAAGGGCCAAGTTGGAAGACCCCTGGTGTAACTTATGTCCCACAGCAAATTGTCCAGTGGCAAATTGGCTGAGGTGAGTTGGCCGTGACAAATTGTCAATGGTGGCTTCTTTTGCCTAGACGAGTCTGTAAGGTTACCCACAGGGCATCATTAAAGCATCGCTCAAAACCTCACCCTTTCCAAAGAAGGAACACATGCTGCTTCCCCTTACTCAAAAAAATAGGGGTGTAAATTTATGGAAGAAAGATTAATGATCCAGCTGTTTGAAAGTTTAGAGGAGGCTATTTAAACAATCAAGACGATAAGGATAAGGGCGGGCAAACATTTTTTAAAAAAACAGAACTTGCTTGATTCAGTTCTTATTGGAAAAGTCCTGAGCTTAAAATACTACCAGTTCAGTTCAAAATACTTATTTTTTTTTGGAGTGAAATCTAACTATCTAGCTGATGGTGCAACGCTTGAATGGAGCCATTGACGTGGCTGGCTTTTCTTACCAGGCCATTGAGCAGGCAACGAATTCGGCGTGACGTGTTCTTCAATGCTCTCTGTCCTCAGACGCCGACGGTCACTCAGCAGCAGCCCTTGGTAAACCATTCCTGTGAACTGATTGGTTTCTGTCTGACTGCTAAGAAGAAGTTTTAATTTTTTTTCTTCACCTCAGAATAGAAACATCTTACACCAAAGCAAAATTGGCAAATTAGTGGCAGGGTGCACGTCGTTGTTTGAAGCAGAAAAACCCAGTGGGCCTGAAGCTCTAGAATAGCCTTAATAAGACCCCATGTGTGTGTGTGTGTGTGTGTGTGCGCACACACACACACACACACACACACACACACACACACAAAATCAACCTGCAGATGAAAGAGAATTGGTCCAGGGCAGGGGTAGGCAACCTCAGCTCTTTATGACTCATGGACTTCAACTCCCAGAATTCCTGAGCCCAGCCACGCTGAGGGGAAAGGGAGAGGTTTCCAAGCTGAGCCATGCCGGCTCAGGAATTTCTGGAGTTGAAGTCCACAAGTCATAAAAGAGCCAAGGTTGCCTACCCTTGCACTAGGCGATCAAAATCTGCCAGGTGAAAGGTGTGGTGTCACAATCCCGGCCACACCGCTTCGTAAGGTGTATTATCAAAGGGCAGGACTTGTGAATCACAATCTCACACCTTCCATCCTGAAGATTTTGACTACCAACTGCAGACACCACTATATGACTGCAGAGATATTTTTCAAGGCTCTGGATCTCAATTTTGGTAACTAATTCCATCAAGCTGGATCTTTTTTCACCGCTCAACAAAAATCCAAAATCCAAGTGAGCACAGTTAGCATTGCAACACATCTTGTGACAACCTCATGTTTTGTCCCACAAAGGAGAACAACAAAGCCATGCTGGGGAGAAGAAACAGCAAAGGACATCTTACCTGTAGCTGTGGCTGTCACACAAGGCTTGATAAATTGATGCAGAAAGGGAAGCAGCTAAAGAATAGAGAGTGTGGACCTAAAAATGGAAGCAGAAGAAAACTGGTTAGGATATTATGAATACATTTCCTGGCTGAATACTGCATCCAGTTTTGGTTACCACAATGTAAAAAAGATGTTGAGACTCTAGAAAGAATACAGAGAAGAGCAACACTGGAGGCTAAGACATAATCAGGAACAGTTGCTGGAATTGGGTATGTCTAGTTTAATGAAGAGAAGGACGAGGGGTGACGTGATAGCAGCCTTCCAATATCTCAGGGGCTGCCCCAAAGAAGAGGGAGTCAAGCTATTCTCCAAAGTATCTGAAGGCAGGACGAGAAGCAATGGGTGAAAACCAATCAAGGAGAGAAGCAACCTGGAACTAAGGGGAAACTTCCTGACAGTTAGAACAATTAACCAGTGGAACAGCCTGCCTCCAGAAGCTGTGAATGCTCCAACACTGGAAGTTTTTAAGAAGAGACTGGACAGCCATTTGTCTGAAATGGTATAGGGTTTCCTGCCTGAGCAAGGGGTTGGACTAGATGATCTCCAAGGTCCCTTCCAACTTTACTATATTGCAGTATATAATATATTGAATTGCTGCCATATTTGACTTTCCAAGCAAAAGTGCTCTATCAAGAAAGCAAATGGGTCTGTGGTCTTAGTGCAAGTGTGCAACAGGATCAATGCTGCTTACTAGAGTCTGGCACCCCTTAAGATAGGAATAGGCCTGGTGCAATGATAAGAACGTTGGACCTGAAGCATGAATGGAAGCCAGTTAACATTTTCTCAGTCTTCCATACAAAATTCTGGTGAAGAAAAGAAGGGAGAAGGAAATAAGAAGACTTTCCTTTCGAACGAAGGCGAATGTACGAGTCCCACGTTAATGTTGCAGGATGAAATCTGGGTTGGTCACTGAGACCAGGGGTTTAGTCTCCTAAGCTTTTGGACCTGTGCTGGAGCCCATCCTCAGGGAACGTCTTTCTAGAGATTGCATCCTGCAAGACCATCCTTCTTTGGAGGTAGGGTGGGAAAATTCAGGATTGGGAAACTGGGGCCTGTAGAACAGGGGTCTTCAAACTTGGTGACTTTAAGACTTGTGAACTTCCAGAATTCCCCGGGCAGAACCTTTGCTTTGGGCAAAAGACTGGATGAAAAGACATTGGGAGCCAATTAGCATGAAATAGCCTGCCTCATGGAGTTTGGGATGCTCCATCACTGGAGGTTTTCAAGCAAAGGTTGGAGAACCACTTGTCTGAGACCTTTGCTTTGAGGCAGAAGGTTGGATGAAAAGATCTCCAAGGTCCCTCCCAACAGCTTATGATTCAGCAGTATCTGTACTAGAAGACCTTTGCTTTGGAAAGAAGGTTGGATGAAAAGACCTCCAAGGTCCCTTCCAACCTTATGATTCAACAGTATCTATACTACAGCTCCATGCAGCACCTCCCAAAGTAGCCAATTATAAGGAAAGTGGAAGCTGTAGTTCAGCAATACACAGAAGAACACGTCCTGTTTTGCAAGCAGAAGAGACCCGGACAATCCAACCCAACCTCATATAGACAGAAGTTCCATGTCCACCTCTTTGAACCTGTCCTTTCGGCACTCAAGGTGGCGTTTCCCATTTTATTACCTTGACATCTTCAACGTTGGGATGGGGGGGCATTTTCATCTGGACAATCGTGTAAAGGATATCGTGGATGTGGTTGTTTAAGTAGAGGACAGGATTGGCGATCACCGTTTTTGTGGCCGCAATGCTGGCTGAGAGTAGGGGTAGCGTTGTGGGCAACGGAAGTGGTGATTGTAGCTGTTTGACAGTAGTTTCCTGATGGGAGGGAAAAAAAAATAAAAATAAAATGGCAGACCTGGGAATATACCATTGCTCTTTCTTCCTAAAAAATATATATTAAAAGTTTTCCAAAGAATGTCAAAACCAGCACAAACAAATATTGAGCAAAAGCAGTAAAGGACCAGAAAGGAAAAAGCAGACATGCAGAAAGAATATGAAGAAACATAGAGAAGAAGCTTCTTACTCTACAGGTGACGGGGGAAAAAAACCCTTCACTTCTTTTCTATTGTCCATTTAATCATAAATCCAAGTGGAAAATATAATAGAAACTACAGCAAGAGTCAGAGTTAATTTGTACATATAAATACTGTATGCCTTCATGAGTATTATCTGGTCTCTTCCACTTTGAAATTGTCTCCTCAATTTACATGTGGGATATCAGAATAGTTCTTTCTAATCTTGAAAACACAAATCCTAAATGCATTTTTTCTGCTTTATTGCAAAGACCTTTCAGGTAGTCCTTGCCTTATGGTATAGGGTTTCCTGCCTGAGCAGGGGGTTGGACTAGATGACCTCCAAGGTCCCTTCCAACTTTATTATTATTATTATTATTATTATTATTATTATTGTTATTGTTATTGTTATTGTTGTTGTTGTTGTTGTTGTTGTTGTTATTTATCATCATCATCATCATCATCATCACAAATTAGCCCCAAATTTCCGCTGCTAATTGAGACAGTTGTTAATTGAATTTTGCCTCATTTTACGACCTTTCTTGCCACGGCTCTCAAGTGAATGAATGCAGCTGTTAAGTTAGTAACCCAGCTGTTAAGTGAATCTGGCTTCCCCCATTGACTTTGCTTGTCAGAAAGTTGCAAAAGGGGATCACGTGACCCCCCGGACAGTGCAATCGTCATAAATATGAGTTAGTTGTTGAGCGTCCGGATTTTGATCATGTGACCATGGGGATGCTGCAACGGTCTTATCTTAATGAGAAAAGTGGCCCTAAGTCCCTTTTTCCAGTGCTGTTTTAACTTTGAACGGTGACTAAATGAATAGATGTAAAGTGAGGACTACTTGGGTAAGGGAAACTGCTGCAGAAATGTAGTGAGGATGCTAACCCCCCTCCCTTTTTACCTGCTGAGACTCCTGTAGCAAGAACTTCAACTCCATTCTTACAGAAGCCAGGCCTCCTCCCTGTGCCCCATGCAGGCTGCAATAACTTAGGAAAACCCGGAGAAGCGCCTGGTTCCTCTGGAGCCACCATTTCCGCCGCTCGGCGTGTTCTCGCTTGGCTTGCAGCCGTCGCCGCTCGATCTGATGCCACTCGTAGGAGCCCACCGGAGTCTTCTCTCCCATCTCTTGGTGACCCAAGAGATCCCCGCTGACTTGGCCATCGCTTTGGCCGTCGTCTTTGTCCTGGGTTGCCTCGTGGTTGCAAATTTCATGCAAGGCGGCAATTTCTTTCTCCAGCCAGTTGTACAACTGGAAGCGGAGCTTCCCGCCATCTACTTCGTAGCCGGTGGCCAACGTTCTCAACTCCGTCATGAGGATCTTTAGGCAGGCGCGGAACTTGAGTTGTTCAGCGATCACGTCGACCTCCGTTTTGTCGACCTCGCCTTCTTTGCCTTGACTGGGATCAGGACTTGGGGCCTCTTGCTCTTTACTTCCCAGGTCATTCATCGTCAAACCTTCCTCCTCTTCCTCCTCAAGCAGACTGCTTTGGTCATTCTCCCAGTCAAGTTTCAGAGGTTCGTCTTCGGATGTTATCACTGGTGTGCTCCAGTCAATTAGGGAAGGAGCTTCCGTGGTGCCCACCGGCTGTGACCAAACTACTGTGCTGCCTTTGTCTACCTCCAAACCATTCTGCATTACTGGTGTGGATTCCCCTTTCTTGGGTGAAAGTGTGGACTTGCTTCTTATTTTGGGAAGCTTTGAAAGCACTTCCAGGGCTAGGACAGGGCAACCGACTTTAAAATGAGCATTTGCAGTGGTGAAGAAGAGTTTTCGTTCAATGAGGTTAATCTTGTCCACAAAACTTTTGTCTGCCTGCAATCCCAACGTTGCTAATGTCCCATCAGGCGAGCAGAAATTCCTTCGGATGAGCAAGGGGTGGGTACGCAGGTAGTTGTAGAAACTGAACACCATGGGGTTGCAGGATTTGACAATAACTAGGGAAAATGGAAACAAGGTTGTTGACGCTTACACTGAACATCTGTCACACCAAATTTAGCAGCCTAGTGGCCCCTTGGAGACCAAAGAATATCTGTGGGTTCCAATCAAGAAAGGCAATGTTATTTGGTAGTCCCAAAGATGCTTCTTCCAAAAGACATCTGGACAGTCTTGGTTTGTTTTTGTTTTTTAAATATTTTTTTCTCCTTTGAAAACGTTTCGCTTTTCATCCAAGAAGCTTCTTCAGTTCTAACTGACTGGTGGGGAACAGAAGTCAGTCAGAATAAAGAAGCTTCTTGGATGAGAAGCAAAATGTTTTCAAAGAAAAACTACAAGGAAGTCCAGTTGCCTTTTGGGAAAAGCATCTCTGGGACAGCCATGACCTGGGTGGTTGAGAATCCTCATAGAATGTTATTTGGTGGCTTTGAACCTGCTACAAGATCTCTACACGATCTATGGCAGATGGGTGGCTAGTTGGGTAGTTACACAATCTAGCAGTCCTGGTAGATCTTGCGAGGCTGCTGATCTCTAAGTTCTTCACCCGAATTAAACTAGATGTTGATTAAGAGGCATTTTTCTGAACCCCTTTATGAATGAACCTGTTCTGTAAAGTTAGGAAGATCCCCAAGAATCTTCTCTGAAATGACCCATAATTACACAAATCTAAGTGAGTCTGAACAAAGAACGAGCCATGTTAACCACATTAAGTATGTTTATAAACATACAAGTTGACTACCAGCATCTTGTGCAACAAATACATCTTTAGAAGAGAGTATCTGTCGCTCAGGATTGAACTGTGGAGAGTCCTTGTTGTTCTCGGTCTGAGCTTGGTTGCACTGATGATGTTACTTAGTTGGGTAACGAAATGTCTGCAAGGAAACAAGCCAAGAGGCCACCAAAGACTCCACAGATCTAACCTGCTACATTCCCCATTCAAGACTGAGTTTCTCCAAATAATCTGACATTCCTTCACCTGGAGTTTCATCTTCTTCTTTGGGGGTTTGTTCCAACAAGGTGTCAAGGGCTCTTGTGTACTCTTTCATTACCCAGTAGGCCAGACTTCTCAGGAAAGGATCTGGGTGCAATTCTGTGCAACAGAATCCGCTTCCATCTTTCTTACAGCCCAAAATCTTTTCATAAAGGATGGCTGTGTAGGTGGAGGAGATTTCAAACTCAGACTCATACAAGCGAGCAATTATTAAAGCCAGCTGGATGTCTTCCATCTTCTCAAGACATACCTGTGGGTGGGAAGGGAAGCACAAACAAGGTCTCCTAAATACCATGTATTTATCAAACAGCAAAATTATAAAATACAAGCCAACATTAAACTAAGGGCAGAGATAAAGGAAATAAATTCTCCACTTGATGGTCCACTAACACACTCTCTAATCCATCTGTCTGTCCATCCATAACATGCACTGACCTGTCCATCCATCCAACACAACTACCCACCCATCAGTCCATCAACACATATCCATCTGTTCACCCTTCTGCCCACATACCCACACATCTGTTTGCCCACTGATGTACCTATCCATCCAACCTGCCATCCACCTACACATCTGTCTGTCTGTTCAGTACTCACCCATTCATCCATCCAACCATCTGTTCATCAGTCCACTGACAAAATGTCCCATCTGTCCATTGATCCACCAACACACCTATCCGGGTATTCGTGCATCCACACAATCTCCCATCCATGAATATACTTATCAGTCTTTCTGTCCATTCCTGCAGCCAACCACTCATCTGTCTGTCTGTCCATCCACACACTTGGTCATCCATCCATCCACATGTCCACTCATCCATCCACCAGTCTATCTATACACCTATCCATCTGTCCTTCCATCTGCACCACCAACTTCTTTGTCCATCCATCCACCCATCCATGCACGTATCCACCTGTCTGGCTGTTCATCCATCCACAGATCAACATGTCTGTCCATCTACCTATCCATCCCGCCTCCCTCTGAGAGAGACACGGTGGCTTGGAATCCATACCTCGATGGCGTCCTTTAACGATCCCGCTAATAAGAAAAAAGCTGCCGACTGCTCAAAGCGCTGCTTCCCCAGAAGGGCAAAGGCATTCTTCAAGGCAGCTTTGCGCCATTTGTCTTCTCTGAAATTATGGCTGAAGAACTGGGTCATTTTCTGATCGTGCTGGGAACTGTGTGAAAAGAGATTGAGCTGCATTTTGAGCCAAGACAATAGGTCCCTTGGACGCTGCTGAACTGGAGTTACATCTACACACCCTGGATTACGCTGCTGCTAGCATCCCAAAGCACACGTTTTTATAATTTTGCAGAAGCCTCTTGTAAACCATGCCGGACCCTGGACCAATTTCCTTGCTTTACTTACCGAAATAGTCCCCAGACCACGGCCTTTTTCTTCATTGCGAGATAAAAAAGAGCAGCGTCCAGCGCATCGTTGTTCCTCTGGAAGGCGGCTTTGGCAACCTGTTGTATTGAATAGAAGGGTCATCGACACACAGGGTCACTCAGGGCAGGACACAGCCCCTTAAACTGTACAACTTACGGATATGTGAAAAGTACTCTGATTCTAACTCCTCCAGGAAAACAGTGCAGAAATAGGTAGTTGATATCAGTCCAGGGATTATGTGTAGGATGATTGCGGCAAGGTTATCGTAGGATGGAAGAATAATGAACTATTCCGATGAGAGGGGCTGGGCTGAGAGAGGGCCTGGATCAAGGTCACCCTGCTGGCTTTCATGTCTAAAGTGAGACTAGAAATCCCAGACTCCCGGTGATTGGCTCAAAGTCATTCAGTTGGCTTTCTTGTCTAAAGTGAGACTAGAAATCCCAGACTCCCGGTGATTGGCTCAAAGTCATTCAGTTGGCTTTCTTGTCTAAAGTGAGACTAGAAATCCCAGACTCCCGGTGATTGGCTCAAAGTCATTCAGTTGGCTTTCTTGTCTAAAGTGAGACTAGAAATCCCAGACTCCCGGTGATTGGCTCAAAGTCATTCAGTTGGCTTTCTTGTCTAAAGTGAGACTAGAAATCCCAGACTCCCGGTGATTGGCTCAAAGTCATTCAGTTGGCTTTCTTGTCTAAAGCAGGACTAGAAGTCTCAGTCTCCCAGGGATTGGCCCAAGTCATCCAGCCAGTTTTCCTGGCTAAGGTGGAACTAGAAATCCCAGACTCCTGGTGACTGGCCCAAAGTCACCCAGCTGGCTTTCATGCCTAAGGAGGGACTAAAACTCCTAGTCTCCTGGTGATTCGCCCAAGGTCACCCAGTTGGCTTTCATGCCTAAGGTGGCACTAGAATTCCCAATCTCCTGGTTTCTAACCTGGTGCCCTAACCATTATAGCTGTCTCTATATAGTAGCTCTGATTACCTTTTCCATGCACCGTCGAAGTGTGTTGATATTCCTGACCCACCAGCCTATCCCCATGGTTCTTAACTCAGACCACTGGGGGTCTCCTCTTTGAATGGCAGGAATCATGTTGATCAGTTCTTCCTCTGCTTCCGAATGAAAAGCCCAAGCAAAGTGGCACGTCGAAACTCCTGCAGAAGGACCAAAAGAAATCCGTTTCCATTTTTTTTAAATATAATTTCCTTATATTTTAAAGATTTTTTTAAAAAAGATTTTTTTTTACAAAAAAGTATGTAGACGCAAGATTTTTATTACAGGTTTTTTTTTAAAAAAAGAAGTATAGAAGTAATACATTCGTATTTTTCTTATTTATTACTTGTGTTATATTCCAAAAAATATTACCTTGATGAAGTAACTGGACACGATATAAAGGTGGAAGGGATGTTAGAAGGCAGGTGTGCAAACGCATGGCTAGTAAGTACCTCAGGCCACACTCATCTAAAGTGTCTCTCCCTGGAAAAGCACACCAAATATTTTACTAAAGAAACAAACAAAAATCTGTACCATTTGGTTAAGTTGCTTAAGTTGGCAACATTTTTCCAAGCAACATGCAGATGCGCATTGAGACACTCACCAACCTCTAAAGAAACAAAGAAATCCTTGAGCCTTGGTGGAGCAGTGGGCTAAGGCCTCCTTAAGTAACACCAGATGCCTGCAATTAGTGCAGGTTTGAGTCCCACCAGGCTCAAGGTTGACTCAGCCTTCCATCCTTCCGAGGTAGGTAAAATGAGGACCCAGATTGTTGGGGGCAATTAAGCTGACTTTGTAATAATGCCGCTTAGGTGTGTGGGTGTGTGTGAAAGCCCTAATAAGCAGGCATATACATAGAATGAAGGCTACTGCTAAGCTTGTAAGCCATCCTGAGTCTTCGAAGAAGGACGGGATATAAATGGAATTAAAATAAAAAAAATCTTTCTTTATCTACTAGGTGCAAATGTCTATGGAGATTGTCAGCCATCCAGGTCTCGGATTGTCCCAAAGTTGCTTTTTCAAAAGACAAGCGGACTTATGTTTTTCCTTTTAACTACAGCAGGGGGTCTTCAAACTTGGCCCTTTTATGACTTGTGGACTTCAACTCCCAGAATTCCTCAGCCAGGCACGTGTGCCTGGCTGAGGAATTCTGGGAATTGAAGTCCACAAGTCATAAAAGGGCCATGTTTGAAGACCACTGAACTACAGCTTTCTATTCAACCAAAAGCATGAAATTATAATCAGTGGAACCTTTCCTGCTTTATTTGCTTGCAAAATAGTTCATATTTTGCTTTGGTAGGGGAATCTGAATAAGACAAGGATACTCTCATGCACACGTGATTTACTTATTAAGGGTGTCTAAAAACCGAGTTACAAATTAAAAAATACAGCTGCAGCTTAAGAATCTCCCTCCTCCCAGTTCCTAAAATTCCTTTATTTATTGTGTGGCCAATAAGGAGCTGGAGTCAACTGGTCCAATTAATAATTTAGATGAGTAAGAGGATCGGGCTCTGCTAAAAGACACCAAAGCATGACAGATGTCACAATAACCTCAAATTCACTGTGCTGCATAGGACATTTAACACTAGGTGGATACCCCCATTTAATTGTATAAAAAGGTACAGTTCTCCAAGGTCATTATAATTCTGGTCTTTTCACAAAACCAATGTTCCTGCATAATCTCCTGCATCTCATCCCATCCCCTGTCCTTCAACACTTCAAAGTTATGGAATCAGTTACCGGTTGAGCTCCGGATGGCGCCCGATCTTCGCTCCTTCCATCGCGACCTAAAGACATTTTTATTCGAACAAGCTGGCCTGGCCTGATGGGGGATGGGTGGGTTTTTTATTGTTATTTTAATATTTGTACTTACTGTTTTTAGTGGGCATATATTTAATTCTTTTTAACTTTTGTAACTTTGTATTTTTTATTCTTGCCCTGTTCACCGCCCTGGGTCCTTCGGGAGAAGGACGGTATATAAATAAAATAATAATAAAAAAAACATGTGTGGGTTACAACCCAGCATGGCTGGCCGGGGAATTCTGGGAGTTGAAGACCACACATCTTAAATGACCATGGAGATTCTCAGTCATCCAGATCATGGTTGTCCCCAAGGTCCTTTTTTCCAAAAAGCAACTGGATGTCTTGTTTTTCCTTTTTCCTTTGGCAAAAAAAAAAAAAGGAATTATACCCGCAAGTGGTCTCAATGATCCTCAGAGAGAGTGTTAGTGACCAGATGACTGCAAATAATATAAATCCTTCCCTTCCCCTCTAGTTAGTTAAAACTGAAGAAGCTTCTTGGATGAAACGTTTTCAAAGGAAGGGGAAAAAAAAGAAAAACACGCACATGCATCTTAAAGAGTTGAGAAACACTGTTCTAAACCTATGCAGCATCCTAAGAAACTAGACTACTTATTTACCTGAGTAGTGCTTGTCTCGGTTTTCATCCAGCTCTGTACTGGTGGTGGCCACAGTGTCCGCTAGGGCTACCAAGAACATTTGCTCCAAGCGAGTCAATCCAGGCAAACTTGAGTGCATTAAATGGCTTGATAGGACACTTGCATGCTCTTGGCCAAAGTACGTCGGACCATATTGAGAAAGGTTAATCACTTTGGATTTATGCTCTCTTCTGTCTGGCTCAAAATCGATGAAGTCATCTGTGGTGACCTGCTGAACCTGGAAAAGATCGGAGTACTGATCCTCAGTCTTCCTCTTACTACGATCTTCTAGGCCTTTGGTTTGTTTAGGAGCTTCCTCTGTTTTGTAGGTGGAGTCTTGATCCGCTGCCAGTAAGGCGTACAATGGTAGCGGTGGGATAGAATCGATCTCTGTGTAATCCCGTGTGCCTTCCTTCCCGGTGGTGACTGCATCCTTGGCCGTGCTGCCACTAACGCTGATCGTGCGGGAGAAATGGCGCTTGGAGCCCCCATCAGCGGATTCTGGGTCTTTCACGATAGCCACTTCCCCTGCTATGCATTTCACGAGGTGGGAAAGAATTGCTTTAGCTCTGCGGACTTTCCCCAAGTCCATCAGCTCTAGAAGCTGGGTGGGATGATATTGGGGCAGAGTTGGTGAAAGCATGTGGGCTGCTTCGAAAAGGCCGCCATCTTGAAGGACGGTGGGGGTTCCAAAGACATCATCCATGATGCCTGCTCCGTCAATGATGCTGGCTTTTTTGGCTAGCAAGCTAGCCTGGAATGGGTCCGTAACGGGGGAATCATCAGGAGGAAAACCGTCGCTTTCTCCATTCCCAGATTTTAGGGCATGCTTCCACTGAGCATAGACATGCATTTCACAGTCCATTCCTACCACCAGGATACCATCTCTCACCCAAGAAAGGGAAACAGGCAAGGACGGGGTGCCATCAACCGAAGACACCAGATCAATGGATCTCAGAAGTATCCATCTGGACCTGATGCCTTGCTTGATGCTCCCGCCGAGTGGTAAAGTAATGACCGCCATGCCATCTTTGCTGCTGGTTTGTTCCATCATGATTCCAGAGACGCGTCCATACATGAATATATTTGCACCAACCCCGACTGTAAGTATATGCGAACCGTCTTCCTTGGAAACCCAATCCAAGTGGACCAGATGCTTGATGTTTGGGATAAGGTACCGGTCCTTATTCAAAAAGATTTCAGACTTACTATAGACAAATAAGTTGCTGTCTACGCTAACCCTGGAATCCAGGACACTCCCGACTTTAACGAGGTCATCCAGATGGATGGTTTGTTCCAAAACCCATTCCGATCCTCCAGTAGACTCACACTCAAAGATACACACATGCATAGAAAATTCTTTGGAAACATCTCCACTCTGCTGAATGGGTTGCTTGTAGGCTATGGCCAAGCGGCCAGTATAAGAACAACTAACTGCAACAGGTCTCCCCACGATGCAAACTGTGCTGGTGGTGTCTTCTTGCTCATCATTCATCAAAGGCCATTTTTTCCAGGAATAGGTTTCTTTTGATCCACCTTGGCCATTTTCTGTAGTCTGTAGGGAACACCTCCAGAATCGTACTTTATTGTCTGAACAGGACGTCACCAGCAAATAAGGGGCCAGGCAGACAGGATAGATGGAGGATGAGCTTAGATGTCCTAAATTAAATCAGATAACTGTTAGAATTAGGAATAACAATTTGATGAATGCAAACTTCAAAGCACATCTATTGTCAGACGTGTACAAATAGACTGATCCATATGTCTAGAGTTCAAATTAGCTACTTTATTGTTCTATGCCTATTCTACAGGAATGGCCCCAAACTGGTAGCCGTATAAGTTTATATAAAAGCTTATGGTGGCTAAATATATTTATTTAAATATTTATATAGCCTGCTCATAACATATAACAAACTCTGAATGACTCCCAATCTCTTTGCATAATTTGCTGATAAACTCAAGTGCTCGTCCACAAAGGGTATCACTAACCAGTTTGTCCACCCTCCTGTTTTACCTGCAGAAGGAGTAGCTCGTACAACCTCCACCCCAGGTGGCAGATCCAAGGGGTAACTGTAAACCAGGCTAGAACTCAATATAAGTTTACTAGCTGTCTGAAGGTTAGCCACCGATGAAGAACGCAGCATCGGCATTGTGCCAGATGAAGTTTCTGGAGAAGATTCAGTCACTGGTTGCCCAGGAACAGCTAACTGGTGTCCCAATGAGTGAACATCAGCAGATGGTCCTTTCAAGAAGCATAATGGACAAGCAACTTTAGTGAAACAAAGGCAGACTTTTTAATTATTTTTTTTAGAAGCAATCGTTCAAGGTATGGGTGAACAGGTCTCAAAATAATTTTACATTATTGGTTTTAAAGTGCCTGGCGTGCTCAGTGAGACTTATTCCCTTGATATAAGTGCACATGGCTACAATCCTGGCCAACAAATTCCATAGGAGCATGGGTACAATTTGGCTTGAGTTAACGAACACTGCTGTCATGGTTCCGATCAACGGAGACAAATAAAGCAGAACTCTTGAGGCTTGCAAATTCCTCAAAGAACTTGTTTATTGATATAGAGTATCGGCACTTCAAAAGTGAAACCAAGTCTGAAGAGATGCATAACAATTCCCCAATACAAAGTTAAGAAGTCCCACCCCTAAGGCTATGCAAGCAACTATGTTTCCTCATAAAGCTTGTTGGCAGGCTTTTCATGAAATGCCCCAGCCTTCTCCCCATCGGGAGAAGCCGATGACCTTGGTTCCCATGGGAGGAAGTCCAAGAGAGAAAGTCTGGTTTGTCTAGTGCAGGGGTAGGCAACCTCGGCTCTTTTATGACTCATGGACTTCGACTCCCAGAATTCCTGAGCCAGCATATCTGGCTCAGGAATTCTGGGAGTTGAAGTCCATGAGTCATAAAAGAGCCGAGGTTGCCTACCCCTGGTGTAGTGCAACACCTGGCAAGCCCCCTCCCTCCATGCTATGTGGCAACTTGGAATGAGAAGGAAAAAGATGGCTGTAGACATGCTGATTCTAAAGTTGACAACTGCATGGTAGCCAACAAAAGCTTCAGCAGCCTGATCCGACTTAAAAGGAGGGGTAGGGGACCTTTTTTCAGATCAGGAACAAACAGTATAAAAGTGCTAAAACAAAATGAAAGACATAAAGTTATGGAGATCATGAATTCAAATGTATTAATCTGCAAGAGCTTCACTCACCTAAACATGCATTTGCTTGGACAGACTTAAGGTGCAAATGCCACATGTGAAGAATCGAGCAGCCTTTGTTGTCCTTTTCAATTACAATTAGATAAAACTTTTCAGAAAAGGGTGGGGGCCGATAGCCTGTTGAGAAATAAAATGTACTGCATACTTGATATTGCAATAAAAAATAAACATATTGCCATCTTATAAGAATTAGACAACATCCACTATCCATCCATCCATCTCAAGCAATAATCTTTCTTTGCAATGGTTTGGAGTTTATTTTGATGCAAAAATAACCTTGGCAAATGAATGCAAGAATGGTTAGAACAGGTAAAAAAAATCACAATTTATTGGGAAAGGGTGGTGGCTGACAGCCTGTTGAGAAATAAAATGTACTGCATACTTGATGTTGCAATAAAAAATAAACATATTGAGATCTTATAAGAATTAGACAACAACCCTCCATATCTATCTATCTATCATCTATCTATCTATCTATCTATCTATCTATCTATCTATCTATCTATCTATCATCTATCTATCTATCTATCTATCTATCTATCTATCTATCTATCTATCTATCTATCTATCATCTCTATCTATCTATCTATCTATCTATCTATCTATCTATCTATCTATCTATCTATCTATCTATCTATCTATCTATCTATCTATCTATCATCATCTATCATCTATCTATCCATCCATCTCAAGCAAAAATCTTTGCAGTGGTTTGGAGTTTATTTTGATGCAATAATAACCTTGGCAAATTATTAGAACAGGTAAGAAAAAAATAAATCACAATTTATTGGGAAAGGGTGGTGGCCGACAACTTGTTGAAAAATAAAATATATCACATACTTGTTTTTTGGCAATAAAAAATAACCATGTTGCCATCTCACAAGAGCATCACAGTAGTGGGTGTTCTCTGGTTGAGTGCACAGTGGTGATAAGGCAGGCAGGCAGGCAGGCACTCGGCTGATTACTCTGCTAGACCCGTCTAAAATTTTGGATTATGGCTTGGTGAGATGGTGATTCTCTCCCTCAAAAGTGGTCTAGCCAAATCCTGCTTGCACTGCATTCGTTATGTACACACATGCATTCTTATGTACATACCTCTACTTTCTAGAGTAGAAAGATGAGATTGCAACCCTACCCAACCAACCACGTCATGTAGTTCATGACTGAATGAGATTTTGATCAGTAGCTTCCCAAGTCCCCCTTCTCCTTTCCTCCATCACAAGGGCTCAGTGGTTGAGTGGACAGCTATTTTGAATCATGGTTCTTTTTTTAACCCATCAACACTAAATCTCATATAATGCTTCCATCAGAATGGCAGTCTTCACACCCCAGATCAAGCCACAGTATGCCAGCCAGATTACAGTTTAGCATGAGCCTTGGTGGAGTAGTGGGCTAATGCCTCCTTAAGTAACACCAGCTGCCTGCAATTAGTGCAGGTTCGAGTCCCACCAGGCTCAAGGTTGACTCAGCCTTCCATCCTTCCGAGGTAGGTAAAATGAGGACCCAGATTGTTGGGGGCAATTAAGCTGACTTTGTAATAATGCCGCTTGGGGGTGTGTGTGAAAGCCCTAATAAGCAGGCATATACATAGAATGAAGGCTACTGCTAAGCTTGTAAGCCGCCCTGAGTCTTCGGAGAAGGGCGGAATATAAATGGAATTAAAATAAAAAAAATAAAAATTATGTATAAACCCCTTCCCTCTGAAAAGCTGGGTTTACAGATACAATTAGCTTAAAGAGAGCATCGCAAGACCTTTAGAAGGTTGGAAAAATATCTCTGTTTCCTTCTGCTCCACCTCTTCCTTCTGTGGCTTGTACCCCAAAATGAAATCCTCTTGAAAGACATGAAGTAATTGCGTACTGGACCCACACTAGAAGCAGAGTCAAGAAAAATGAGCAAATTATAACTTTCCAATCAATTATTTGCAGCATTATTCAAGGTATTAGGCATTTGGTCACCTGAGCTTTACACAAATAAGTTAGTCTATCATTTAACATGTCTGTGGAGGTCCTCAGTCATCCAGATCATGGTTGTCCCAAAGGTGCTTTTTCAAAAGGCAACTGGACTTTGTTTCCCTTGAAGACATTTCCCTTCTCATCCAAGAAGCTTTTTCAGTTTTGATCCAAGACGTTTCTTCAGTCAGAACCTAAGGAGCTCCTCGGATGAGAAGCAAAATGTCTTTACGGAAAAACAAAGTCCAGTTGTCGTTTGGAAAAAAACACCTTTGGGACTATCATTTAACACCTTCATGCTCAGGAAATTTAGTTCCCCAGTATATAAAGCAGGAACATATTGTAGAATATCTTTACGTCAAGATATTTTACTACTTGTTCTTTCATTTATTTCTATAATTTGAAGAAACTCTGTTGGAAATAGATGCAGTTACAAAATTTATTTTTGCTTGCATGTTGTTAAAAAGACTGTTCCGTTATTGTCCACTTTTTTTTGTTGGTTCGGTCACCTGCTTAGGCGGCTTCTATCATTAGGCAGAATCAATATTATCATGTAGATTAAAAAAAAATTGGTCCTGTTAGGAGAACAGCTTGCACTGAAAATAAATGAGGGAAGATAGACCAGTCAGATATAAAATCATGCACAGTGTGAGGTTTTTTATACATGATGTTATAACCTGGAAAAATCCTTTACAATTAAACATGGGAAGATTCAGGACCAATAAAAGGAAGAAATTTCCTTTCAGCTTTGATTAGTTGAAGCATCCGAGTTGCTGCCACTAGATTTCAGAATTATTTAGATCAACCTGTGATCGGCAGACCCCTGGGGGTCCAGGAAGGCTTGAAGGAATGTTATGATTTAAATTTTAAGTCCTGGTGGTCCGTGGCCATGATCTGTGACCACAAAAGGTATTTAATTGGGGTCCGTGGTGAAGAAAAGTTTGAGAACCACTGATTTAGATGGTTTTAAACTAAAGGGACGGATGAAACAGTTCATGGCGAAGTGAGTTTTTAACTGCTTTTAATACTGGTTGCCGGCTACCTCTGGAATCTTAAGAAGTAAAACTTAAACATCAGTCTACACTATAATAAATAAGTGATTTACCTGGTCAGTTATGACATCCAGCTCAATAATGCATCCTGGCCGAGCTGTTGACTGCTGGCTTACAATGTTAAATATTTCTCCAATCAATTTCTAAAACAGAAAACATGAGCAAAGCCAGCACTGTCAGATACTTCAAACAATATTGGTGTTTAAACAACAGCTCAGAGTCTGGATCTACATTTTGGGTAAAATAAAATAAAGCACAGCAGAGCAGAGTCAAATTACAGATAGTCCTTGACTTAAAAAAGTTTGTTCAGCAACCGTTTGAAGTTAGAACATTGAGAAAAATGACTTAAAACCAGTCCTCACACTTAGGATGTCGCAGCAGCCTCACGGTCATGCAATTAAGTGTTTGACAACCAGCATCTGTTTATGATGGTTGCAGTCCCCCCAGAGCCATGTGATTCCCATTTGTGACCTTCCCAGCTGGCTTCCCACAAGCAAAGTCAATGGGGGAAGCTGGATTTGCTTTAACAACTGCATGATTTACTTAACAACTGTGGCTGTCAAGGATGAAACTTCGGCAGCTATGTGCCTCTGCGTTTCAACTTGTCTTTTGATTAAGTGGGAGGAGGTATTATTTTCAAGTGGCTAGATGGAGAAACAAAACTTCTTCGATTCATTTTCGGAAATGGAATGAACATGGAGTTTTATTTGGATTCTCGAGCTAGATGTGGTCATGTGGCCGGCATGACTAGACGCCAAAGGCGCACGGAACACTGTTACCTTCCCACCGTAGTGGTCCCTATTTTTCTACTTGCATTTTTACATGCTTTCAAACTGCTAGGTTGGCAGAAGCTGGGATGAGTAACAGGTGCTCACTCTGTTACGCGGCACTTGGGATTCAACCCGCCAAACTGCCGATCTTCTGATCGACAAGCTCAGTGTCCTAACCCACTGAGCCACCTCGTATATAAAATTTGGTCCATCTCACTTAGCAACTGCCTTGCTTAGTAATGGAAAGTTCTAATTCTAAGTTGAGGACCACCTGTACTGGACTGTAGAGTAGGATAGAGAGTAGAGAGTCAAAATCAAGTCAAATCCAATCAAAGTTGTACAGAAACTTACAGAGGCCCCGGGATCACTGAGCTCGTCTAACAGCTTCCGAGCATCTACCACAGCTTGATACAACCTCAGGTTCTTCCCATCTGATGCCACGAAGCAGGCACTGGCTGAATTGCAGTACGTCCCTAGTTGGAGAACAAGTTAGCATCGAATAAGAGCCCTACAGTCCAATGATTACAAGCTACATGTCATATTGTTATGTCCTACCATGTGGGAAATTAAAAACCCCAAAGATCTAAATGCAAAAAAGATAGTAGTCTTTTCCCTCCTTACATTAAAGCAAGCACCTGGTTTTGGAGAAAATAAAAATAAGGGTATGCCAGATCCAAATTTGAAACCTTCAGGAAGGTGAGAATGAAAGGGGATAAGAGGTGCTGCCTAGGAAAAGAAAAATAGATAAGAGATTGAGGAGTCTCCATGGCTTAAGGTCAGAGGACGAAACTTAGGAAGGACCTGCCCTAATAGATCAAGCAGTTAGAAGTGGCAGTGGGAAGTTTTGTACTTTTAGATTTGCAAGATTCGATTAAGGTAGCCTTACAGTAAAATGAGTTTAGCTTATCTAGTCGTGTTTCCTATCTGGTTCACCCAGGAGGACTGACTGCTCTACAGTTAGCACATTATCTCTCTTCTACATACACAGTTTAGGAGTTTGTAACAGAACAGCAAAGTTGGAAGGGACCTTGGAGATCTTCTAATCCAACCCTTTGCTCAAGCAGGAAACCCTATAACATTTCAGACAAATGTTTGTCCAATCCCTTCTTAAAAACCTCCAGGGTTGGGAGCCCCCACAACTTCTGGAGGCAAGTCATTCCACTGGGTGTAGGAGATGAGCAGGCTGAGCTGGAGGGCAGAGTTAAATGCGTCATCAGCCTGGAGTCATTGTGAAGCTACAAGAGACCCAAGTCCAGCCCTCCACAAATCCTGCTGACTCTTATTTAGCGCCAATTTGGCATGACCGTTACCAGATCAGATTCTTGTGTAGAGGTAGAACGTAATAAACTTTTAGAGCTTTGAACTCAACTCCTGTTCTTGGTTACTTGCACATGACAAAGGGAGAAAGAACGGTCTTACTTCCTACGCTGGGAGATATGAGATAAATCGTACTGACCCAGACAATAGCTAGGAATAAGAGTTGGGAGCCAAGCCACGTTCGAGAAAGCAGAAGTATGGAGGGAATTAATGCGCGCCAGTTCCGATACTCCTCCTGTGTAGGACAAAGGCCCAATGGGATCCACTCGCCAGAGGATCAGCTCACTGTAGATGGCATCCGGGTTGTAGAACGTGCGGGTGGCTGCATTTTGCAGATGCTGCTTGGCTGGGGTCCTCAGGGTGGGATGCATGGAGTCTGCAGTTTTATTTAATCCTTCCAAATCCCAGGGGTCAGCAACCTCGGGAGTCAGGAGGGCATTGTGATGGGACGAGGTCAGCAGCAGGGGTAGCACCGAATGGCAAGCCAAGTCATTGAGGTGAAACCGGTGGCCACAGTACCGAAATTTGTGAGTTACAGTATGGACTGTCGTAAAGGCGGATTTGTCCACGAAAGAAACGGCCCACTGATTTAAAGAGCCGTCAATGTGTTTGGAGATCATCATGACGGTGGGAGTGCACAAGTTTCCACTCGAATGATCCAGGATTCTGCTGGGTCGACATCCAGACAGGCTGTCTGAAACACTAGTTCTTTTCCAAGCTGGGGCACTGCTGCTCTCCTTTGAGAAGCTTGGACAGGCGTACATCATGATGTGTTTACTGAGGGAGCTGGCATCGCCCGATGGAAAGGCCACGGGAATCTGAGAAGAAAAAGAAACCTAGAAAAACGGGGAAGGAAATGTGTTTATTTTGTTGATTGCACGGCACATTCACATCACATTTCGACGAAAACACAAGAGATAAAAATATAACACAGAACGTCTGATGTATTATAAAGTGTGTCTAGATTACAGATATAGTTTTGCTTCGTTTGTCACGGCCAGGAAATCAGTGAAGTCTCCATTATAGGCTCTATTTTGGCATGGTGTCACTATGTCTTGGATAGTTCGTTTTTCAGCCCCACATCATGGTGTTTTGCCTCACTTCTAGAGGGTGTCTGTACATCAACCATGGTCAAATTTGGTTCAGTGTTGTCCATATTGCATGGGGCTGGTCAAATCCAGCTGTTTTTTCCAAGAAGCAAGGCAAACTTTGACATTGGAGGGGTGTGTGCAATTTTCTATCCAATGTTGTTTCCACATTTTATCAGAACAAGAGTAGAGTAGAGTAGAGTAGAGTAGAATAGAATAGAATATTGAGAATAGAATAGAAATACAGAATAGAATAGAAATACAAAATAGAATAGAATAGAAATACAGAATAGAATAGAAATACAGAATAGAATAGAAATACAGAATAGAATAGAAATACAGAATAGAATAGAATAGAATAGAATATGGGATGGAATAGAATAGAATAGAAATACAGAACAGAATAGAATAGAATAGAATAGAATAGAATAGAATAGAATAGAATAGAATAGAATAGAATAGAATAGAATAGAATATGGGATGGAATAGAATAGAACAGAAATACAGAATAGAATAGAATAGAATAGAATAGAATAGAATAGAATAGAATAGAATAGAATAGAATTCTTTATTGATCAAGTATAATTAGGCACACAAGGAATTTGTCTCTGGTGCCTAAGCTCTCAGTGTACATACATACAACAATAAAGTGATAGGTCATAGATCATAAATTATAGTTACAACCATTAATCACAAGATAAAAACAACAAGTGATAAATCATAAGATACCAATAGGAGAAGGTAGTAGGAAAGATGAGAAAAGATGAGAAATGAGAAGATGATAATAGCAATACAGCCCATTACATAAGTAAATTTCTTAGGCTTAAGACAGTGCTGTGTGAATTAAGTGTTCAGCAGAGTGATGGCCCAGGGGAAAAAAACTGTCTTTGAGTCGAGAGAGAAGAAACATCTTTTTTTTAAAGAAAGAAAGAACAACCCTCAGCTTCAAACCCAACCACCTCTTTCCTGTGAATCATATAAAAAATATCCCATGAATTGTTAAATGCTAAGACAAAACTAGATGTGGCTGTTAAATGCATCGTTGCATTTAGCCTGCACTTAGAAAGATCAGCTGATAGCATCTGCTGGCAAGGGGGCATCAAGTGGAGACTGCGAGTTTTCATATTCCCTTCCTCTTCTCTGAACACAGGAGTGAAGTCTTGGAAGATGCATCTACCTGAACTTGTCGAAAGATGCCTGGGTTGTACTCATCAAGATGTTTCACATGCCACACTAGAAAGGTCCCATCCACGGGATGAATGGTGAAGAGCATATCTGGATTTTGGTTCCATTCTTTAAGCAGAAGTTCAATCTTCCGGTCAAGCAAGACTGTAGGAAGTTGAACGGGTGCAGCAGCTGGAGAAAGAATTTTGGGACTTCCCTCCTTTTCTCCATCGTCATGATCTGAGGAGCCGGTCCCTGTCTCAGATTCTCTGTCGAGAGACAACTCTAAAAAGGAAAAGATCGAAAGATCAAGAGCTGTTCCGTTGCTCAATGTTATATGGCGGACGAGGAAAAGGGAAGAACATTGGGGACAAAATAGCCGGCAATCCTCATTCAGCATTTCCTATTCTAAGCCCTGGTTATTAATTGCTATGAAAAAAAAGGTTTAATATAAGCTTGGGAATATCCAGAAACAAGGACAGAGACAATTTTCCCTTATTATTTCGTTGGCTTGCTAGAACTTTAGTTGCTTGATCATAAAAGTACACCAAGGTGAGGAAATCTGAATCCTTCAAAGTACATTTTTCACTACAGATAGTTCTCAACTTATGACTGCAACTGAACCCAAAATTTCTGTTGCTAAGTGAGACCTTTGTAAAGTGAATTTTGTCCCACTGTATGACCTTACTTGCCACAGTTGCTAAGTGGATCACCTTACTTGTTAATAATACAGTTGTCTGGCTTCCCCGTTGACTTTGCTTGTCAGAAGCTTATAAAAGCTGATCACAGGACCACGGGATGCTACAACCCGTCATAAATATGAGTCAGTTGAGAAGTGTCTGAATTCTGATCATATGACCATGGAAATGCCACAATGGTCATAAGTGTGAAAACCAGTCATGAGGCACTTTTGTCAGTGCTGTTGTTCACTTTGCACAGTTGCTAAATGAACTGTATCAAGGACTACTTTACTTCAACTCAAGAGCAAGATCGTTGGTCAAGTGTAACCGCCTGAATTCTCAACTACGGGGGTGGCTGAGGAGAGGAGAAGTAGCCACAACTAACCATGATCAAGTTTCATGAGTAAGCCTCTCTCTTTCTCTTCATCCCCTCTTTCAGAAACATCTTCTTCTGATCCCTTCATTTGCTGATCCGCCAGTTTTCGTAAGTGCTGCATAAATATTTCCGTGGAAGATGTAAAATGGAATTCCTTATTATTTAGCCAATGGACCACAAAGCCTTCGTTGCCTTCATCGAAATTAAAAGCGGTCTTCAGCAATGCTGGTGGAATATCTGAAGAAGGGACAGTTTGAGGGGCAAAAAAAAGAGAGAGCTTGATTTACATGTTAAAAAAGCTATTCAGTGCTTTCAGGCGCTTGAGAAATGGGTTTACTGAAAAGGACGTTGCAACATTTTGGAACAGTTATCAACCCTTTCCCTACTTTTCAAGAGGAAATTAATGCAAGCTATCCGATTCAACATATGCAACTATTGTCCACAGCCACTAGGAAGCATGACCATTTTTTAAATTGAAACTGCATGTAAAAATATGTAATATATCCAGCTAGGGGAAGCCTACATATACATTTATTTGCAAAATAAACATAGCAAAGAAAAAAATAAATAAAACAACAGAAGAAGCAAAAAAAGAAAAAGTGGAGTTGTATGGGTAATATTCTCCATCTCTCTTCCTGTTCCTCTTAATTCTTTTTTCTTCTGCTGTTTCACTTTTTTCTTCTGCAATTTTTTTTAAAAGTCATCCTGCTGTAGTTTGCTCTGCACTCCGAGTCTCAAAAGAAAAGCTACTGCTGAACCACAATTTGCAAATCCCAACTGAAGTCTGTCGGTTGAGACATTGTGGGAATTATACAAGACAGGAGAAAGAATTTACCGTATATGATTGTAAACTATAGGTTTTATCTTTTAACACTGCAAGCTGCACAGAGTCACTGTGGGGCAAAATGGGCAGCTAATAAATTTTATAAACAAAGGGGCAAACCAACAAATGTAAAAGCCCATTGCAAAGTTTGAAGTATCACCAAGCATAATCTTATGCTGCAGCGGTTGAAGTCCACAAGTCATAAAAGAGCCAAAGTTCCTCACCCCTGGTACAGCGGAAAGTTTGACAAACTTCTACTATATAGGATAGGCAGGAAATCTAAATAGAGAACTCACCAGTGTTGGGGTTAATGCTTGCAGCTATATGGAAATGGCAGAGTGCATTAGCGTGGTGGGAAATATGGCGCTGCACTTCATGGACCCCCAAGTGGTTGGGTAGGTCTTCTGCGTGAGTGATAAGCACGGAAGATCTTCGCTGACCCTTTCTCAAGTTTTTCAGATGATGGATTGTCTGAAGCAAAGGAAAAGAAGGAAGACTAGGAGAGGAGAGCAAAAAAAAAGTATTTACAAAAAAAAAAAGCCCAGAACAAAATCCCATCAGGAAGGTCATTGTAATCCAGAGTGAATATTCACCTCTGAAACATTAGCCAGTGTTTTTTGCTAAAATTGGGCCAAACTAGCAATGACAATAAATGGAGAAGATGTCACTAAGGGCTGGTATCCAGTAGCTACTTGGCTGGTGTCTTATTTTTTCCACTTTTTAGTTTGAGGTAACATTTTGGGGAAGGAAGGAAAGAAGGAAGGAAGGAAGGAAGGAAGGAAGGAAGGAAGGAAGGAAGGAAGGAAGGAAGTCACAGCAAAAGAGCCACTAAGGACTAGTCACTAAGAACTAGTATCCAGTAGCTATCTTGTCCACCATTTAGTTGGAGGTCACATCTTGGGGAATTAAGTAAGTAAGTAAGTAAGTAAGCAAGTAATTCACAGCAAAAGAGTCACTAAGAACTAGTATCCAGTAGCTATTTGGCCTGGTGTCTTATCTTGTCCACCATTTAGTTGGAGGTCACATCTTGGGGAAAAAAGGAAGAGAGGGAGGGAGGGAGGAAGGAAGGAAGGAAGGAAGAAAGGAAGGAAGGAAGACAGATACACACTTTCATAGATTCTAACATTGCTGATTTTGAATCTCTGCTACTGAGAGATGATATTAACCCCAGACAAATAAAAGAGATCGTCTAACACCCAATTCTTTTCTTCATCATACTTCTAAAGCATGCTGAATGTTGTCTTTGTGCCTTCCTGGATGTGAGACGCTGCTGCTGGAACTGATGCTTGACGTGCTTGTTTCGCAGATCTGCTCTCCCAACAGCGTATCTTCGGGCAACAACGTCTCCACCCACAGTCGACAAACGCCATCCTGACATGAAGTAAGGAGCACATTGCAAACAGATCCCCTGAGGAGAAGAAGCACAAAGAAAGACTATGTTGGATCACAATCCATGGAGGACCACAATCCTTTGGAACTCGGTCGTTAGGTCCCCTTTTTTTGAGGTCAGCTGTAATTTTGAATGGTCACTAAGTGACTCAACTTAAGTAGAAGCCTTTGGCTACTGATAACAATGCACACAAGGAAACAATTCTAAGTTTGGGGCCTCTGATGCTCTCTGAGCTTGGCTGTTTTCTTGCAGACTCTTCATTACCCAACTAGGTAACATCATCAGTGCTAGAAGTGCGTGGGTGTGCTCTCTGCTTATATACAAGTGTCTAGTCCTGTCAGAGTTGGTGGGAGTATTCTAAGTGATTCCTTTATTAGGTTGTTGTTTAGCGTTTGATTGTTGATCTGAGCTGGTAGTTCCTTGATTGATTTACTAATTGCTTTATCTAAGAGTAAACTTGATCAAACAGTAAACACCAGGGACCAAATCCCACTCCCTCTAGCACTGATGAAGTTACCTAGTTGGGTCATGAAACGTCTACGAGAAAACAACCCAGCTCAGAGAGCACCAAGGACCCCACAGTCACCCTCTTTTTCCTCCTCCTCCTCCTCCTCCTCCCAAACCCCACTTCCTTCTAGCACCGATGATGTTACCTAGTTGGGTGATGAAGCATCTTCAAGAAAACCACCAAGCTCAGAGAGCACCAAGGACCCCACAGTCATCGTCGTCGTCGTCCTCCTCCTCCTTCTCCCAAACCCCTTTCCCTTCTAGCTCTGATGATGTTACCTAGTCATGAAACGTCTGCAAGAGAACAGCCAAGCTTGGAGAGCAGCAAGGACCCCACTGTTCAACCCTGAGCTACCGATATTCTCTTTCATCAATTCTAACTTTCTCTTTTGTGGGCTTGTCAGCTTAAAGAAGTTATCCACTTTGAACGTCGCCTGGTTAGAGGGAGGACCAAAATCAAACGAATACAACCAACACAAAGATGCCTACGCTGTCGGATTTAAACGGTTCTTTTTTGGGTGGGTGGGTGGGTGATGGAGACCATCATTTTCTTCCAGAATTATCCTAACCTGGGCATAAACTTGCTAGTGTGTCGCCACGAAAATCCTGTCACTGCCCGGGGATGTGAAAGGTAGACAAATGCAAAATGGGTGGAGGCAGATATTTTTTTGGTGTCATCTCCCTCTTGGGGACGGAGAGAGGATTTCCAGCCCATCATGGGATACCAGATTTTTAACAGGCAGTCATCCTGAATGAAAGAAAATAGAGGAAAGGTCATTTGCATTTCAAAGTCTTCGCAAAATGGATTAAAGCAACACTGCAAGAGGCAGAAGAATGAAGTCTACCCTTCTTTAGTCAGCCTCTCCATTCGTCCCAAAGAAACTGCTAATTGTCAAGTTTCCGAAGTATGGGCTTTCCAAGTGACTCTGAGGCATTGTTTACCTTAAAAGTACTTTATTAGCCTAATACGCCGGCAAATGCTTGCTCGAAGGAAGCTGGAATCTGAGATCTCCACCCCTTGCACAATATATTAAAACACAATTCTCCACCTTTCTAATTTTGTCATTAATCATATTCTCCAATTAATTTAAAGAATCAGTTTCCCTTCCCTTAGAAGAACCGCCAAAGCCTTATCTTCTTTAGAGAGACCAATGGCCTTGAAAGTGCATTCCTACTCTTCCCTCCACCCAACTTTAAACTAAAGCAATCCACAAGTCTTAAAGCAATACACAAGTTTAACATATGAAATAGCTACTTAATTACTGTTTTAATTAATTTATTGTATTCGGGCACAATTGTTTAATTTGTTTTTAACTTTTGTATGTTGTATTTTTGGTACTTATTGCCCTGTACACCGCCCTGAGTCCTTCGGGAGAAGGGCGGTATACAAATTAAATTAAATAAATAAATAAATTAAAGAAATACTTCTTCATCTCTTGTCAAGCAATAACATTCGATGTTGGCAGCGTTGACACTAATATTGTAGGACATGTCAAACACAAGGCCCGGGGGCCAGATCCGGCCCGCAAAGTGGTTTCATGCGGCCCGCAAAGCCATCCTGGAAACAGTGAGGGAACGGCCCCCACTGCCTTGGTCCCGGCCCAGAGACCCTCCTCCTGCCAGAGACCCCCAGATCTGTCCCACTCCTGCCCAGGGCCCCCATAGGCACCCTTGATGCCAACGATGTAGAGCTGGCCACGCCCACCCAGTAGGCCATATGCACTCTAGCCACACCCACCCAGTAGGCCATGCCCACCCTGGCCACACCCACCCGGCCCCCTGAGGGCAACCGCAATGCTGATGCGGCCCTCAATGAAATTGAGTTTGACACCCCTTTTGTAGGAGAAAAGGGAATGGGAAGAACAAGGGAAGAACAAGAGAAACCCGGTGGGGTTATTTCTGCTGCGTAGCAGGTCTTACTTACGGGGAAGCATTTTTAGATGGACCAAATATATCATTGTTTTCTGCCTGTCTGCTCTGCTTGAGTCCTACTTAGTGACAGCAAATATTTCCTTCAGAGAGACCTGTCCCATATCTAGCTCTTTGGCTTTTCCAAGGGTGCAGGTCATTGCCATTGTAGCCAAACCTATAAAGCCCCTGAAGGCAGGACAAGAAGCAACGGATAGAAACTAACCAAGGTGAGAAGCAACCTAGAGCTAAGGAGAAATTTACTGGCAGTGAGAACAATTAATCAGTGGAACGGCTTGCCTCCAGAAGTTGTGAATGCTCTGACACTGGAGGTTTTGGACAACCACTTGTCTGAAATGGTATAGGGTTTCCTGCCTAAGCAGGGGGTTGGACTAGAAGACCTCCACGGTGCCTTCCAACTCTGTTATGCTGTATTCTTTTTTTTTTTAATCCCATTTATATCCCGCCCTTCTCTGAAGACTCAGGGTGGCTTACAAGCTTAGCAGTAGCCTTCATTCTATGTATATGCCTGCTTATTAGGGCTTTCACACACACCCCAAGCGGCGTTATTACAAAGTCAGCTTAATTGCCCCCAACAATCTGGGTCCTCATTTTACCAACCTCGGAAGGATGGAAGGCTGAGTCAACCTTGAGCCTGGTGGGACTCAAACCTGCACTAATTGCAGGCAGCTGGTGTTACTTAAGGAGGCATTAGCCCACTGCTCCACCAAGGCTATTCTGTCCACCTTGCTGCCTCCTTCTCCTCCTCTCCTTCCTTTCACCCTCAGCTTCAGAATAGTTTTGTCCAAGAATGTAGGCCATTTTTTGTCTGTGTTTTTCAAGTTAGAAGCAGGCTACGGTGTGAGACGAGTGCTTTTGGTTTGCTGAAGCTTTTAAAAAAAACCATTTCAACCTTGATGGTCCTTGAACAGTTCCTTCAAACCTGGCCCCACCCTTGTTGAGACTTGCCATGCTGGTGCAGCTCCTGAGTTAGCAAAACCTTATGCTCCCCAACCGTAAACCATTATGGGCAAATGGCAATGTTGTAAAAAGAATCTCTAGCTAAAAAAGCAGACTCCCCAAACACAACGAATGTGAAAAGGGAAGTGCTTGCCTTCAAGGATAACCTGATTCATCAAATGTGACTGGCAGATGGGGAGCGATCAGCCAGTGAGCTCTCCGTACTCAGGAAACGGATGTTATCTCTGGTTGAAAATAACAGATATGAAGAAACCGCATCTAGACAGATACCAATCGAGGGAGCCACAAAGGATCTGCCACCAATGGCTTCTCAGGGTTTGATTCTCAACTGAACCATCTGGGAGGCCAAATTTAGGAATTTGGCTGATGATTGTTTGACAGCATGCAAATTTGCGTTAGAAGTTCCCCATTCTCTTACAAAAAAAGCAGCTTCCTCTTCAAGGCAGAAGATCAACCGTTTTGGTTTCATTAGTGATCGTGTGTATTTCACCAGCGAGTGTTATCCAGGCTCTTGGTCACTTTCTTTTACACTTATACCGACATTATTTATCTGCTAAGCTAAGTGCCGCAACCTCTGAGGGACAGTCAGAGGAAGCGACACACCGTCGCTGATTCGAAACAGGAATGAATTAAAAACTTCTACCTTTCCAGCTGTTGCAAAATATTCGCCATCCGGGGACCACTCCATCAAGTAGACAGAAACTGCTGTCCTAAAGAACAATCAAAGAAGGCAATTCTCAACTTTGAAGGCCATCGTGGTTTTAAATAGCTATTGCTATAAACATCACAAAGCTTTGCAATGTCAAGGTAGGTTATCCATGTCAAGGCTGCAGTCATGGACACCCTCGAAATCTTGTTATCCACCCAGAATTAATTGCTGCCCGACACGATGCATTTTTAAAAACTAATTCTATCATCAAAGCTGAATATATAGCCTAAATCTTTTTGGGTGGCTTGGCAGACTACTCAAACAGTGCCTTGTTACTTTAGCAATTTTGATACCTCTTCAGTTCAAAACAGTATTGAGAGATTTGGGCTGTTGCTATCAATGGTGCAGATGGACGGGTTGAGAATGTTGTATGAAGCTATGTCCAACTGTGCTTTATTTTTTTATTTTTTATTTTTGAAAAGTTTTAAAATACATTTTATCTTTAACAATCCCCCCCTCTCCCTCCCCTACCTATCCCTCCCTACCCCTCCCCCCCTTCCCCCCTTCCCCCCCCCGACTTCCCAGAGCTAAGTACAGGGTATAAAAACAAAGAACAATCATAAGCATCCATATGCCACCAACAATAAATTCTTAAATCTATCACTCTCTAGCTCAAATAAGACAACTACAAACAATACTAACATTTCATATAGAAAAGAAAAGAAAAGAGAAAAGAAAATAGAAAGGAAGACTTATTCAAATGCTAAATGAAACTTTTTAGTCCCATATTTGTTCTGGATATATTCAATCCATTTTTTCCACTCCATAATATATCGTTCTTGCGAATAATCTTTCAAATAGGCCGAAATCTTTGCCATCTCTGCCAGGTCAGAAACCTTTAAAGTCCATTCTTCTATGGTCGGCAGTTCCTCCTTCTTTCAATATTGACCTATTAAAAGTCTTGCTGCTGTAATTAGATTCAACATCAATTTAGTGTCCACAACCGTAGCATCTGTAATTATACCCAACAAAAAAAGTTGCGGAGAAAACTTTATCCTTCGCTTGAAGATCTTCTGCATATTCCACCAAATTTTTATCCAAAAAGCCTTGACCTTTTTACAAGTCCACCAAATATGAAAATATGTTGCATCTTCACCACCACACCTCCAGCATTTTGGCTGATAATTCGGATACATACTTGCAAGCTTTTTAGGATCTAAATGCCATCTATAAAACATTTTATAAAAGTTCTCTCTTAAGTTTTCAGCTTGTGTAAATTTTACGTTCCTCACCCAGATCTTTTCCCACGTGTCCATTGTAATAACTTCTTGGATATTCTGGGCCCATTTTATCATACAATCTTTAACAAGTTCTGTTTCTGAGTCAATTTCAATCAATGCAAGATATATCCGTTTGATATGTGCTGGACCCAACTGTGCTTTATTTAACTAACTAAGATTAAATACACAATTGGGGGTCAGAAAAATCTTCATAGTTTGGCAGAATGAAAAGGAGCACCATTGACTTCCTTCTTTATCAAGTGCCTTCTCTTCCCTCTTAAAAAGCAAACCGGTTGATATAGTGTCCCAAGTAGCTAGACATAGCTTGTCCTTCCTCCTTTTTTTCCTAAATCAGTCTCTCTTAAAATCTATTGCTCCCAACTCTTTGGTGAGATGGTTGGGGTTCCCCACAAATTATAACAGGACCGGAAATAACAATAGCACTTAGACTCATATACCGCTCCATAGTGCTTTACAGCACTCTCTGAACAGTTTAGAGCAGGGGTAGGCAACCTCGGATCTTTTATGACTCATGGACTTCAACTATGCTGACTCAGGAGTTCTGGGAGTTGAAGTCCATGAGTCATAAAAGAGCCGAGGTTGCCTACCCCTGGTTTAGAGAGTCAGCATATTGCCCACAACAATCTGGGTCTTCATTTTACTGATCTTGGAAGGATGGAAGACTGAGTCAACCTCGAGTTAGTCAGGATCGAACTCCTGACAGTGGGCAGAGTTAGCCTGCAATACTGCATTCTAACCACTGTGCCACCACGGCTCATGGATATAGTTCCTGTAGCTTGTTTTTAAGCTTTGGCTTTCTGAAACAGCCGAGAAAACTCTTTGTAATTTGAAACGCACTGGGAAAAAAACACCCTATCTATGTTTTTTGCTAGTGGACTTTCTAGCAGCAAATCTGGAATCCCATCTGGATGACTAGATCGCCAGTAAGCTAAAGAGACAAATGTTTCCTGAAGTTAGTCACTGTTTTTTCTTTTCTGTCTTTGATTACCTGCACTGCCAGATGCATTTCCAGTCATTTAGAACAGGATGGTTTTTATCATCTTTGACCCCGAGGTCAGGATTATCTTCTCCTTCCTCATCTTCTTCTTCCAACACATCCTTAGCAGGAGGGGCCCACAGTTGTAAATTATCCGTTGCGGTGAGCAAGCGATTCCCTGAGAGTAAAGGAAGTTTTAAAGGACACAGAACAGAATGATCTAATATGTCTCAGCTTCTACAACAGCCTGCTTATCTGGTATAGCTTGGGATAATATGTGAGGAAAAAAATATACCGGGGAAAAATCAATACATTTCGGTAGAGAAAATAATTCTACTAACAGAAGGAGCGGTTTGGTTCTCATAGTTTGCAATATTACTACTACATTCCTATTGGCAGCTCTGAAGCACTTTAAAGTGGAAAGCTGGTGACATCACCGTTGCCCAGGGGGGCTCCTTTTATGTCCCCGTTTAGCTACCCACTGAAGTGGTACCCATCTATCTACTCAGTCATTCGCTTTCATACTGCAGGGTTGGCAGGAGCTGGAGTGAGTGACAGGAGCTCATGCAGTCCCACAGCAGCAACCGTGTCTCAAAGGCGAGCTTGCCAATGGTCAGGCCACCTTGTGAGCCTCCCCACTCATTGTTTGCAATGAAAATCAGCAACACGGTAAGTTTGTCTATGAAATTTTCTGCTTCCTCCAAGCCAGCCCCCATCTGAATATTTGAAGTGTGGTTTGCGCATTACCAGAAGTGGAAGAAGTCTCCCCAAAGAGGAAATGACTCTTGATGTTTCAAACATAAAGGTAAAGGTTATCCTGCACATGTGTGCTAGTCGTTTCCAACTCTAGCGGCTGGTGCTCATCTCCGTTTCAAAGCCGAAGAGCCAGCGCTTGTCCGAGGACGTCTCCGTGGTCATGTGGCTGGCATGACTAGACGCCAAAGGCGCATGGAACGCTGTTACCTTCCCACCGTAGTGGTCCCTATTTTTCTACTTGCATTTTTACATGCTTTCGAACTGCTAGGTTGGCAGAAGCTGGGATGAGTAACAGGCACTCACTCTGCTATGTGGCACTCGGGATTCGACCCGCCAAACTGCCGACCTTCTGATCGACAAGCTCAGCATCCTAACCCACTGAGCCACTGCGTCCCATTTCAAACATGGTCTCACTCAAAATAGCTTGTGCATGTAAGCTTTTACGCTCACAATTCCTGGCTCATATTAAGAGTTCTCTATATGGCAAATAATACCCTAAAAATAATTTGAGGCTACTAAATGTTATTAGTGTAAAATCACTTCATCAACAGAACAAGATGGATAGATAGTTTATTAATGGATTAGACTTACAGTTGTATCAAGTACAAAAACAGATACACAGTGGAGACCTGAATGAGCTTTTTACTCTATGGCCTTCTGCACTATGGAAATCAAAAGACTTCCCCTAAAAGGTGACACCCTAGCTTCTTGTACCTCTACACACCTTGGGATGCGACCACATTCACACCGTCTTACCTTGAGGATCCCATGCCAAGTTGAAGGTCATGGAACTAAGGAAAAATTGTCCAGTTTTCTGCCATTGACACTTGAGTTGCTGCGGGACAATGGCAAAAATTAATTATCGAGGACCACAAATGATGTCATTCTTTTTTTGATTATCTTTGGTGGACAAAATTAAGCAGTCACACTCTTGGCCAAGAGAACGCTTTAGTGCCAATAATGAATGCCAACCACATCTGCAAATTAAGCACCTTCAGAAGTGGAACACAATCACAGCTCTGAGATAAAAAGAACAAGCCGAAAAAATCTGCCTACACTCCTGCTGTTCTCCATGAATAGCTAATTCTTAGTACATCAAGAAAAAGGCGGAGAAAATTAGCTCGATGCCCCATTGCTTAATTAGGAGGAGTGAAATTAAAGATTTGCATAAAAAAGTCATGGAGGGGGGAGAGAGAGAGAGACATTCCTGGGCACAAAAAGATGGTTACAAAAATATTGTCTTAAGGACAAACAAAGCTCATTGTAGAGAAGTTACTTAGCGTAAAGAATCCCTACATATAATTGATTCTGGTTGCAAATTTTATTATATCCTGGTTTTGTAGGGTGCTGGGATTACAATGAAAAAAAACCCCTACCCATTTATCTACCTATTCAATGCCCAGCATCTTTTGATAGAGTTGCAAAGACCCATTGAATAAAATCCCGTAGGCTGTGTTGCCATTCAGGGTTACCCACTTTAATGTAAATTGACCCATGGCAGGACATAGTCAAGGACAATTCTCTAAGGTCCTAACAATATGGAGAAATATTTAACACTCATCTTAGATCAGATGGATAAGTTTCACAAACATTCTAGATCTGGAACAGTAGCCGGAGGGAAATTCTAACACATTCTTACTCCAGACTTCCCATGTCTTGTAGTCCTTTTATTACAGCCAACTTCAGCGTGGCAGCTGACACTCCACCTATGTCGTAAAGGAGCTTTCACATCTCATGCGCTGAAGTTTAACTTGCATAAGACATTATGGCCAAAGTCTCAAGGGAGTGAAAGTCCAGTGCATCTCCTAGAGGTTGTAAAATCCACGTAATGTAGGTATGGGGCAATCCTTGCTTAAACAATGGCAATTGGGATGGGGATGTCCATTGTTCAGCAACACAGTTATAAAATACTGTGTCACCCAGACTGTGCCACTTAGTGACAGCATTGTTGTTGCCGTTGTTAAGTGAATCCTGCACTTTTGTTAAGCGCAAGGTTACTTGGTCAGTTTTTGCAACCTCCTGCCAGCTTCCTCATTGCTTATTGGAAGCTGGCAATGAAGGCTGCAAAGTGGCAATCCAGTGATTACAGGATGCTGTGATGCACTTCAGGTTGGCTGCCAAGCGCCCTGATCATGGTCACAGGAACACTGTGACAGCTGTAGTCAGAAGACCAGTTGCCAGCATTTTGTAGTTTCAAATAGTCATTGAGCGAGTGGTCATTAAATAAGAACTACCTGTAGTGACTCTTTACTCTACCTCTTCCCACCTGTTTTTCCTTGTACTTCTCAACTTTGCTTCCAAACCAGCATGTGAGAATGGTTTTAGATTTTAGACAAGGTCCTAGTTGGAAAGAAAATGTCTGGGAATTTGGAGAAAAATTCAGAGGCAGCTCAGCTAAAGAAATGCACTTGGGTGTGTGTGTGTGTGTGTCTTTAAAGCATTATTTTGCAGCCCAAATGAGTTGAGCATCTGAGTTTGGCTGCGAAGCATGTCTTTCTATTCTCACGAATGACATTGCAAAAGAAAGACTCTATGAGCAACGGAAGGTTAAAAAGACAACGCAAACCACATAATACTTACACAATTTCTCTTATGAGAATTTACTCCAAGGGGCTCAAAAATACACACAGTGTTTCCATAAGAGGCAGCAATCTGAGCAGAGAGAGACAGAGAGAGAGAAGAAGCAAAAAGTGAATCTACATTTAAATGCACAATACAACAGGAGCCGTTGGAAACAAGGCAGCATCCACAGACTCAAAATATTTTTTTCCAACAACACCTTACAACCAGTGGTGGGATTCAGCCGGTTTCCACCACTTTGGCAGAAACGGTAGCTAATTTTTTCGTTGCCCGGGCCCAGAAAGGACTTCTGGAAGTGACATCCACACCAGAGAACCAGTTGCTCACATATTTGAATCCCACCGCTGCTTACAACCAAAGGGCGAGTCAACCAGAAATGAGTTATCTTCCTTTTAACGAGAATGCAACTCCCATTGCAAGCTTCCATCTTGGTATTTAAGAACAGAGCTCCTTTTTAATAGCACAACACTCCAAGACTTTAAATCTCTTACCCGGCCTTGTTGGGAACATTCCACACAGCTGACCTGGATGTTTCCATGCTTAGCACCAGGAATAATTTGCACGCATTCAAAGTCATTGGCCAAGATGACAATATCACATCCAGAGCCGTAAGCCTAGAAGAAATAATCCAAGGAAGAGGGAAGGGAAATTCTTGTCTCTATTGGCTTGAAAAGGAACTAGTGGCATGTATATTTAATTTAGTCCCTTGTAAGGCTCTCAAGTTTAAAATTTTATTCGTTTATAATACGAAATACAAAAATACAAAAGAAAATAAGGAAGGGAAAAGGGAAGGGAAAAGTCTAGGACAAAGGGGGAAAAAAAGATGCCCGACTCCTTTTGGTGCAGCAGAATAAGCTAATAGCATCAAACCTCAACTTTTTACTTTTACATATTAATATAAACCAGCCATTTCTGTAACAACAAACCAATCGAATCGGTAAAAGCTCCAAATCAAAGCTTCATTTCTTTCCACCTCGAGTGCAAAGTCTTTAGAAGCGATTTCCGAGTAGAAACAAAATTAAGAGTGTTCTTTTATTTAATCAGATTATTCAATTTAGCCATCTCTGCTAACTGCATCAACTTTTGCAGCCGTTCATCCATTGTGGGTGTTAAAGCGTCCTTCCATTTTTCTGCTCTCAAGTAATGGCTGCACCAAGAATGCTGCTGTTTAAAATACACCTCCTGGGTTCGTAAAACATAACTTGTGTGTGTGTGTGTGTGTGTGTGTTTTGTACTAATGCAACCTCTGCTAAGACTGTTTTGTAGAATAGGAACAGAAACCTCTAACTCTACTTCCAAAGGTGTTTTTCAGAAGGCAAGCAACCAAACTTTCTTCTTGTTTTTTTCTCCTTGAAAACCTTTAGAAATGAAACGTTTTCAAGGAAAAAGCAAGCCGAGAAAATCCAGTTGCCTTTTGAAAAGCACCTGTGGGAAAAAACCATGATCTGGATGATTGAGAATCTCCATAGACTCTAACTCTACTTAAACTGACTCAACACCTCTGCCTGTTCTATGGCCCCTTTTCAGTCAAAGGGGGTGCTATTCTTTTGGGGGAACCAGCAAAATAAATCAGCAAAGATTAAGCCCCAAGGGTTTTTTTCCCCCCTGTTCAATCATATCTGATTCTTTGAGACCACCTGGACAATCTCTGCATTTTTCTGCTTAAGGTTTTTCAGAAGTGGTTGGCCATTGCCTCCTTCCTAGGGCTGAGAGAAAGTGACTGGCTCAAGGTAAGCCAGATGCCTTTGTGCCCAAGATGGGACTAGAACTCACAGTCTCCTGGTTTCTAGCTTGATGCCTTAACCCAGGGGTCTCAAACTGCCGACCCCGCAGGCCGGATGCGTCATGCGGAAGCCACGCCCACCCCATTGCCAGCAATGGCAAAACAGTCCCGATACGTTACGTGATGTCACGAGTTTGACGTGTCTGCCTTAACCAATATACCAAGCTGATTTCCTAGGTCCAATTTACCCAAATGCTTTTAAGACAGAATCAGTCATCATAAAGACTGATTTATGTTATTCTGATAAAATATTTTTGTGCAGGGTCTATAAAGGCAGGCATCTTTGTCCACAGAAGAGTCTTTAGACTACGATACCCACAATCCTTTGCTATTAGCCACGTTGACAGGCATTGAAATCAAAACATCTGGACTATGCAACTGTTTGCCTAACCTTGAACTGCAACAATGTCATTTCACTGGTCGAAAACATTCTGCTTCTGGTGACATTTTTCTTGTCTGCCTATTCTGAGTTATTATCAGCATGGACCTTATCTGCAGTGATATTGTAAGGAGAGAGTCTGGTTACATCAAAGTCATGCTACAGAACCAGTAGGGGGAGGGAAAAAAAAGATATTTGCTAACGCTGGCTAAGCTTCTAACCATTAACGATGAATCAAAACAAATAATAATCTTCTGGACTTTAATGCTGTAAAAAGTAAGTTAGAAAAGCAATACTTGTTGATTGCTTAGGATGAGACCAAATCACCCAAAAGGCAACCAGGTTTGGGAATTTTAGCCTTCAATACATTGATCAAGCATGTGGGTGCATGTCTTGTATGCAAAGCTAATTTTTTTAAAAAAAATCGTGAAACATCCCGTTCCTTCCTCATGTTCTGTTTAAGTCTTATGCATTTTAATAGTGAAACTACTAATATGTGTTTGAGAAATGTTCTGGGGGCGGAGGTGGGAAGGTGGGGGGGGGGGTAGAAAGGAAAAGAAGCTTTAAGGGTATTTGCGAAAAACAGAAGCAGTGCGGAAAGTCAAGTTGTGTTTCTGCAACAGTAGGCAGCTTCTGCAGACCAAACGGCTTTGCAGAAGCATGAAGTACAAAGCCTCGTACCACCCACACAGGTTTTGTGCCAGTTTTAGTTGCTCGGCTACCTACAGTCGAAAATGGGATGGAACTTGCAAGCTGCCAGAAGCAGGAGAATGACTTGCAAGATCCTCAGAGGCAGGGAAAAATGGTATTTTGCAAAAAACCTTTTTAAAAAGTTCACGTCCGTCCACCCCTAACAGCACTGAGCAATAGCAGTAACACTTATATACTGCTTTGTAGTGCTTTACAGATCTCTCTAAGCAGTTTAGAATGTCCACATATTGCCCCCCAACAATCTGGATCCTCATTTTATTGACCTCGGAAAGGATGGAAGGCTGAGTCAACCTTGAGCTGGTGGGAATCGAACTCCTGGCTGTGGGCAGAGTTATGCTGCAATACTGCATTCTAACCATTGTGCCACAGGAAGGAGGGAAGGAAGGAGGGAGGGACGGAGGGAAGGAAGGAAGGCAGGTAGGTGGGAAAGAGAGAGAGAGAGAAAGAGAGAGAGTGAGAGAGAGAGAGAGAGAGAGAGAGAAAGAAAGAAAGAAAGGAAGGAAGGAAAGAAGAAAAAGAAAGAAAGAAAGAAAGAAAGAAAGAAAGAAAGAAAGAAAGAAAGAAAGAAAGAAAGAAAGAAAGAAATAGCACTTAGATTTATATACCGCTTCTGGCTGTGGGCAGAGTTGCCGTTCTGCATTCTAACCATTGTGCCACAGGAGGGAAGGAAGGAAGGAAGGAAGGAAGGAAGGAAGGAAGGAAGGAGGGAGGGAGGGAGGGAGAGAGAGAGAGAGAGAGAGAGAGAAAGAAGGAAGGAAGGAAAGAAAGAAAGAAAGAAAGAAAGAAAGAAAGAAAGAAAGAAAGAACACCTAAGGGGGTGGGGGTGGGGAAAGCCCAATTCGTTTTAACAGCCACGTGGTTCACTTAACGACTGGGGCGATTTGCTTAATGACTGCAGCCAGAAGCTGTAAAAATCAGGTGCAACTCACTTAATGACTGCCTCACCTAGCAATGGAAGTTCTGGGTCCTGATTATGGCCGTTGAGCTGAGGACTCTTTATGCTGAAATTCTTGACTGGAGTTGAAATTCTGGGGATTTTGTGAGCACATTCAGTTTTCCGTGGGTGGCATTAGAGAAGTGGTTTACCATTTATTTTCCTGGATGATGATGGTGGTGGTGGTGGTGGTGGTGGTGGTGATGATGATGATGATGATGATGATAATAATAATAATAATAATAATAATAATAATAATAATAATAATAATAATAATAATAATATGATAATATGATAATGTTGGAAGGAAGGTCATCTAGCCCAACCCCCTGCTCGGGCAGGAAACCCTATACCATTTCAGACAAATGGCTGTCCAGTCTCTTCTTAAAAACTTCCAGTGTTGGAGCATTTACCACTTCTGGAGGCAGGTTGTTCCACCGGTTAATTGTTCTCACTGTCAGGAAGTTTCTCCTTAGTTCTAGGTTGCTTCTCTGCTTGATTAGTTTCCATCCATTGCTTCTTGTCCTGCCTTCAGGGGCTTTGGAGAATAGATTGATTCCCCCTCTTCTATGGGGCAGCCCCTGAGATATTGGAACGCTGCTATCATGTCTCCCCTAGTCCTTCTTTTCTCTAGACTGGCCATCCCCAATTCCAGCAACCGTTCTTCATATATTTTAGCCTCCAGTCCCCTAATCATCTTTGTTGCTCTGACTTTGTTTTTTCTGACTGCACAGAACAACATGCAACCGTCCCAGCTGGTTCTCCATCTATATATTATCTAGGTTTAGCCTTTCAAGATTAACTAACATTGGCTTTCCACCACCAGCTTCTATGACCTTGCTTTCCGTAAAGTAACGTTGTCTTTGAATTGGACTGGGCTCCCAGTGACTCACACCTGTGCAGTTTTCCTGGCCACAGTATAGAAATGATTTGTTCTCTGCTGGGAAGTTTCAATTCCCCAGTCTAAACTGCATCACTGATTGCTATAAATAAATACGAGGCCCCAAGGACACCAGGTCTTAAATAATACAGACACCAGATCCTCTCCTCGTCCAGACACAAGTAAGGCTGCTTCAGATGTATCTCAGGTGCCAAACCCACCAACTGATCAGAATCCAAAGTATGGCTGCTATTGTTTTCAATGGTAACGATATTTTCTTTCTTTCTCTCATTGTTATGATTATCGTGGATGGTGTATGCTGCTCTTTGTAAACAATCCCAGAGAGACTTGTAGGACTCAATGCAGAGAACAGAGGGTCACAAATGTTATGCAACCAACCAAATTGGAAAGCTGATCAACCACAATTGGAAGCAAATATAATTGCAAGTGATCCCTGGCTGCCTTCAAACTGGAAGCAGTTGAGAAAATCACAGGCGCCACTCCACAAAGCAGGACACTGACTTGGTAGCTCACGTACACCTAGACCAGGGGTAGGCAACCTCGGCTCTTTTATGACTCATGGACTTCAACTCCCAGAATTCCTGAGCCAGCCATGCTGGCTCAGGAATTCTGGGAGTTGAAGTCCATGAGTCATAAAAGAGCCGAGGTTGCCTACCCCTGACCTAGACCAAGGTGAATGGTCCAATTGGTGTCTATTTCTGTCCCTGCCCCCCATCATCTCTTGGCCCACAAAAGAATGATAGGTGAGAATTGCTGGGGTGGAATGGATATCTACCACCAGATATGAGAAAAGTACAAAGAAGAGGAATCTAGAAGATAAGGAGATGAAAGCTTACAAGAAAACAAGAAAGCTTACAAGAAACAAGAAAATAAAACAAGAAAATAAAACAAGAAAAGAAACAACCCCCCCCCACACACAAAATTGAGTGGGCTGTATTCCGATAAGAGTTTATTTTGACTTCGAGATATGGTTTGTTTTGGCTTATTGTAGCCATTACGATCTTTAAACCTACAGCAGCAAACTTAGACCAGTGCCTTTTAACTGGAAGAAAAGAATAAAATTCCAGGAAACCAGTGTTGTGTAGTGGAAGAGAATTGTTGCGTAATGGAAGACAACGTAGATTCTCGGACTCAAGTTAAGACTGCGATGGAAGAAGACAAATATACTTTGATAACACTCCAGCGCTTTAAACTTTAAAACTATGTCTACCAATAAAGGAGAATATTTGTAGCTCAGGGTTGAACTTGGTTGTTTTTTTTGCAGACATTTCATTACCCAAACTAGGCAACCTCACCAGTGCTCTGATGATGTTACCTAGTTTAGGTAATGAAACCTCTGCAAGAAAGCAACCAAGTTCAGAGGGCACCAAGGACCTCTCAAACTATGCCTGCCGGTAAAACCTTGCTTGAATGGACCATTTAGTGCAAAACAAGACTGTTAAACCCAAAGTATCTGTAAAATCTCAAATATGAGCCCATGCCTCGCCTCTTCTGAACAGACATCCAGTAATTCTGGAGAGTTAAATGGGGCTGAAAACCAGATTCAGATTTAGTCTCTTGTACACGAAGTCCATTAACCTGAGATCCATTGAGCCAAAGAATTTGAGGGTCATTGAGTCCATTCCCTCTTCTTTAAACTTTGTTCTTTTTAAATATTCCGCACTGCAACCAGGAAGTTTGAGGAGGAAGAGGTCAGTCCTGATGAGTGAGGTGGGTCGCTTTCAGAAGAATGCTTCAATAGTATCCAATTCCTCCTCCCAATACTCGGTCTCATGAGACATTTTGGAGAACTCAAAAAGCGTACGCGAAGGTTTGTGACCTTGAGTTAATTTAATAGGAGTTAAACTATTGGCTTCACTTCTCTTAAGGTCTTTGCAGTGCTCTTTTGTTGCCATGGATTTAATTATTCAGCTATCCTAGGATTTGTGCCCCGACTAGTTTTTAAAGGACTTGGGCGACTTGGCTGACTTCTGAAGTTCATGAGCAATTTTCATGCAAGTTAGGCTGTACCGCAGGACCC